>NC_041036.1:15185386-15507859 GCF_900634625.1 Parambassis ranga
CTGAATCTCAGACAAGTTCTGCAGGTGAAGCAGAAGGATACCCGACACATGATTTATATCAAAGATGAAATGTGTATGTTCATCCGTGCTGACAGTGTTTTGGTCCACACACTCTCCTCTGACAGCTTAATGACTAGCTGTCCACATATCACTTCACTCACTGCTTCACTCCTGAAGGGCAGCAAAAGCAAAAGGGGGAGAAAAAGGGAGGAAATAGGAGGAAACAAAACAACCCGGCAGCCTGAGACAGGACATACCGACCCACACTCAGACCCTTAAGACACACCGGAGGTTCTGCCTGTTAACCTGTTTTTCCGTAGCACAGAGCAAAGGTCTGTCAGCACCAGCTGGTGACAGTGAAAGAGCTGAAGAGCCACATTTCTGAATGTGATGTTTGTGTGTGTGTTTTCGCGGGGAAAAAAAAAGGAAGGTGGTGCATGCATTAAGCTGCTGTGTGAGCCCCTCAGCTGTGCAGCCTCCAGGCTCTGAGGGGGAAAATGCTGATTATAAAATCAAAACAAAGGTGGAGAAGCTGGTAAAACTGGGAATAGAACACCACTTGCTGTGGTTCCCCATAAATACCTACAGCACCAACTGCATTTACAAAAACGGCAGTGCATGCATGCACATGCACACCAATAAAAAACAATGTTAATTAGGTGAGTTTTTAGTCAGTCACTGAAATCTGATTTATATCAAAGGGTTTTCTTTTCTTGGGTTAGAAAGCTTATGCACTCTTCTCTCCTCTGCTCATAAACTCTGTATAAATCTGATGGGCTGACAGTTTCATGAGGCAAACCTGATGCTGACTGCTAGATGATCTAAGTGTAAAAAAAACATGGCAGTCGTCTGTATGACTATTTCACGAATGTACAAGCAGCAGCAAAAAAACAAACAAAAAAAAGTATATGGGTTTGTGAAAAAGATAAACAGCATGAAGACAAAGAACAAATACACAAGGAAGAGGAACACTATAGCTGTCCAGAGGAATACGTAATTAGATAAAAGGTAAACACGTGAAAGGATGAGGCTGCTGAGAAGGGTGAGGGGCCGGCAGGAAAACTGAGAGAAGCACATTCCTTTTCCCTCTTATTCTCTTCAAAACAGCAGCTGGGACAGGTGTGCTTTTACTGATGGTAGAAAGTGCACAAGCTGCTGACTGCCTCCCAGTGTGCTCGGTGTATGCTGTGTACGTGTGTGTGTGTTTATAATGCTGAGTGTGCACACTGCCTTGGCTGCAGACTGCATGTTAGCAGAGACTTTGTTGTGTGTAATTACTGGGTGAAACAGAACCCACAGATCAGAATTTGCCCATAATGACAAAAATAGACATCTGAATGCACACATGGTGTTTGTAGGGGAGAGACTGTGTGGGAGTGTCTGTGTAAGAGACAACACACTGTACATACAATGTGCCTATGTGTAAAAGGATGTGTGCAAAAAAAAAGTGCAGGAGTCAGCGTGTGTGTGTCGTCTAAGGAGACAATCTCTACCTCAGGAAACAGAGGGATCCTGTTTGTGAGTCGCAGTCATTGTTCAGCTGCTTACCCCCCCCCCCCCCCCCCCCCCCCCCCCCCCCCCCACCCACTACCACAACCACCACACACTCATATACAAAACATACTCTCTTTGGCCTTACACCAAAGACGTGTACTCATCAGCGTGAGGGCTGTGCTTTGATTTCCTGCCTAACACTTAGTACACTGTCTCTTCACAACAGTTTCTAATGAGGGGTGTGTCTGACCAGTCTTTGTGACTCCATGCATTGTCTTTCCAACCTTATTGATGTCTATTTCTTTTCACCAGAAGACTGAACAACAGGCAGCACTCTCTTATCTTCTCCAGGGTTCATCGTTTACTAATTTTTCTTACAGCCTCCTCCCCTCTCTCCTTCCTTTTCCTCCTAAATGATTAATTTCTATTCACAGGATCTCCACTTACTCACTCAACTCTGACTCACTAGTCTGCTGTCTCCTGTCCCAGCTTTCTTAAATATGGCATATTTCATTGCCAAACTAGATAAACTTGGCAGCAGTGGGGCTTTTGGAAAGGCAGTGATGTTTTCTTCTGGATAACACACACACATTCCAGCTTAGTATCACCTGATAGCATATGCACCGCTCACTGAGTAATGCCACGTATTATTACATGGATTTTGTGTTATTTTGTTTCATGTAATGGAGATGAAGGAACACTTGTTAACATGTTTAGAAATCTTCACATTCATTGAGACATCTACTTTTGTGCCGATATTTCTGGTACCCAGAGGATGAACCTTACAAACCACTATGAAAATAACATTTCTGGTTGTGAGCAGAATGAAGTCCAGTTTCCTATACTTTAACGCTCGATCCTCTTCAACATGTGTAACATGATATTTGGAAGATATCACCCCGTGGAGCTGTATGTGAAAACACAAATGCACAAACCACTTGGACTGGAAAGCACTGTCTGATTGAGCTCTTGTGGGTGTAGCACAGGGGATGCTGTCTAGATAATTCACAGTCGGTGAGTAAAGGGCTGTCTTGGGACTCTTAGCTTGCCTCTTATTGATATTGTGGATTTCTCTGTACTTGTAGTAAAAAAACACACTAGATTGCTCTGTATTCTGCAGCCAGGAAGCGACTGAAACACTGTTTGTTTTTGTTTTTTTACATGTATGCATAAAACCAACCGCACAAATAGCCTCCATTCAAAAACCAGATATTGTCCTGGAATTATGTTCTTACTGTCTCACATGGTTTTCTTCCACCTCCTGTCTAAATTCTGCCCCTTTTCGTCCTTGTTGTCTTTCAGCTGCAGCTCATTTATCTCCCACCTCCAGTCTTCTCTTAGCTACAACACAACCCTCAGTTCTAACACAATGCTGTGTTGTCTACAGTATATGTTCTCTGTCAGGGGCAGGCGCTTTGAGCTCAGGAAGAGGCCAATGTATATGCATACACACACACACACACACACACACACGGGATGAGAACCTCTGGCGTGGCCTTTCCCACCACTGCCCTCTCTGTATCAACATACTCACACAAACAAGCTCGTTCGCACTGCTGCACCATCAAACAGGCTTTTGTCTCTCCTGCACAACCACTCCAATCACACACTTATCTCCACACATCTGTGAGCCAGCTCATTACTGCACCCAAAACAAAAACACAAATCTTTCTCCTCCAGCAGAGAAATCTGGAACTCTCGAGAGACAATGATTAGAAAGTATACAGCACATTACTATAGGCAAAATATGCACCTACGTATTTGAAGGAATGTCTATCACCTTTTCTTTGGGAACATGAGACCAACCTATAACAACTTCTCAGTTTAAAATCAGATCATTAGCTATTAGGCCCAATGGTGTGAACCATAGACAATAAACAACAACATTCAATTCAACATAACTGTAAACGGTACAAGACAATTTCTACTTGTAAAGACTCACCAAACATACAATTAGTGCAACATTCACCCTTTTGTCTTGTATTTTATTCAATCTCATACACAAGAACATATAAAAATAACATGGACAATATCAGTAAACATTATCTGGTCTTAAATATAAGCCCAACATAAACATCATGTATCAAAACAGTTCAGACCCAAAAGATTTCTGAACAACTATTACTGCCACCGAACAGTCTACATGGTCACACATGTCATGGGGTCATGGGGTACCGACTCTGGAGAGATATGAAATCATATTGGCCCCTGCAGGCTGTCTGGAAAAATATGAAACTCTAGTGTTCTATACATGAGTACAAGGGAACTTGTAATTATATGCACTTAAAATAGCAGCCAATAACTTACAATCTTTGGCAAGTATGAAATGAGGTCCAACCCAAGTTTACTGGATTGTTTCCTGACATGATGGTAGATCAGTAAATGCTCTTGACCTTTAACAGCAAATATGATCTAATAGAAGGCACTTAAAGACACAGGTCACATGTTTAACATATAGCTGCTGAAAAATAAGACTTTATATGTATTTAAGACATCATAATGTTTGCTATTTACCGAGTAACTGTACTCCTTGTATTACCGTACTCTCCACAACGTAAACACAATTGTCATCAATGCTGCTTTATAAGTGAAGTTTGTTTCATGGCACAAAACTACCACTTTAAAAAAAATAATAAATGTGGGAGATGAGAGCTTTGCTGCTACAGCTTACATACAGTCATCACTCTGTATTCATAACCGTCACCCTCATTCTCTCACATATGCACAGGCTTATAGGAAGGAGAGCTTTGACTGACAGATGCAAATTTCCAAAATAGATAAAATCTGACCAGGCTTGTGAGGATTCCAGGTGTGTTTGGAATCTGTAATAAGGACACACAATATAAAGCATAATTATTATACCTTTAACACTGAAACAAAACTGAAGGCTGTGATTACATGCGATATTCCTTCTTTGTGCCTTACCATGATAAAATAGTCATTCAACTGGAGGCCATAGAGTACCCAGGACGTTGAAGTGAAGAAGGTAGCTACAGTCAGTGGGAAGGACAAGCACTGCACATTACCACTACGCACAATCTCAACCTGACAGGGGAGGGAGGAAGAGGAGGGAAACGACAATAAGCCAACAAACTTCCAAGCCCTCAGAGAATGATCAACTTTCAGTTCATTATTGTGGTACAAAAGTTCACTCAAATTGTATAGTGATAACATGATATTGAGGGGAAAACTGAATGTAACTAAGGAGATGAGGCACAAACAGACAGTGACTGAGAATAACAGGAAAACAGATGAAGGAAAGAAAGGCAGGATACAGACTGGGGGTCATTCAGAGCTCTATGGCAGATGGAGGGAAGGAGACACAACAGGATAGTAGAGAGAATCACAAGATGATATGAAGAAAGAAGCGGAAAGAGAGGGAGAACAGAGGGCTCATTCCTTTACTGGTAAACACTGTAGTTGCACGTGCAGTCAAGGTAAGTAAGAAGGCATGAAGGAACAGCTTGAGCATAAAATATTGTGGAGCATGTTAATAACATTCTCTGTGCTTATCAGATACATCTTATCTCTGTCCATAAAAAACGATTTTCAGGCTTTGTAGCTACTTTCAGAGGGTAAAAAAAGCGGAAGTAAAAAGTCCACTCCTGCAGGTTAAACTGTTTGTGCACATTTGTGGTATCCTGGGTTGAAGGACTGCATATACTTAAATGTACATGTTAATAAGGTACCCATTATTGGACTGGTTTGGGGGGTTTATTGAGCAAAGAAAAAAAACATTATCACAAGTTGTAATGGTTGGATGTTTCCAAGCTGAACACAACTTAGTTATGCACTAAATGAATGAACCTGCAAAGCTGCTTTCAGGCAGATTAAAAAACATTGTTGGCTGACACATGTGTATTTTTACTTTGATATGTATGCTGTGTTTTCCTGTAATGTATGTATGCATGCGTGCCTTACCAGGTCTATCAGTGGTGAAAGGTACATGCTGACCGTGACCACACTGCAGGTGAGACCGAGCTGGTTAAGCCTAGAGTCTCCCTCAGAGAGAAACATGGTGAAGTAGACCCAACCGCAGGCCAGCACCATCCCTCCGACGAGGGTCTGAGACATCACCAGTCTCTGAAACAAACACATAGAGGAGCATAAGCTGGGTCCAGCATCCACAATGAAAGAGGTGTTTTCTGCAGATGTTTACCCTTTGTTTTGTGTAGAGGAGGTACATGATGATGTAGAGAATCTGAAGAAAGGCTCCAATAATGTTGACCAACATGATGGTCTGGTCTCCCTTAAGCATTCCATAATACAGCCAACCCAGGTTACTAGGGAAACAAGAGAAGAAGGGAAACAATGATACTGAGTTGATTATAGAGCATGTGTGCACAAACACATATAACACACACTCACTTGAGACATGTGGTCAGGAAAGGCAAAAACTGAATATTGTCCGCACTTTTGGATTCTCGCATCTTCTTTAGGTCGGTCCTACAGAGAGAGAGAGAGAGAGAGAGACAGTCCATATGAATACAGATGAGAGGTGACACTTAAAAAAGTGTGATCTTATCTCTTTAGTACCCTGCTTTAGCGTATTTCTTTATTTACAGATAAGAGAGATAAGATAAGATAAAACTTTATTAATCCCGAAGGAAATTCTTGTGCCAGAGGTATCAAGTTACAACATGGCATCAAAGCAGCAGATGTTGCCCAGAAAGTGTCTGTTCTCTCCGACCACAGATTATTCATACGTTGAATAAACTCCAGTTACAGCAGAAAATAATGTAAATAACTAAAATGTGCCACAAAATGAACATTTCAACTTACAGTCCAGTCGAGAACATCCCGACTGTAAATACGATACAGGCCCATGACAGAAGCGACAACAAATCCATAGAGCGATATAAAAATCTATTGCACTGTTCGTCAGGTTATTATAACGATAATATTCGTTTGGAATGACAAGTTTTTACAAGTCTCAGCAGTGTTTGCAATTCCAGGTAGTCTATAAATACGCTGACGTTCTCACTGTATTTCCGTGTTTGCAGTCAGTGAGACGCTGTGATGCGGGTTTCCTGCACTCTGATTGGCTAAAGTACTGATCAGGTGGGGCTGATTTGTCCAATGGGGCACAGAAACGAGTTCTAACGTCGTTCCCAACGTCATGAGTGACGTTATTACGTTGCTTGAGTCCCCTGTGCAGGATGAATGGATGGAATGAGAATTACTTAAGAGAAAGTGGAAGTAAAAGCCAAAGGTAGGAGTTCAAAACAGTCCCATTAGATTTAATTCATCCCACAATACAGAGGAAGAGAAGAAGCAGATAAATAAGCTGGTTATTGCAATAATTAATTAGAATATGTAAATAATTAGTAATTTTTCAGCTGTAAAGTATTCTTTAATGGGTGTTACATTAAGAAATTAAGAATCACATTCCACTTATAATTTAAAAAGTAGCTACTGATGAAGTTTATAGATGTTTAAATTTAATGTTAATCATCTAAAATGAGCACATTAGCTTTCCTTGGCCCATCCTACCTCACACACAGACCTTCACCTCACCCCTCTGCTCCCTCCTGAGTCCTGAGCCACTTTTTCATTCTACACTTCTCGAAACTCTTTCCAACTTGACCTTTAAAGAAGGTCTCTGATGAATAATTTTTTTCTCTTTTCTTTTTCACCTCTATTTTTTAGCTTTTAGCTCCAGCTTTTTACATTTATTTTTAAAATAGTTTTAAAGGTTGTATAATGGCACTGAAGAGATTTTCTCTTTGTAAACCATGACGTACCGTATATACTTTTTGCCCCTGTGAATATATAATACTGTAATGGAATGGGGGCTATATTTGGTAATAATTATAAATTCAATTTAATTTTACAAAGGAACAGATTCATTGTAAATTCAAGTATTGTGATTAAGTAATTAGAAGAGAACCAAGGAGGATGCTATCACTGTGTGCGACCTTCTGCAAAGTGATAAAGCTTCCAGGTGTACTTCAATAGTAACTAGTTCCAACATTACATTACACCCAAGGTCATGATTCAGGTGTATTCTTTGGTGGAGACACCTCAAGAACTCGATAGATGGATAAATCGGACTGCAGGCCACAAATATTTGATTTTGAAGTGAAATGCCCTTTTAAGTTATTTAAACACTGTCCTGATCTCACAGTAAGTCCACCTAATCTGAACGAGGAAAATCATGGACTGGAAACAAATTTCCCAATGACTTATTCTGTGTTCTTGTTGACACTTTCGTCCACCACTGTTTATATTCCTTTGTGCATTACATCACGCCAAACCGAGACATGGCCTCATCATCGTGAACACTGCCACGTTTGGTCTCTCCCATCAGGCATAGTTGGAATCTGTCCTGCTGCTCACATACGTATATGTGTGTGCTCAGCATTCCTCAGTCTGTGTGATCATCTGCAGTGAATTTAAGGTATGACGTTATCGCGGAAAAACAAACAGCTCAGTTTTATGTTCTGATTTCAAGCATGCATGTTGCGTGGTTTTTACAGGGGATGGTGACTTTTGGCAGTTTTCAGTCAGCTCTGAGGTTTGCAGGTAAAGGTGAACTATGTCTGTGCACTCTGCTCCTTGTCATTCCAGCATACAGCTGCGTGGACGGATGTTCAGCTTCACCTCAAAGAAGCATGTAAAGAGAAAGGGCAAAAAAAGGGGTGAATGCAAGGAGGCGAGAGAAAGAGAGTGACACCTTCACACCCAGTTGCCAGTTTGCTCGTGGGCCTCTCTCTGCACTCTGTCACTCCTTCTTCACCCCCCCCACTCTTGGTCCCTGTGTTTGGTTTTGAGACTGTGAAATCTAAAGCCGGTTCATGCTGTATCTCCGGGGATGAAAGACAGAGGGGGGGAAGAGAAAACAAGCATTTGAGAAAGACCTGGGTGTGGAGAAGAGGGGAATAGGAGTGATTTCAGCAGGCAGGAGACAGATGGCTTTGCCAAAATATTCTGTCATTTATGAAAATCTCCATGATCTCACTGTGTTTCACTAAAGCTGCTAAAAACAAAACAAAAAACAGATTCTTTTCTTACAGCACTTTTTTTTAATTTCACTAAAGACTTTTCACATCTTAAAACGGTTTCTTATAGTTTTTATGTATGTACAAATTTACATATAAACATTTACAAAATGAGCAGGTTTAACAAAAAAACAAACGTGTTCAGGGAAGTCCATTTTTTCAGCTTGAGGTTTGATGATGTGCGAGCTGGATTAGATCTGCGAATGTCAGCCAGTGTACCATGATACCAACAAGACAGAGTGAATGAGGAGAAGTACTGAAGAAGAAGCTCAGCTCCTAAAACTCTCATTAGTTTGAGATTTTATCTGTTTTGCTCTGTGGACTTGGGACAGAAAATTATAATTTTGTGGACTCCACAAATCTTCCTGAATTTTCTTTTAAATATTTTCCCTGTATAAAAAGAAATCGTTATTTGGGCTGAAGCAACAATTGGATCAGATCTTGAGAAATAAGAAGAGCTCCAGGAGCTGAGTGCTACATAACATAACAGAAATCCTACATAATATTTACTACATTGGCAGTTGCCGACAACAATACACACAAAATCAATCATTTCTCTACATGTAGAGGAAGAAAGATGAATTCAGTGATACAATGCACAGCTGTACCAATGGTATGAAAACTTCAAAAAAAAATTGTAAAGAGGATTTTTTTCCATTTTGCTCATAGTTTTGTTCCTAATGACTGAAAATAAATGTGCATCTTTAATGGTCAATTGAGAATTTTCATCCTCATAACAAAAACAAAAACATCTTTGAGGTCCTCTCTTCTGGAGCGATCCACGCTCCACATTCACACAAACACATCAAACACACACAAGCAGCAACACACACACAGTACATGCTCATATAAAAAAAAATCTGTATCAAAAAGTCTCTTAGTGTTTATGTCCCAGTGTCCAGCACTGCGTTAGCATAGTCTCTGTTGGGGTCAGCCTTATTGTAGCATCAGGGCTAATAAAACTGGGATCAATGTAAAGAGGACTGTGAGGGGGATCAGCTGTGCTCCAGAGCTGCCAATACTCCTCTGAACATTTGGCTCCATCACAGCTGGGTCATCTGTGGAGACAAGAGACAGGGGGGACACTTAGTTCAGGACTTCATCATCTAGGAATGGTAAACACACCCAGCTGAGCGGCGTCTCTGACACGGCTCCGCTCTGACTGTTTTCTGTGTGTCTGGTGTTTTTTCTTAGAGGAATCCTCACCTGCTGGGAGCCGGTTAGAGGGGTTGTGAACTCCTCCTGCAGCAGGAAACTTCACAAAGCCTTTTCCTGTCTCCTCTGCCTTGGATTTGTCGAGATGATTCTTTCCAGAACCTTTATGCCCGACCACATCCACCCTCAGCCTCAGGCAGTCCTGCCCATGGTGATGCATAGGTTTTGCTGGAAAAATTAAAAAGAAGGAAAATGTTTAACATAAGGAGTCTTTTCAAGAGCACAGGTTTTGATTAAAATAAAACACATAACTGTTACTTACAGATATAATAATAGCTTTCTCCCTGCTTGAACTCCTTTCCCAGGGTGAAGGGTGTGAAGCGCTGGAACTTCTCAGAGAATTTTTCTGGAGCGTGTGGAGCAAAGGGCCTAGAGCACTCCCAGCGGAGCTGATCGAAGGAGTGAGGTTTGCACACATCGTAGTCCTCCCTCTCCACCATGTACAGCACATAGCGTTCAGCTGTGTGCGATGGCACCTCACCGTGAGCATAGTGGGGGCAGATGATGTCCAGATAGTCATTGATACGCACTTCCACTGTATACTCATCCCACAGGAAGCTGCAGGGAGACAGGAAGAGAGAGGAGGTTACTGACACATGTTTACCCAAGAGGTTTTTTTTCTATTACAACATGACTAACAGAGGAGGATATCATCTATTTGTTTCATACATGTGTTTAGAATAATTATGAGGGATAATCACACAGACACATGCAGCAACAGTCATACAAATAACACAAATAGTGACAGTCATATGCAACGTGAGGGTGTTTGTGTTGATGTGTTTTCGTTTGCTTGTGCAAACCTGTCTATGTGTCAGAATTAGAAAGAGCCTGAGCAGGCTGGGCTTGTTCGTTGTGGACGAGAAAGCACACCCAATCTCAACCACCATCCCACTCACACACACACCTTTTACTCTCCCTTCCTTTCAGCAGAGATTCACCTTTCACCTGCTTACAATTAGACAGAATTGCAAATGACAGCACAAACTGTTTTTTTTTCTTCTCCCCACATCCTCTGCTAGTCCACTTTTCTATCCGTAACTCTTTCTGTCAACTCTTTTTAAACTGTTTTCCCGGTTTCTGTCTCATTAGTTTCTTCCACCTGGATGTTTGTCCGTCTGCAGTTCCTGTTCTGACTTCTCAGGTTAATTTGCTGTCTCTTTCTGCATCTCTTTCTCTCCAATTTCATCAAAGACAGAGACAGAGGGGGTGGAGACAGCCAGGCTATCGCTCTCTTTTCCTCTTTTCATCTTTACCCTTCATTTAGTTTTACGGCTCTTTTTAAGCCTTCCCGTCTCCTCCTTGCCGGCTCCCTACGCTTGTTACATCCTAATGGAGTATGAAGAATCCTGTTCAGTCTCACTACAAATTTGCACTGATAATGTATACCAGAGGATGCAAAAGCTTGTTTCATTCTAAAACTAAACTGTGGTGATGAGGGAGAATATTTTTTTTTTTTAGTTTTCAGTTTCAGTATCTGAAAAGTTTCCCTTTGCAGTAAGCATGAAGGTGATGCACAGCTAGTTGGTGAAGAAAGATTGATATTTGCATATTACTCCCATTACATCCTCAGTAGTGACAGGCTCTAATCTACAGATTCAGCCTGTGCCTGTATTGATGTGGGTGTTTGTGTTTCACTGAGTGAAAGTGACAAGAAAACAGCCCCCATGTTTTTGCCACTGTGTATGTGCTCCACATCATCAAAGCCTGGGACCTGGTGGCTCTGACCCCCCCCCCCCCCTCTCCTTTTCCCTCCTGTTGTTGTGGCTCCTGTTAGGACCCCCTGGCCAAGTCATAGACACACTGGCTCCAAATGAGGGCCTCTAACCCCTCCTTCCTGCCTGTGTATGTGTGCTCGGTTAGTGCTAACCTACCTGTCAAAACACGCTTTGTTAGCAGAGAGTGCGGCTCTACCCTCAGCTAATCGGCTGATCACTACCCTCCACTTATAATCAGCGCTTTCTCTCAGAAAGGCTTCTTTGTAAGTGTGTACACTTCTCTGCAGGTGTGTGTGCCTTTGTTTGTTGTGTGTGTGTGTCGCTGGTCTGCCAGGGCAAGTGTTTCAGTGAAAGAAAAAGAGACACATCTGTAGCAGCCTAATGGGCCGAATAATCTCTGATCTCATCTTGCTCCTCTGCTGTTTTCTTCAGTCAAACCAGTAATAACAGGGTTGGAGAAAACAAGACGTTTTGGAGGTCTCTAGTGGTTCCCTCTGAAGTAAAGAATAGTTTTAAATTGTATGGCATTCACCTTTTTTCCCCCACACGGTGTCCTTGTTAGTGGTCTGGCTGAACTCCGCATGAAAACACGGGCTTGTCAAAAGCCAACAAAACAGATTCTGTTGCTAATTTCATTCACGGCCTTTAAGAAAACTTTCCTTTATCCTTCTCTTCACCTCCTCATTTCTCCTCCTCCTCTTGCTCTCCTCCACTGCTGGCTAATTAAAAGCTGTTAGGGGTCTGGGGCCAATGTGTTCTCTAGAAAAGGAGGGGAGGAGGAATGAATAGGGTGTAATTATACTCTTTCCCTCCCCAAAGACAGAATGCCTGAAGGCTACAGAGTCCCCTTCAACCCCTGTACCTTAACCCCTGTGGAGCTTTACTAGCCCGACTGCTGTGTAAGTGTCTAATATGTGAGGCAGAGTGTTGTTTTAGTGGTTTTAACAAAAGCTTCTTAGTTGTCCAGATCTGTTTATAGTTAAATGTTTTTCTTGTTGTTGACTTTGCAATCTTTGCTCTTCCAAGTCCAAAAAATGAGCAGAGTCTGGCGTCTAACAACGTCTTCGCTCATCAAAGCTCTCCACTCTGCATCTACACTCGGCTCTGATTGACAGTTCTCAGGAGAGTGAGAGTCGCATTAACATGATAGCAGTGTCCTCTCTGACTTGAGAGTCAGGTGTGCGTTGCTGCAAACCTACTTTTCACGCAGCTCCTCCGACTCCTTACCATGTGTTGGTTTGTGTGTTTACCGTGTTTTCATGTCTCTGAAGACACTTATTGAGGGCGTCTCATGCCCGAGGCTCATGAGCACATCTGTTTATCAAGGCCTGCTGGAGCCTCTTGTGTGTTAAGAGCGTGTGCGTGTCTTTCCGTACATGTGATGGAGGTGTGGGTAAACAGCGAAGGTTGAAGGTGGTTGTAGTCTTTCTTCCTCTTTGTGGGTCATTTCGACAGTTACTCTAGATTTTGCGTTAAGGTGTGTGTGTTGTGATGGTTTAAAGAAGTCAAAGAGTGCTGATGGTTATTACTGTAGGTGACTTCTTCACCACTTGCCCCTCTTTGCTAAAGCTTTGAAGTCTTGCCATTGTCCTTGCACTGCTCTCTTTTCCTGCCATCCTGTCTTTCCTTTTCCCTCGCCACCCCTCCTTTTGGTTTCAGTCAAAGAACTGACACAGGAACTCTGTCTTTCACTGTCTCTCTTTGGGGCTGTTTCAAACTGGCAGCTGGGTCAAGGGGTTAGAGTTCAGGGTCGCAGCTTCTCACACACACTATCATCTGAGTCAGCGCTGAAGATATATGTTTCACACACACAACACACTCATGAGGCAAGTCAGCACCACTGAGACACCAAACAGATGCACCCCCTCACCCCCATCCCCCACCCCCTTCTTCCATTTGCTCTGCAGGTAATCAGTAGTAAGCGTGCACACACTGGAATGTCACAACAGGAGGGCTGCGGCTTGGACTCTGTTCTCACAAGGCACACTCATCAAATTTCCAGCCCCACTCTCACACACACTTTTACTTTGAGGTGTACACTTAATACCCGATTAATTTGCTGCGGTATGACAGATTCACACCTCCTTCCACACAGGCTGAGGAGCTGTCAGGGGTTCTAATGGGCTTAGCTGCTCACCAGTGGGCTGCTCTATTAGAGCCAATCTAATTCCCTCTTTCTCCCTCTCTCATTGTCTTGCAATAAGAAACCGAGAGGGAATTCTTCCTCCACTCTGCACCAATACAACCGGCTGTCCACACCATTATTGTAATTCCAGAAGTGGTAGGAAACGTTCTTGTTTGCTATAGATATAGTTAAAGACTGGGAATTCTTTTAGTTCCTTCAAGCTTTTTATATGGTCAACAATGGTGTTTCTCCTTTATTCAATTCCAAACTTCTTCCCCCTCTTCATCCATCACTGTCCACTCTCTCCTCCCTCCGTCTGCCTCGCTTTTATTCTGCCAAAATTAGCACCCCCCCACCCCTCCTCCCTTTCTACTATTTCATCCTGTCTCTTAACACTGACATAATATACCAGGGCTCTTCATCCAGGCTAATTTCTCAACACAAATCCCTTTCTCCAGCTCACCCTTCCCTCACCCTTCGCCCAGGCCTCTACTCCTCCTCCTTGCCCCCCAGATCTTTTCACTCATTCCCCCCTTTTTGTAGCCTCCCATTCTGTCTGTGATGAATAGCGAAAGGCCAAATGGTATCATGCTTGGTTTAATATGCTATGGGGGTCACAGAGAGTTAATCTGTTTCTATGTCTAGCAGAGAGAGAAGGAGACAAGTTCATCAACATTGAAGAATTCAAAATAACTAACTTTTTAAAATTTGGAATAACTTTGAAATTCACTAAAAACAAAACATTATCAAACAAGAGACATTCTGTCATGAATTCTGCCTTTAGGGGGCGACAGTGGGCTTCTAGTAGACAGCAAAGCCAAGGTATGCCCGAAATGCTATGAATGAGCAGTGTACACATACGCATGCTTGCCCACACTTAGTGTGATAACAGTGGGTGAAAGCCGGCCTTTCTAGTGTTAGTAAAACTGGTGCTGAGAGGTGCTCTGTCCTGCTCTGGTGGAAAATTACTGGGGCAAAAACAGAGGATGGTCTGTGAGAAAGAGAGAGAGGAGGGGGGGGCTGCTGGACAGAGGGGAGGGAAGAGGAGGAAGTCTGGACCACAGATAAGGAAGCAGGAGGAAGAGCAGAGAGAAAAGTAGTACGTGGATTCTAGTGATGGGGTACGATGAGTCCACAATCACCACGGCAATATCCCAGGTACCTCTGTGTACCATCATGTGTGAAGGTATGCGGGTACATTTATAAGCATGTTAGGTAAGAGGACAGTTATATCAGTGGGTAAGCTTTCTGATGATGAACGGGCAGCTGAGTAATTGATGGATGTGATGTAAGAATGATGCACTGTGACAAATGCAGGTCCGCTAAGTAACTTATGCATCACCCACATTCAGGGATCATTACACAGGACATAACATTACAAAACAGGTAGAAGTTACATCACAGGATCACAGATGCATATAATATATATATAGAGAATTAAGGCAGCAGGATGACGGTTTTGTGTCTGTGGGTCAGATGGGCAGATTACAAGCTGTCTGTAATCTATGTTAGTGTTCGTGTATGTGTGTATGTGCTCTCATTCTGGTGAGATTAGAGGCAGACGAGCAGACCGGACATGGGCAGGGGAGGAATAAATAATGATGCAGAGAGAGGGAACAACATGTATGAAATGTGGGAGTTTATAAGGCAAGTTGGAGTGTGAGCGGCCACGAACCCAAACTCCTCCAGGCAGCGCGTGCACAGACAAGCCCGGCTGTTTCAATAGCAAGCTGAACCAGACGCCTGAGATAAACAGAATATTACATTACACTGAACATCTGATAAAGATATTTGCACTCACACTACAGGCATGGCATGAAAAAAAACATGCAGGCTACTATGGGATGATGAAGGCAGCCAAATGACTCAAGAGATAAAGGATTTAAAGGGTTAACGGTGTCCATGTCTGTGCACCTCTTGAATGTACTTGAATTAGTAGGTAGAGAAGACATGCAGGGATTGGAGCCAGCTTTCAGCCTGTCTGGGAGCAGATCCAGCTGTTTAAGAGAGGTGTAGGAGTGAAGAGATGGAGAGAGGAAGAGACAGGTACAGAGAGAAACACACACACAGCTGACAGAGTTGAGTATAGTAACAGCAGAGTGGAATGCTGGCTGTAGCTAATATTAACATCCAAGTCCAGCCTCTTGCCCCCCAGTGTGTGTGAGTGCGAGTCACACATTTATCATGTCTCGGTAAGGCTGCCTACAGTAACGGCCACTCCCTTCACACACGCATACACATAAACACACAATCACACACTGCCAGGCCACAAATAAATAAAATCTCTTCCTGTTAAAAAAGGGCAGCACAAGTTCAACATCGTCCTCATGCACGCACACACACACACACACACACACACACACTAATAAAGCTGCCACAGGCCAAGACACGCAGTGTAAAAACAAGACTGGACCAGACTTAGAAAAACACGCCTTTCCACCTGTCGCATAAGAAAGTGGTAAACAGACACAGTCAGTGTCGTTTGGAGGCTCAAACATTATGCTTACAGACACACACCTATAAGCTGGCGTGTGTGTTTCACATCCTCGAACATGAATGGGCAGACTGCTGCCATCTGGTCACTGTCCTCCACCCAAGACAAATCACTGCTGCTCACAATCAGACCAAGAATCAATTAGCATCAATTATCCACAGCCTGCTGCTGCCAAAGGTCACTGATGGATCTGTGTAATCCTCTGAGCAGGTGACTGATTGATCACCGGGGATGCTTCTGGACAGGTGGGGCTTTTAGTCAAGCAGAGCAATAAGAAAGATAGGATGAAAAGAGAGAAGTGAGAGGAGGGAGTGAGGGATTAGACTGTAAAATGTGGGGAAACTATAATCAGATGGCATGTGGAGGTCAGCCAAATATGGTTTCACTTTGGATTTTACCTGCCATTATCCTCATTCCGATGAAAAAATGATTCCCGTAGTGACACACTGACAGCTGAACAAACATCCAATCATATGTTTGTGCTGCTTTATTTGTTGATAATGTACAAAGTTTATGTCTGTCTGAGTCTATGTTTAGCAATGTAGCAGAAAGGATTAGTGTTATATTATGATTTTTCTTTTGGTTATGCAACTCCCATTTGGCAACAGAAATAGTCCAGGGTGGGATTAGAGACAGCAGACATAAGATCTGTGTGTGGTGGTGGTCAGCACACACACACACACACACACACACACACACACACTTTTTGTTTCTATTTGAACTAAATCTTGAAGCTCTGGTTTCTCTCCTTTATGCAGAACTGACCAAAAAGTCTCTGATTACACTTTTCTTTCTGTGGAGGTACCCTTGCCTTCTGCCTCACCTGAACCAGATTCCCCTCCCTCTCTGTCTGTGGTGACTCAGGTGTAAACCTCAGGTGGGTCAAACCCAGGCCATTGACTCACTCATGACACAAGCACCACTCATGACGACAGGACTTTCCATGAGACTTATTATCTAATTATCTGGACAATTGTTTTCCTTGTTGCAGGGGTTCTTTTTTAGCCCCGTGTCTATTGTCATTGTTAAAGGGCAATTAGAGAGTCAGTAATGTAATCACAGACACGACTAAAAGGCCATAATGGCTTTTGCCCTTGTTTCTATCTCGTCAGCAGAGGAGCGGGGACGGTCCTTCTGTTTCAGCTTGGTTTTAAAATAATACTGTCTTTCAAGCGTCAGGATCACTCCCTCCACGCTAAAAGCTCAATAAATCGCGCTGCGATATGTCAAGCTCATCGATCCCACTGAGTGGTCGGATAGCATTACATCTCTGACCTCAAAACACAATCATCAGCAATATGCGCCCCTCTCTCTCTCTCAGCGTGACTCACACACTCACTATCACCAATAATAAAATAATAAAAACAAATCAGATCAGCAGAAAATGTTTTATAAAATTAACTCTTGTGGTTCATTTGCATTGACTGATACACTCATCTTTCCATGACACACGACCTTACAGACAGCACTGGCCAAGTTCATACTCGTCAGTCTATTTTTTACTATTAGAGTATGTCTGTGTGTTGCGGTTATATATAGTGGTCAATCTGTCCATCTGTCTCACAATCATTTACATCCCGCTGCACTGATGGCAGTTCTGTTTCAAAGGTTTAAAGGGAGACCACAAGACTTAACGTCACATGAACCTTTAATGAATGAGAACAACAAGCGTAAGAAGCCAGAGGCGCATGACTGAAAGCAGGACCGCAAGATGAGACTTTACACGTGTGAACCTGTAGTAGAAAGTTATACCTACACACAGTGAAATACACACAGTGGCGTTTAAATGGCCCCTTACATCCACCCACACTCACACAACTACGCATACAACCATAATGCCACATGGACCTCACAAACTTACTTCGGATTCGAGCTGTTCCAATAGACGCTGTGTCTCTCCGCAGAGACAAACCAAACACCGATGGTCAGCGCCAAACACACCAGGCACACCAAATCCATAGCTCCTCTTCTTCACAGGAACCGAAACAAGTTAAAGTCTTGAGCGACAACTAAGAGATCTTCACACTTTGCAGGTTTAAGCTGTGCGTAAATACGCGCGCAGAAGCCAGTTGAGAGTTACGCTCCGAGTGCAGCAGTCTAAGCAGATCAATGCTACGGGCCTCACTGAACACTGTTGCAATCCTTGTCTGATTCACAGAAGCGCAACTTGTCTGTTTTGTTTGCCAGTAGCTCTGCCCACTGATGCGCAGTAAACCAATAGCAGCGAGCCACTCTGAATGCCCCACCCAACCGCAGTCAGCGGAGGCGCTTCCTCCAGCTGCTCGCACTTCAGACACAGACACAAAAACAGCTCTACTAGAGCTGTAATAACACTGTAGAGGCGAAATAAACATACAAGTCAAACTGGAACAGGACAGGATTAAGAGTGACTTCATTACAACTCAAGTATGCTGCCGACAGAAATGTATAGATATAAAAAAACTAATAAAGGAATGTGGGATGGTTGCAGCCGCCTACAGAAAACAAACCAGTATCATTTACTTTTACACACACACGCACCAGTAACAACACCACAAACACGCAGACCTACTGGTAAAAATGTACCTGGATTATGTAAGTCTGTAATAGGCCTATGACAGTGTACAGATCATGATGTACGTTATTATGTAAGTACCGGTAGTATGTAAAGTTGGTTGCAATTATTTTAATTGGATATTATTGAGGTAATCTAATCTACAAAATCCAATACAGTAACCAGCTTTAGAGTAACTTCAGTAGAGTAAGTAGAAGATTTTCTTCTGTAATTGCATTTTCGAGATACATGGAAAAAGCTTAGTGAAGTGTTTCAAGATTACAATATTAGTTGTAATCTTATTAAAATATTATTAACTCCTCATCTCTGAAAAGTCTGATTCAAGTCATTATTGTTGGTTTCTGTTGTTGTAACAATGTACGCTGAGCATTTGTTTTCTGCCTTTATATTTGTGCAGTTGCAATGAAACTCATTATTTTTCCACTGCTTGTTGTTGTGCACAGAGCAATAAAGATGTTGCTCCACCAACACTGCCATTTTAGATCACTTTACTATCATCAGAATTTGGCTGCGGTTGTGCTCAAGTCATTAAAGAACCCTCGGCAAAAAGGTGTGTACGCTCCTGCAGGTTGTTGTTGTGGAGGCATGGTGGTGTACTGATTACAATTTGTCAGATAGTAAAGAATTATTGTCGTCTTATCTCTCAGACTAATCTTATGGTCTCCGCTTAGCTGTCTTTCCCCAGACAGGTAACTTTAGAAAACAACCTCACAGATGGAGTGGATAAAGTCCAGACCTTACAGAGTGTCAGTGGGATTGTGGCCTCAGCAGGAGAGGGCTTCCCTCGGGCAAAGGTTGGAGCCCAGCCTGGGTTAGTTGGTTCAGAGCCCCAGAGCTTTAGGGGAGAAGGGAGGGGGCACTCTGTGTGTGTGTGTGCATGTGTTTTACGCTTAGACAGGCTGAGTGTCTAACTGTCCTTAAGGCTTGTCTTGGCAAGCACACACACGTCCTGAATCACAGACACATGCAGTGACTGTAGATCCTGCAGGCAGCAGAGGCTTAATTGCAGCCCAGGGTAGCTTTTCTCTTCTGCAAAGATCAGGCCACACAAAGGTGAAATATCTGATACAAAAATTCTGCAAAACCAGATCTTACGATGTCTTCCACTTAGCCTCACTGGCACTAGAAACTACTATGTATTGATTTCTCCTGTGGAATGACAGAAATGCAAATACGGTAGTGTCCTGGCAGCTCCAAAACAAGTCAGTGATTCACTGACCTCGTTCCACCAGCAACAGGATCCCCAGGTTCTCACTCACACACCACACTAGGGGTGACTGTGACCAGCAGACTTCCGTTGATCATACATGGGATCTCCTCGTGATGCCCCACAATTCCACCCCCTCTTTGCTGCTGCAGCCAACAGTTAGATGGCTGGGATCTCCCATCGCACCCATGCATTTGATACATACTGTACATGTACACAAACATGTAAGTCTTCTCTGCAGGCTCCTATGACAGTGTTGTTGCCAGTAGAAACCACAGATGACTCTCTGGGTGAGACTTAATCCTCCCACAGCCCATGCAGGCACACACACACACGGTCAGGAAAGACCGGGGTTTCTGCACATGACAGTGTAAGGCAGAGGAAACTAGATGGCTCACAGAAGTAGGTGTTTGTGAAGATGGAAAGCTTGACAGTTCTAAAAGCAGATTAAAGGAAGTCGGGGGCAGACCTGACAGCCATACAAACATTTTAGTGAGCGGAAACTGGCTTGTTTATTTTCTAGGGACTTGTCTCCAGGCGTCACAGTATCTGCCACAAGTTGTTGGGTGGTGTGGAAATCCCACAATTACATAACTTGTTTAATTAAGACAGAGGGTTTGTGATGCTACCTGTTCTTTTTCATTTCTTTTCAACCGTAACAGAATTTTACCGGAGGGAAACGGCACGAGCGTGGGTTTTTTAGGGAGTGTAGAAAGCCATAAAACAGAAACACATAGTGTCAGAGAAAAGGAGAGAAGAATACATGTTTTGATAAGAGGGGTTAAGAATATGTGGGAGACAGCTATTAAAAGAAAGATTCCTCTCCAGTCTATTAAATTTTAAGCCTCACTTCTCTCCTTTACTTTCATCCGGTTGGCCCCGGGCAGGGATCAGAGCAGGCCAGCCATCTCTGACTGAAGATGTGGAGAGGTCTCCTCATGCACATGCTCATATATAAACATGCAGACAGAGTGTCGAACAGAGACTAAATCACTAAATCAAACTGAGGTGGAGTGAAACTTGTGACAGTGGAGTGTTATAAAAGAGACATGGAAACACTGGGCGTCAGCCACACCGAAACATAACAAACGGGATGGTGCAGAGACTGCATGAAAACACAAACACACACAGCTGTTCATTAGACGTGTCTGATACCTGATACTGTCTCTTAGTGTTGTTACATTAGGAGAACGAGTTGTTATCTTGTTGATCACATTTCTGTCTCTTCCTACTTTATCCCACCATCAGTTGTCACTGCCCTCGAGCATCTGTAACATTTGTGCTTCTCCTCCCTGACCTCCACTGCTGAGCGTAGCATTAGCTGGCATTGGAAAAAAAGGTCATATGGAAGATCAACATTATGATACAATGAGTGGGGTATTAAGAAGCTTAAAGGGGCCAAATCACCACAATATGCCTCTTATTGACTCATAGATTGTATTTCAAATAGCTGCCTTTTGTGCAGCCATCCTCTGTCATTACTGGCTAGCTTAGGCTTGTTAACACTTGGCATTGTTTCATCTACACATGGACAGCTTGTCACCCTGCTGCCCTCTGTCCTTTTATCCCCCGGCCTCCTGCGGGCCCTTGGCCCTCTGGCTCATAGCGGCACACTTCGACAAGCTGCTCCTTCTCTGGCACCACAAAGGCATGTCTCCCCGGCCTCTATTCATACCCATTCATCTGCATACAGGTGGTCCTCAATTCAAACACATAGAAGGGAGGCACACTTCTGTTTCACAATGTACCATAGGACTAGATTTAGCCCAGTAGGGGGTAAAATACTCTTGTGGTGACAAACTGGTAATGCAGTGGTACTTCTTCTGCTTTGAGCATCCTCTGGAAAGTCGCCATTGGAGGCAGAGCTGCTTTCAAATGTGCAGCACATAACGGAGCATCAAAACAAAACACACACATACACAAACAAGCTAAAACAATGTTGCATGTGTGTATCCGCAGGGGGTAAATGAGCCTCCTCCCTCCCTCCTGGACTAACACTGTCTCACTATTCAGACCGCAGGAATCATTAACTCGCACAGTCAACAGGCACACTTCACTCATTCGCTCGCTCACTGCTGCTCTGTCCTCCTTTCTGTCTCCCAGGGACTCTCACACACATGCCCGCACACACACACACACACACACAGCAACAGCGGCAGCAAACAAAAGCACAAAGAAGCCCTAGTGAAATATTTAACCACGCCACTCAGTTTGCATTGCCTCTGCTATCATTTGTTATACTGTATCTCCTTGTCTGTCTCGCTGTCTGTTCTCTCAGCTCATCTGTTGTCTCTGCTGCCTTTCCTTCCTTCCCTTCCTTCTCTTCATCTGTTCAGTTATTTCCACTGAGTCCTCATCAGCCCCTGGCCAGAATGTTCCAAGTACATCTCTCTGATGACTTCTTGTTTTATTTTCAAACTACCTGGCTCTTGAGCATCTTTCTCTCTCTCCTCAATGCTCTATTGCTGTGATCCACTCATCTTTATTCCCCCTTATGCTCACATCCAATCTGCCCCCCCAACTACCTTAAGCAGTAAATTTGTTAGAAGAGAATCTATTATCTTCCTCCATCCTCCCACTCTATGCCTCTCTCCTCTCCTCACATGCTCCTGGCCCCAGCCCTATATTCATTAACATAGTGTTAATGATCCCAGATGGACTGACATGTACTCTATGGGGGCGAAGTGTGAGTGGCTTCTTCCAAGGGTGTGTGTGGGCGGTTGTGTGTGTGTGGGCATGTACGGGCTGTTGGGTACATGTGTGCATAATTTTGTATGTGCATGACTAGGTTGACATGAGTGCATGTGTGTGGGTACATGTGTTCATATCAACGTTTGACTAAGAAAAGGGAGCCTGCTGGTTTTTCTCCTGGCAGTGGATTGCTCTGTTGTGATGATGTGCATCTCTAATGCTCTAGGAAAGCCGACAATCAGAGTTGGTCAGACTGCAGCCAGAAGAGGAGGCAGGTAATTTGTTCTGCATCTCAATGTAAAGTCAGTGGAATTTGTAATCATTAAGTGACATTGAATCACTTAAATACATTAAAAATAAGAGACGCATTGCTTTAATGGAAGTACAGATCTGAGTCATATCAACATTCTGCTTATTGGTAGGAGTCAAATCTACAATAAATGTTTCAAATTTGCATTTGCTGTATTCATAGCATCCAAACTATCCTAGAGAAGCCTTACCACTCACAGTGTGTTCCTCCCTGATTTGCATCTTGAGCAAGTGACATTTTTCATTGGCCCAGAGGATCAATGCTGCAGATATGGAACTACTGCAGACCCTGTAAGCTTTAGCAGCTGTTGCACTGTTTAATTGTACATTTTATTATATGACCGCTGCCCACATGTGCTGTGTTTGTGGAATAGGGGAAAAGGATGAATTAACATTTTAAGATTATGTGATGACTTGTGTAACAGCTAAATTATAAATACTGATGACTGAATAATCAGAATATTCTGTATTTAAATGAGTGAGACATACATAGAAGTGCTGGTTGGTGTGGTTCATTTCGGTCAGAGCCATGCTAACCATTTGCAGTATATGTGCTATGCTAAGATAGCACATATGCTGCCAACCTATCTGTCTCCTGCCTAATCACAGCTGGGACAGGCTCCAGCCCTCGCAACCCTCAACAACAGAAAAATGCATCGATGGTTGCATCTCAGAACTACTATTACGGGTTTGAGTTTGATCACCATATTTTTTAACAGCGTGCAATTGTATTGAATATTTCAGTTCAAAATGTGTGACAATGCCCCTATGAACAAAAGAGAAAAGACAAAGTCCATGAAGGCATGTTTTCCCTCTCAGGTTTAATGTGTAAGAACCTGACCTGCTTTCATGGAACCTTGATCTCAGCCTTATCCAACACTAATAAAATATACTGAAGTACTGACTGGAAGCCAGGACGTTTTTTTATTAACGCTCCTGTAGCTAAGTAGGAAAAAAATCCTTGTTTTCAAACAACATATAATTGCTCATATTAGAGAAACACTAATGTATAAGTGATGATTTTCTGTAAGGTGACCCCTGTTTAGACTTATAAACACGTATGCTATGTTAAATGTGTCCATGGATAGGCCCAAAGGATCAGCAAGTTAGAGAAGGCAAGAAGTTAAACCCCTGCTGCTAACCAAGTTTAGGTCCAAGTGGCGCACATGCATACACACAAACACATGGACACATACACACAGTCTGCTAAGGTTACAATGTTACAGGTGCAGGGGCAAAGTGCATGCATGTGTGTCATGGATACTTCAGCATTCTCTAAATGCATACACACATTGCCTGACCCCGCCTCCAAATATAGTTTGTTGCATGCTCACTGGAAGCATAAATCTCAGTGTACATGCACCATAAACACAAATTTTCAATTTCCATCCAACTTCAGCCAAACAACAAAACAAACAACTTTATCATTATATTCTGCTCTGCAGTACATTTTCTCTCTGTGTTGTTTCTTTTCTTTTCTCAGTAAGTTGTCCAGTCATGTCACACTCTTGTCTCTGCCTCCTGTTCTGTCTCTCTGTTCTTTCTTTGTCTCTCATTGGCATGGTCACGCTGGTTGCATAATTGCACAGTTGCTCGGTTATCGGGAACGCTCAGTCTAGCACTTGCCTTGTCAGGGGTCTGTCCTGGTTCCCTTTATCATGCAAACATGTAAAAAGTCATACACACATTCTATCCATGTTGTCTGTGCCTTCCTGCTGAGAAGATGTGTGGCATGAAGCTAATGTGCTACACCTGTAGGTGCAATTACAGAAAGCAACTTCCAATATAACAGTCAGCCATCCGCCCACACTCTCAGTCTTTCAGACACACATCTAGTATTATGCTTTTCTCTGTGCTATATTTTAATGCAGTTTCTTGTTGCAGCTTTTTGTATTTGCATAGCTTTGCAAGAGACCCCCACACACTAAAGAGCACAAAGAGGAATCAGTCAGAAAGAGAGCGCAGATGTGATTCTTTAAGAGATTATCTAATGAGGGACTGGAAATCAATTT
The DNA here is from genome assembly GCF_900634625.1 of Parambassis ranga. Lineage (NCBI taxonomy): Eukaryota > Metazoa > Chordata > Actinopteri > Ambassidae > Parambassis > Parambassis ranga. The sequence continues at coordinate 15,210,207 of NC_041036.1, forward strand.
AGTGAGCACAGTTCATTAATAATTGATGCACTCTCATGTGTCGGTGTTTGTGTGTTTGTGTGTGCAGCTCTGGGCAAAGAGTAGTCACCATGGTGATCTCCTAAACCAGGGTCTTCTAAATGACACAAGTGGGCGGTTGCAGTGTCTTGTCCAGCTAACATGCTGCCAATAAACAGGCACATACACACACTGTCTTTTCTGTTCTAGTGAGGGCTTTGTGTTGGCTGCATATTACAGTCAAATAATAACCCAAAAGGCCTTAAATACTGTTGAATATAAAGTTCACCACCAATTTGGAAATGTAGCAACAATGTTACGGCAGGGTGGAATATCAAAAAAACTCCCATCTGGCTATGAATATGCTGATTTTTTTAGGCAAAGAACAAAAATGTGGTACCGGATGCTTTCTGGTTTCCATTTGTCCTCCCAGCAGTGTTGAGCAATCACATTTGAGTGGGCATTGGTTGTAAGCAGGTGGAGACCAGAAGAGGCCAAACTCCCACTCTGTCATCAAGCAAGCTAACATGTTGCTCTTGTCAAGCCAACACCTCGAACAAACCAAAGTCAATGATGTCCCTGAAATCCAACAGCAGAGCTCAGGACTTTCAATAATAACAGTGAAAACACAGCTGTTCACACAACAAGGTTAAAATGGGACGGCCAGTCCTCATCAAGAAATCAAGGGTAGCTGTAATTTTAAAGCAATGGCCACTGTTTACATAGTGTTGCCATGCATCTTCCTGCTTCATCACCTGCCAAGAAAATGGTGGGGGAGTGTGTGTGCAGATGGAAGAATTTGCCTTGTAACAAACAAACAAACCAAAACCAGGATCTTTTCCAAACCCTACCCAAGTAGTTTGGAAAAATGTCACAGTCTGACATGGGAACATGCTGAAATTAAGTTGGTAAATGAAATATAGCACAATGACATCCACATGAGGACTCATCAAATTGTCTTTCACTAACTGGATATGTCAGTGTCCTCACAAGTCTACATGAGCTTCACCAGACCACACACTAACACACATGCAGTTTTGGATGGTTTATCCTTGGCAGATGGATACATGCACAACATGTTCCTGTGGGATTTTCCACAGTGCTGCCAAACCTGATCAGCAGAGGGTCATCCATACACACAGACAGGCATGCTTCACTTGAGTGATTTATTGACTTGCAGACATTAAAGAGCTCCACATGATGCTAGTGTGGACAGGTTGTGCGTCCAGTTTTCTGATGACAGTTGGTGATAGGTGGAGGGAAGGTCAGGTCATACTTTAGAGGTTATTTGGAGAGTTAAATCAAGCAGTGAGGTGAACTTGAGATATGACAGTGGTCTCCTCCCAAGTCCTTAACAGCTAACAGATGGTGTCCTCTACTAGGATAGACTTACAGAATAAAATGCCATGATTCAGTTAGACGTGTGCAAGAGCACATCGATCCTACAAAAGAAGAGGCTCATGGGGATCTGGTGGATGTTTTTGAGAACATTCAGTTGTAATTAAGATGGAGGTGCTTTTGGAGAAGACTTTTCATGAGGGAATCTACTCATTCAAATAAAATGTTGCTCTGATGTGGGCTTTTGTAGAACTGTCACAGAGGGAATGTGCTCAGAACCAAGACATCTTAGTCACTGTGGTTTTATGCAAATCAGTGAAGCCTCAAAGAGGAATGTGATGCATTGTGATAAATGTCACAGGAAACATGTCGTTTGACCATATTTGATTTTGATTAAGACAGTAAAACTGGAAGAGAACTTTAAGCAAAATCAGAATTGGATGCCTGCATTTAGGCAAAATGAAGACTTTGTAATCATATCTGGCTTTGATCACTGCCATCTGCAGAGGATGGCGGCCAAACCTGTTAACATTTTGGAATAGTTTGCACACATAAATCCAGAGGCTCTTTTCACACATATGATGTAGTCCTGAAATGTAAATATCACATGGAAGAGCTGTAAGGATAATAAACAAACTTTATTCTGATTACTGATATAATGCAAAAACAGTCCATCCATCCATCCATCCATCCATCCATTGTCTTAACCTCTTCTTTAGTTTTTTATTACCATTTTGTGACCTCCCTCAAAGGTTAACCACTACTGCCACTCCTTACTTATGTCCAATAAGTGAGGCACAGACAACCTTCTTCTGTGTGGTATTAGAGTGAAACAGTCCACGTGTGTGAAAACAGCCAGACAGTCTCAGATTGTGGTGTCTGAACTGGCCCCAGACCTACATGGGATACCAAATTGGGGATTTATAAATCCTATCTTAACAGTAAAGTAAAACTTTGATCTCACCTGCCTGCATTTTCCTCACATTTACAAGTTACAAAAGATTATTGTATTACTTTCATTTAAAGTCTAAGTCCTCCTCCACAGTAAACAGTGTTTTTACAGCAGAGACATGTGATCTAATGTAACCCTGCAGCTTGAGGTCATATTGGCAGGGAAACATCCAAAGGGAAGGTCAGGAGGTTACACAAAGAACCGTCAAAGAACAGTACTGAACAGGATTACATAGCTCCTGAAAGTCTACATTGTTACTCTTACACGATTAAAACCAATCGCATTACTGTGTCCACGTTAACGACAGCGATGATGTATGTCTGGTTATAACAGGCTTATGGATAAGGCCCATAAGCTTCAACGCTCTGTGGATCATTGCTCAGAACTCCTTTTGTCCTCTAATCTGTGCAGCACCTCACTTCTAAAATCTCACATCTGTTGTGTGTTTGATTTGAACAGGAGAAGGTAAAGTATTAGAAAGATTCTGGGACTTTGTCATGGCCGCCTCGGTGCTTGTGAGACCATACCTCTCTCCTCCTCTTCATGCTCACCCTCAGTGGAATGAAAGACTAATCCCATTATTGGATATTATATGTAAGTGGGTTAACGTCAGTGGTTACGCCTATCACAAGAAAGTGTGTGTGTGTGTGTGTGTGTGTGTACATTCCGCTCGCTCTAGCTTGTGCTTCAGCATGAAGACACTGTGGAATATGTCAGCGCATTGGCCTAAATCAGTCAAAGAGAGATATCAGATTTAGAAATGATTATGGTGAACAAAAGCTAGCTTAAGTACTTATGAACATCACACCATAAAGATTGTGTGGAGACGTGTGTGTGCAATGTTTGCTTTGAGATGTACGTGTGTTTCATAAACACACTTCATTTTTACAGTGTTCACTTTTTCGGTCTTTCTTACTATCTTGAAAGCAAGAACTATGTAAGATGTTTCTTTTTCCTCCACATCCATCAGTCTTCTTGCCGCCTTATCTTTGTACGGTATGTCCGCTGCTAATCTTTCTAAGTCTCATTCTGCTCTGCAAAATATTACTGTGTAACATTAGCTGGCTCGACTTAAAAAGATTTCCAAATCAACTGAAACCCCAGGTGCATTTAGCGTTTATGTGATCCACCGAACAACACCGCTACGCATTTCACTGAAATGTCAACTTTTGAAATCGATTTGTAAGGCTGGCCGCCACTCTGCACTGTGTGACTGGGGAGCTTAAAAAATTGGTAGAAGTAAAATGCAGCCAGCTTGAATTTTCATTAAAGTAAGCTTAGTTGATGATATGAATGCCAAATGAATCTCTGATCCCAGGCTGCTAAAAAAAACTCTCACCTTGCAGAGGCCTTCCTCTGCAAGGTGTGTATGTTTGCTGATAAGCAAACGCTAAACTTTTGTAACTGCAGATTTTTTTTTGATGAGACATTTTGTAGTGTAGCGTAGCTTGGCAGGTTTATCACATAATGATGTGTGTTTGTATTGGCTGCACAGTCAGAATAGTAAGTTCTCTGTTTTTTTTCTCACTATTCTGAGAAAAATCTTAATTGCAGTCCTTCATTGTGGTTAGCTCACCGAGGTTCAGAGCTACACTCCTGTGCTCAACTCTCTGCTGCTACACACGAGGCCAGTCCCTGTAGTTTACTATCACCTCTTTGCTGGCCTCTGCTCCACCACGACTGCACTGGAAATAATTCCCTGACTACAAATGGCTGCCAACAGGGTTGCAGGTTCAATTCTCACCGGCTGTTTGTCTTGTGTGTCTCAGTAGAAGCAGAGCAGAGAAATGGACAAAGATACACAATAGGTCAGAGCTGACATTTCTAATTACAGAAGAGGACGTAGAGGAGAGGGCTGTTAATGCACTGTGCTCTGTTCAGACTGACTGCTATAATTACAATCAGGCTGGATTCAGCCTGGCATAGCCAGGCCCTGTCTATGGGGCTGAGGTGTTAAACCACCCATGGCTCTCATTAGAGGACATGGGCTAATGAGTGCACTCCACACACTGGGAGCTCACACAAACACACAGCTCGTCCAGAGTTCACTGTGCTTTTTACTGCATTCTGGCAAGCTTAATTTCACACTTTTGCCTCCAGTGACACACACAGACACCCGCACCCTAAGAGGGGAGTGATTTTAAATGGAGTTATTATGAATGGAACTGGGAAAAAGCCAATTAAGAGTGTGTGATTCTAATTATTCCATCCATTTTACTGCATGCCATTCCACGGGGGGAACCAGAGTGTGCAGGGTGAAACTTAGAGAAGAAACAAAATGGTGGTAAGAGAGGGAATGTTTCCTGTGTCAAGGAAATTATAATATTTAATAGAAAATTGAGGTGGAAATTCAGAGTGAAGAGGGTGGGAGAAAAAAGAGAGAGAGCAGGAAAGTGGGAAAGGTTGAGGGTGAGTAACCTGATCTCTGTCCTGATAACGCCAAATTTATTTTGGAGGGTAACAGAAACAGCTCCATGTCACTATGCAGATCCACACACGGGTGGAGACGAGAAATAACATGAGGTTGAGGCAAGTCGACTGGCTTCAGGAGATACTCAGGAACAGACATGTCAGATGGGGGAAATGACAAGTAGGTTTACTGCTGGAATAAAGAAACTGGAAAAAAAGAGGAGCAGGAGCTGAGTGAATACAGGACAAAGATAGCCTGCCGTATAGTTTGAAGAGGTCACATGAAGTCAAACCAATTATTGCTCTTCCAAATGATCAAGAATGATTGACAGCATGAAAGCAAGACCAGTGTCGAAATACACATGCAGCTGTCCAGAAAGTGAGAATCATATAATGAAAACAGATTTCATGACTGCATGGAAAACCTGAAAATGTCCTGTCAATGAAATCACAGTTTTGCAGAGGCAAACACTGATGCTGACTCTGACATGGAGTTAATAGTCTCCGGGGCCTGGGTGGTGTGTTTGGGTGCGGTGCATGAGCTTTGGGTTTGAGCCACTGGGTGTTTCTTGATGTACGTCAGTGGTTCATTACTGCTACTACTGCTGCTGCTGACCAAATGCGTGCACACGCACGCGTCTAAACGAGACTCGCATCACTCAGACTGTCTGTCTGACCCATTAAAGGACAGCCAGGATAAAAAAAAGCACACACATGCAGTATGTCCAAGTTGTCAGTGTTCATCCAAAGGGACTGCTCTGACCTATATCTCACTGTGCGTAGTTTCAGACAGCTAACAGCAGGCTAAGCCCTACTTACACACACCATTACAGACACCTACTGCAGCTTAAAGGAATCTGGTCCGATGCCATTAGTACAGTGTTAATACAGCTGCTGGGAAAAATGAAGGCTGTGCATTTGCTTTGTGAGTCAAGCAGAAAGATGTTCTGAGGACAAACTGGATTTAGGGCAGACACTGGCCTGATCCCTGTGTCCCTAATGCTAGGTCCAGTCTGCTAGAGTCTCACAAATTTAAGGACTGGTCGTTTAGAGTAGGAACCTTGGATTTGACTGTGTGGTCTCTGCCGGTCAGGGGGATCAGACAGATTCAGACAGACTGAATTTAATTGACAGACGCCTGGGAGAAAGAAAGAGCAGACAGTAAGCACTGTATCTACCAAACAGCCCACATTTTCTTGTTTCTGTCAGACTGAGTTGGGAGGATATGAAAGGATGTGAGGTTCAAGCAGGATGTAGGAACAGAAAAAAAGCAGATTACAGTGAGGTCCTGCATCCTAGAGGACGGTCAGTCTGGGTTACCTTGGCAACAGCAGATACATCTGGACGGTGTGACGGAATGAATAAATGTGCTGTGCCTTCATATAGTATCAGCTGTCAATACGTTCATGTCATGAGAATATATTGAAGAGAATCACACATGTTGGATGATTAATACACAGAAGTGTGTACGTGAAGAGCTACTCGCTGCATGCTGATGTTAGTGTGATCTCTGCACCCTGTCACATGTGGAAGTGTACGTGCATTAGCTCATGGCAAAACTGCATATTGTGAGACAATATTACCCAGGTGTATATGTGTGTGTACCTTGTTCTAGAACTGATAAGAAAGAAATATAAAACAAGAGAGGGAGAGTTGCACTTGTATAGTTGCACTTGTTATCATATCTCAATAAAACTTTTATCTTACAACTGTGTGTGCAAAGTTCACCTCTGTTTCTCAAGAACGGACTTTGAAAGTTGAGTTGTTTTGGCCGAACAATGCCAACTGCAAACCCGGGCTCTGCAACCTCCCCTGGTGTGTGTGTGTGTGTGGAATATATTAAAATCCCACAGAGACAGGCACTACAAGGCTTACACAGGCACCATTGTTCATTCAGACCACTATTGTCTCTGTTTGTGCATGCATGTGTCATGTGCACCAGGCTATACAAGTCTATGTAAGTACGTGAGCTTGGCAGTGATATGGCAAAAAAACACCATGCATAAACAAAAAAGCAAGGAACTCCCAGTGGCACTTTGTCTCATTAGTCTTATCGCACATTAGAAGAAGGTGACCTCATGCCTGCTGGTAAGGCGGGCCACTGATACTACAATATTTACATCACCAGAAACACTACTCCTGTTTACCTCACTACCTGCTTCCTTCATCTGACTCAACCATCAGCGTGCTACAGTGTCCGATGCCACGTGGTGTGGTCAGCATTATTCCAGGCACTGGGAACCTGAAACTTCCCGCTCAGTCTGTGATACCAGTTTATTTCCACTCCAGTAAACCTGCTAATTGCAGCTTGTCTGTTCCAGTTTGCTTAGACTTTGTTACTGGAGGTTTGATTTGGTTTCAGGAGACGAGCAGAATAAGCAAAGTAAACACTGAAATGCAGTAAATCTGTGAAGCCGCTGCTGCTAAGAAGTCATCATATCACTTATTGTAGTAATGTATCTTTTCATCCCAAGGTCCCAGGTGAATGCCTCTGTGCTTTTTCAGCACACATTTCTTCTTTAAATCTTTCTTTAGATACTCACAATGTAGGATAACAGAACAATTTGTCTTGCCATGTTTAAAACGATGTACTTGTGGCTTAACAAGAGTGATTTGGACAAGATTGTGCCATGTTTTCCCAGTCTAAGAGGATGACAACAAGAGATCGTCTGATAGCTGATTTGCTATGACAGAAAGATGGTTCAACCAATCATCTGCCAAACATATATTGACAAATAGTCTATAATTTAAAATTCTAAGAATGCCACTCACTCACTCATTGTCTTCTTGGGTAAGTTTAGGAAAAGGGTTGGGTCGGAATAGTTGGACAATCATTCTACATATTGTGAGTCTGTCAATGCAGGAACTACTGAGACCCAGTTCTGGATTCTTAGCCAGGGGAGATGAAAGCCTATGTTCATCTCATCCTTGTCCTCCCAATCATTTCACCCTCCCATCAATCACACAGCCTCTCTTCGGTTTCGCTGTAGTTTCCTCGTACCACAGAGCTCTCTGTGGCTGTTAGAAATCTGTTTGTTTCTGCTCTGTGATAGATCTGAACAGAATTCTGTTTTTGTCCAAGGGGAAACAATTAGTTCAGTGTGTGTGTGCGTGGGTGTGTGTACCATCGTGAGAAGAGCAGCCGTTCAAGGCTGTCACTGAACAAACTCATTAACTGGCCATTTGTTAGGCCTGAGACAGGACCAAACAAAATATAAAGAAAGAGGAGAATAGAGGGAGAACTTAGAGTGATGTGGGAGGAAAAGAACTGAAAGGGAGGAACTGTTTGTTTTTGGTTTAATGATTCTGAAACATTTTGCTGATGACTTTGCTCACAGTGGATGCTAATAAACTGATCATTCTGTCAAAAAAACAACAACAGCTTCAAACTCACACTCACAATTTAAATCTGTTTGAGAAGAAAAACATTAGGCTAAATGCAACAGTGTCGGTCATTTACATTTAAATGGATGACCAATACATTCACACCCATGCCAAGTGGGTTGGTCTGTGCTAATTAAACCCATCAGTGCCAGATTAATCTGTCTGTATTTCACAATATACCAATATGTTTAAGAGTATGTTCTCAGACACTTTTTGCAGCGGTCGCCATACAGAAAAAAACAACAATTGGTAATTTGGGTTAGCTATGGCCCTCTGTCATATTGAAACAATAACTATTATGTCTTCTGGATTACTCACGAGCCACAATGCGATGTGAGGAGGTAGTCAAAGCACAGTGCGATGATGGATTCTCTCCGTCACTCTTAGGTCCGAGCTGGCCTAGCTGAGCTCTTATCCCACAGTCCCAGTGTCTCAACAGGTTCTGTTAACCATCAGGGTAGAGTTCACCTGTAAGCATGCAGATATGTTGACAGTGTTAAGAGCTCTGTGTGTGTGTGTGTGACTAACAGCAATAACAATGTCTTTGCTCTGCGTAACTGGAAGGCAGGAGGAAAAGCACTGATAAAATTCATGAAAGTGAAATTCACTCAGCTGCTTCAGATCAGGGTCCTGATATAATGCATGCTGGCTCACTGTCAGGCAGAAAAGAATGCAGCCAATGTTAGTATTACTAGTATCACTTGTGCGTTTATTTATTTATTTATTTTTTACCATAAATCAAAAAAGTCTGCAGTGAAAAGAGCTGAAAGCTACAAACACAATGTGGACATAAAATAATAGTGAGGCTGCAAGAAAGATTAATGTAGAAAATACACAGTAATGTGTGCAAGGTGTTTTCATTACTGTCAGAACTGAAAATCAAGGCCACTCACCAGTTTGCACTGCCAAAAGGGAGGAATCCTGTGTGGAGTGGGAGAAGCAAAGTTCCTCACTGACAGCGTCCTCAGTACAGAATGATGCAACTCAGGCAAAATATATGTTGTGTTTTTAAGTAATGGACACAACACTCACTTACACCCACTGGGAAACTCTTGCTGTTATTTTCAGTGTTAACCTCCCTGAATCTGCTTCCACATAGAAACATGTGGCATGTCCGGGCATGTTTGCTGAAGGTGGTTCTGGGAAATGTAGGCAGTCACTTGTCGAGGTTGATATAGGGAGACCAAACCAAAGCATGCAAGCACAAACACACACACACACACACACACACACACACACTTTAGTGGCCTAAGAAGAAGAAATGACAACAGATCTCTGGGTCATGTATTAAAAATAGTTATTCTCTGAGGGATGATAGAAAAAAGGGATTGTGGGTATGAGCGCACATTTGTCAGTATAAGATGCCACCTCTGAGACACCATGTCCAGATGTTCCCAGATTATTTCATCCATCATCCTTCCCCTTCTGTCCTGCCCCACTGACTTACTGCTGTTGATAAGTTTAATCCCCACCTTTTATCTCTCTGTCTCTCTGTCTCTCACACACGGCCTTGTCTTCATGATGTTTTTGACCATCATTCTTCCCATTTAATCTCTCTCCAGTACATTTGGTATTTTTGGATTTGTCTGCTGCTGAACTGCTCCTGAGCATATTTATAGCCTGTAAACTAGAATGGTATTACCCCTCAATTGACATGTGTGTATGTGCTGTTGATGCCGAAATGAATCAAGGACAGCCTACAGGATGTGTGTTAATGAGGAGTTTGGATTAATTATAAAGTACTTCTTGACAGTGTGGATTTATGAGAATAAGTTGATGACAAACATGATCCTCCTCAGCAGAGGCCACAGGGAGAACATGGATTTCTGATATTTATCAAGTATGATAGTTTAACAGGTGTTTATATTCAGTAGCATGGTGGGAACATACAATGCTGGAGCTGATGCTGGAGTTACCGTCTTCATGCTGTTTTCACACATGCTCAAAGTCTGTCAGCAGAACTGTAAGGCTAGAAGGAACAACCCTGTGCTTTTTCCAGTGTGAAATACAGTACCTCTGTTTGTCACCAAGCAAGGGTGAGATTTGAACTGTTTACTCTACTCCAGAAACAAAACTTTAAAGTAGAAAGTATATAACATGTAGCCCTCTAAGCAAGTACAACATTTAGTGAATTTGTGTGTTTTTTTGTTCAGAGTTCACTGACATACATGGTGTTATTTGACTTTTTTCCCTTCATATTCACAACAATCCATCCTATAGTGGTTAAATGTTAGACATCTGCACAGAGAGGCTAAAAAACAACACTGTAGTTAAACCAACACAAAAAATATCTTCACAAACATCCAGTGAACTGCAGGTCTGTTATGTTGGTTTATATCTGACTGTGGGGGTGCACCTTATGAATTAGTAAGTCCAATTTAAATATATATGAATACACCAAACCTCAAAGGTAAACAGCCTCTCAGACTACATCCCTGGAGGCAGCTCATAACCTCCTGTGAGCTGTAGTCACATTTCTGGAAACACTTAAATATTAACGGGAATAGTTCCTCTGTGTAATGACACACATCATCAGATAGTTAAAGACAGGCACTATAACCAGATACATTCATTTAATGCAGATGTGTCTGCATTCATGTGCCTACATTCAGAGGATACATAATCTGATTAGACACTCATCAGAAGAGAGCAGAAGATAATTCCCACTAACTTTGGCCCCTAATAGAAATCCATTGTGCCTATATTTGTATGTATATGTGTTCACTTGACTTTATCTACACTCCAGGTCTTACTTACCAAAGCTTGCCATCTGAATGTCAACATCCGCGCCCTGAAAACTCAAAGAGCCAGTGAGGCAGGAGTTAACACAAACTGTATCTGTTTTACAAGGCCACCACTGCACAAGCATTGTTTTAGAATTACATGAAAGAAAATGTCCTGTTAGCAGTTTAAGACAGGAAATATTAATCACCTCATTATATTACACAGTGTATCACAGTGTGTACACTTGCAACTGATACTGAGTTTCTGTTGAGCTAAAACGTGCTGATTTCTTTCCTTCTCTGTAATACAGCTTGAGGACTGCATCAATTTATAGAGGGAGAAATAAGCATCAGTGAAGATACTTGATGGTGAAATCGCAGTGTTAGTGTGATCTGTGCTGATTAGCAGTATATTGTCAAAGTCAAAGTCAGCTTTATTGTCAAATCTGCTATATGTGCTGGACATACAGAGAATCGAAATTGCGTTACTCTTCACTCCGCAACATATAACATATAACTAAAAACTTAAGATAAATATAAAGTGTAAAAAAAGTGTAAATTACTTGGGTGTCAGGGGTCAGGGTAAAGCTGTCCCTCAGTCTGCTGGTCCTGGCTCGGAGGCTGCGCAGTCTCTTTCCTGATGGCAGCAGACTAAAGAAGCGGTGTGAAGGGTGGGTGGGGTCTCCTGTGATGCGGAGGGCCTTTCGGGTGAGACGGCTGTCGTAGAGGTCTTGGAGGGAGGGGAGAGGGGAGAGGGGAGAGGGACGCCGGTGATCCTCTCAGCTGCTCTCACTATGCGATGAAGCGTCTTCCTGCAGGTGGCGGTGCAGGCTCCGTACCACACAGTGATGCAGCTGGACAGGATGCTCTCAACAGCCCCTCTGTAGAAGGTGCACAGGATGGAGGGAGGGGCTCTGGCTCTTTTGAGCTTGTGGAGGGAGTAGAGGCTTCTGTGCCTTCTTGGTCAGTGATGCAGTGTTGTTAGTCCAGGAGAGGTCCTCAGTGATGTGCACACCCAGGAACTTGGTGCTGCTCACCTGCTCCACAGCAGCACCATCGATGGTCAGAGGGGTGTGCTGACTGTGTGCTCTCCTGTAGTCCACAACCATCTCCTTTGTCTTCTCCACATTCAGGGAGAGGTTGTGGTCTCTGCACCACTCAGCCAGGAGGTGCACCTCATTTCTGTAGTTAGTTTCATCTCCACCGGAGACGAGACCCACCACAGTTGTGTCGTCCGCAAACTTCAGAAAGACGTTGGTGTTGTGTGTTGGCGTGCAGTCATGGGTCAGCAGAGTGAAGAGGAGGGGGCAGACAGACAAATATTGGCTTACACATTTGCCACTTCACCAGTGTAAAAGGCAGCTGAGTTTAATTTGTGACCTGCATGAAAAACAAGACCCTAAGGCCCAGAACAGAAAGATAGCATCAGCAGAAGTGCATCTTTTGATCTGCAGCACACGTCACATCACAGCACAATTCATTACAATCATAGCAGGAACTATATGACAACCACAATTACAGCAGAAAACTGCATGGAGGCTTTTGTGAGTGTTGGGAGTAATGAAAGATCTATTTTGACCTACGGTAGGAGTCAGTCCTAGAAGGACCAGGACACTGAGGACCATGTTAGGAACAATCAGGACCCAGCAAGTTGGCACCATTGTTGGCATCTATCAATGGTCTCCAGTGTGGTGACAGTGACCAGCCTTCTGCCATGTTTGTGAATTCAGTGGCCCACTTCATAACCCTCTACCAGCACTGTTACCATGGCCACATGATAGTATACAATCATCAGACACAAATGATCTCTACGTTTCTGGATATTCAGCTCATTTCCATCAACCTTTGGCCATGAACTGATCAATCATCCTTTGACTGCCAAGGAAGCATTTTCAATTATTTTGTTCTTCTTCTTTTTAAAATCTATTTAATGAGTAATCATTATGCTGAAATGTACAACAGGCGGAGACCTTGTCTGAATATAAAAGCTCAAGCAGGAGCTATGTGTGATGGATTTGAAAACATTGGATGCATTAGACCTTGCATTAGATAATGCATGTATATGATGTGCAGATCCTTTCTAACACTAAATAACGACTCTGATACATTTGACCTTTTGGTTAGTGGCTATGTTTTAATGAGACAGAACTGACAGGATAATGAATAACTCAATCTATATTATGAAAGGCTGTGACCTGAATACAGCAGCTATAGAGGCCACATGTACTGAGATTTATCACAAAAATAATTACCATCACTGTGTTATACAATTGTCATCATAATACCCAACTTCTCATTGTCATTATGAAAACAGTTGGTGTGTCTCTGATGTGAAGGTCAAAGGTCAGGCCAGATCAGAGCAGAGCGGAGAAAAAGCCCACAGGCTCAGTTATGAAACCACAACAAATAATGAACCATAGGCTTCAATGCAATCCTGTTATAAAGAAACAATGTGCATACAAAATAGATTTATACAGATCGTTAAAATGTATTTAAATATCTGTACAAATTTTAACAATTACTAATAATAATAACCAGTGAAAATCATTAAAATCTCCATTTTGCATGGTTTCTAACATCTGGCATCCATCCTCACATGGCAAAATCTTGACCCTGATGACACAACTTTATTTCGGAATGTTCAAAGGCCACAGATTATGTGCGATACAGCTCGAGATAAACCTCTAAATCCTGAGGAGATTTCAAATTTAAAGTTTGAGGGTTGATGTGAGGCAACTTAGCACCATAAAAAAGAAAGGGCCACAAGAACAGCTTTGAGAAACACAACATGAAGCTCTTGGAGGTTTAGCACATGTTTTGACTAAATAAGTACAGTTTTTGTGTTCCGGGGGAGGGTGGGTGCTGGATGACACACTCAGCATGTGTCAGTGTAGCATGTGCTTAGGCCAGTGCTGCTGAACGTGCTCACAGGTGTGTCACAGGTGGATGTTTGTCTCTCTCCCTGTTTGTTTCCACGTGTTAACAACACAAAAGCACGCAACATTTACACGTGTAACAAGTGCTATTTTTTGCCCTTCAATTTCTGATTCGTCACTGCAAATGTGCAATAACCTACATCATCATGAAGCGGGTAACAGCCTTGGATATGTTTAATAATCAGTCACGGGCTCTGAGGCTTTGATTTTGGATTTTGTTTTAACTAGACGTGTGGAAAGGTGTGCAAATGTTGTCTCATGAAAAAATGAACTGACAAATAATCATCTGCTCTTCACTTAAATTAGGGTTTAATGAGAAAGTGTGGTAATGTGTGTGTGTGTCTGTGTGTAATGCACAGCAGAGCTTGTGCTGGAGAAAATGATAAGGATTTTTAATTAACTCTAAGACCTGGGGTTCTTTTAAAAACACATTACAATTTCATAGCTCCTTTAAAAGTTTCTCAGTAAAGCACATAGAATGATTAATTTGTCATAACATGCATTTTAAATGTATTTATTTCCATGTAGAATTATGTCATTCCACCTCAGATAAGCATCAAATCAAAGTGTTAACTAGTGGCTAACATGATTCGTATGGACATTACAAATCAAGACCAAAGTTCAGCTGTCAGATAACAAGTTGAATAGACTAGAAACTTCTGTGTAATATATATATAAGGCCACAGTTCACATTACTCAGTGTATCACGGTCATCTGAGCACGGATTCTGATACACACACTCACATTGTGTCAGTGTCCCACAAGGACAGCCTGTTATTTTTTTTTCTCATTAATTCCTCTATTTGGCCAAAGAAGTGCTTAGCAAGTCGCAACGTGCTCACAGCCTCAGTCGTGCTCATCAGCTTCTGTATGTGTCTGCAGGCCAGACAGCTCAGCTGTTTGTTTCAAAGTTGTTGGGCATTTCAGAGGCTTTTGTAGATAAATGTAGAGCGAGGACTCTAAAAGAGAAAAAAAAAGTCACATTTTATGCAGGACAACAAAAACAATGCATAGTCAAAATGAGGGACACGAGAGATTAAAAGGAAATCTAGGGACAAAACGGCAGCTAGACGACACACCATATGCCGCTCAGCCCATTAACCAGCACTTCAGTTCAAGCCGCACTTACTGTGGATGCATGTCATGGATTTTTAAAGCTCAACACAACCAAACAACCAGTGATAGGGGACATTAAGCCTTTTATTTTACTCCTCATTTCCTGATGAGTGCAGGTTTTCAGAATTTACAATAATTCATTTATAAAATGTAACACTGACTTAGTGAGCTGCATGAATATTTGTAAAATGTCCAGTGTTTGCAGCCACAGGGGTCCAGAGACAGTCAGGACTGGAGGCCTGGTCCACACAGCAAGCTGAAGAGCTGAAGTGGATGCAACAAATCATCACCACAAAGAATGGTTGCTGGAGACAGTAATGTCGAAAAAAATGGTAAAATAGTACTCCCTAGGTCAGAGTAATCAAAGAAATACAGACTTTCATTCACATTCTTTTTTGTGCTACAGAAAACTTTTCAAAGGAACTAAATTCACTATGTTTCTATAAAAGAGGTGATAAGCTCACTTTGGAACATTGCTTTAGAGCAGTCCCACTGGTTGGTTCTAGAATTCATCATCTGTGGACTATAAGTGTGCATCATGTCTCAGCCCACACAGACACACCCACATTGTCTCATGGCATGAGTTGTCAAAAATAACAGCCAATTTATTTTTTGATTCAACATGATGCATGATGCAGAACTGCACTCTGTCACTGACTCCAAGCTGGCAACTGCATTCATTCACATAGAGCCATTAAAATAGTACTAAGACCACTGTTCATGTCTATTAAAGTGATGTGTGTGATATTTAATATATGGTGTATTCTGGTATAATAATCACACCTAAAACTACTCATATGTGACATATGAGGATGTGGATCCTGTGGATGGGAACGTAGTAAATTTTCTTTAGTGCACTAAAACTAATCTGCATAGACATAGTCACAGCTCAGGTCTGTCAGATGAGCATCTGCACCTCCTGTGTCAGAGAGTCATTTCTAACATCCTGACCTTGCTGCAGGTGGTTTCACTCTGAGTGTCCACGTGTTGCTTGTGTGAAGAATTCCATCACTAGCCTGGACACCTCACAAGAGAACAAATAACACAATATGTCCAACCTGATGGCAACCATGAGTGTGTGTGTGCATACAGTATGCAAAACTAGCGTGCAGGTTATTTCAGTGCATGTATACAACCTGCTGTGTAATATTATCAGATATTTTAACCACTTACAAATGAAAAAGAATTATCAGTGGAAACACTGCATGAATCATCCTCTCAGTGTTTATTAATGGTGGAACATTACTGCTAAATTTTGTACTGACTTCTGAATTGTAGATCATTTAATCAAAATACGTTTAATGTGCTTGGTCTTATCTATTTTTGAGTTATCGACTGTGTTTTGGAGGCAATACTTTGTTTCATTCATTTAAAATCTTTACACACTAGCCATCCAGCAGATTTAGAATTTTACTCAAACAGGAGTATTCCAAACACTTAAGTATTAGTTTGTAAAGGATGTTAAGGTGAGGTAAGGCCTGTACAGGGTTGTTGTGTTGGCATAGCTATGCTGAATGTACAACAGCACTCATGCTATGACGTCACAACATGATGACAGAGATGATTCAGACAAGTCTCAAACAGTACATCATTTATAGGTGCAAGTGAGGGTTGTTGACTGTATGTACTGATTAACAATCTTATCCAATCCACACACATCTAATCCATAAATGAATGAATGAATTGTAATAAACAAATACATCAACGAGACACAAACTGCAGAATTAAGACATGAGACCGTCACCGGAAATCTTAGCAGATTATCTGGTGATTAAAGGATAAGGAAGGAGGACATGACTGGTTAAAGGTATAAGTGAACCACACAGCTCCAGCACTCAGATTAATCAATTAGATATAAGTCCATTAAGTCTATCTGAAACCTCGTCTGACCCTAAAACCAAACTATGATCCACACTCAGAGAAACACATGCACACATTAGCAGGCATGCGTACATGTAAAAACACCATATGTACAATGTTTTTATTAACGACATGCTGTTCATGGACACACACTGTCGCACACATGATGATGTGTAACACTGGGATTAGTTTAATGTATTTATGTATTTATTCTCCACAGTCTCAGGAGCTTTATTAATGAGTCTTTCATCTCAACAGTGCGTTTAAACGTTTGCACAGGGTTGAAGAACGCGGATGTGAGTGCCATACAGAGACAGACAGAGTAAATATAACCAGCCCATCTGTTGGGGCTGTGCAGATGCTGTCTCAGAAACAGAAGATTAGTGCTAAACTTAGAGAAGAGGGGGACATGTGATGAGAGGACGAGGGCAACATTAGGCAGTGACTAAGACCAGAGGTATAAATCTGGAGGCGAACGACAGCGTCAGAGCAGCCGCTTAGAGGGAGGATGAGAAAAAACAGAGACAGCAAAGCAGGCTGAGTGAAGCTGTGATGGGGCCGAGCATGGTGCACCTATGTGAGGGATGAAAAGGGAGATGTACGATTAAAGAAGGTGGAGTGAGGGAGAGACAAAGGATGGAAAGAGAGAAATTATGCACATTGGTTGTTATATTTGTAAGAGTTTGTCCAAAATTCAGTTCAGAATTAGAGAAGTGGCTTTTGGCATTAACATTAAACTAGTCTATGTCTAGGGAGTGGGGCAGTGGAGCCTGTGCTAAGCTAGAAACAAGGGTTCAATGATACAGCCACTCAGCTGGAACAGCTCACTTCATTCTAGCTGGTTCATTTAAAATAACTAAAAACGGGCATCTTCTAATTGCTGGTGTCATCTCAGTCCATGTATCCAGTATGCATAACACTGTGAAATCAGTTTATGAATCATTTCTACTATGATTTAACACAGATCTGGCTAACAAAAATACTATATGTGCCATCACGGGGAAGACTCCACCCTTAGAGAAAGCTCCTTATGTGTTATTAGAAATAATCACTGCAAGGCGCTGAAGTTGTTGATTTATTTAGCTCTTTGGGATCCTTCAGATGTAAACAAGGGAACAGACAGCTCTGCTCAGAGGCACAGAGATACAAAAGTTTAAAGCCTGTTAATGGCTGATGACAATGAACCGTATGAAATGTATCTGCTGACTGTAAAACCTCACGACAGGCAGTGTTTGCAGTAACATTTGAAGCAAACTTACATCAGAGCCAAGACTTTGTTTTTTTTAATGTTTGAGTTCTTTCTCTATTTACTGCAGAGGACTCATTTCTTCACATCAACAAAAAAGTCATCACTTATGAGATTTTAAGAAAGGGTAAGACGGAATGTTAATCATACAGAGCATTCCTCAAACAGCTTCTGAGCTGATTTAAAATGGAATTGAAAAGCAGGAATGTGTTTATATGAAAATAACACAGGTTAAACTTTAAAGCTTTCTCCACGAGGACTGGGAAATGGAATGATCACCGATCAGTGATAAAATTGCATGTTTAAAACTCAGTGGATTCCCTCTGCAGTAGAGTGAGAGCTGACAGGAACATACCGTAACTAGAAGTTACTGTATGCATGTCTCCCTGTGGCAGCTCCTCTCTTTGCTACTGGGTTGCCAACATGGTGTTTAAACAAAATGCCTGCATTATACCTCTAAGACTTATATGTAAGTCATTGCAGAGAGAAGAACTTCAGGAACTTTGTGTTTCATAGATAATGAAGAAAAAACACCCCTGCTGTCCACCCTTTTATTTTGGTAATTTGAAGTGAGACTTCACCCCACTGAGCAGCTTGATTAACCACACCCAAGTGCAATCATCATGTAGACGTGATGATTAAGTAGGGGGACTGAATGGTTTTCTGAGTTTGGCTTCAGGTGCCTCAACGTGACATTGGTGACTCAGCTAGCTTACACCGTCTGGATAAGCTCCGGAAAGACGCTGCATCACCCAGTGCACACCGACACACACACACAAATACACGCATGTTACATATGTATTCACATGACGCAGTGGCCCTTATGTTCAGTGCAGTGAACACACGTTTTGACTGAATCAACATGAATACAGAAAGGCGTGTGAGGAGCCTCTGCCCTAAGGCAGAGTAGGATGACTATCCCCCAGCTTATGGCTGTACTGGTGACAGGGCTCATAATGGGAACACATGGAGCAGAGAGGGCTGTCACCAGAGATCACGTGTTTTTGTTGTAGTCTGTCTGCTGATGTATCTTCAGACGAGTTGACACGCATAAACTAGAGTCGCATAGTTTGTGCTTCAATCCCCATAGACTTTAATGTTAAATTGTACAATACAGTACAGCTAGAACAAAAAATGATAGTGGCCTGTAAACTCCCTTTACAGCCCATGATGTCTTTGGGTGACAGGCACAACTGTTCACAACTATTTTTATAAAGCATACACATAACATGGAAACTGTCTGTTTCTATCAAACTAGGAGCTACTGCTATGGAGCAGTGTTAGTGAAACAAACTTTGTAAGGCTTTCTGTGTAGGACGAGTCTCGGGGTCAGCCATGCAGTGCAGGCATTCAAGGTTCATGTGTTTTTAACATTGATAGGACAAGCGAATTGTAAACAGCCTCATATTTACAAGCCTGCTCATGCATAACATTGGTTTCTCTGTAAAGCAAACACAATCAGAGAAAGCAGAATATTTTCTCTCCAGCCTGACTCATTGTGATAAATGAATGCAGAAAGAAAAGCTGCTTTCAAGTCTGACTGGAAGACCTTGAGTTTAAACAGTCATTTGCCGAAGCCTCGGATGAGTAGTTATTATGTTTTTTTCTGCTCAGTGTATTAGTGTACAAGTCCTTGGCCTCCACAGCCACATTTCCAACTTCTACATTTCCACACACAAAAAACCTTTTCCATGAACTCAACTACTTCAACATTAACAAAAATAAATGGTTATATCATAACAGTGCAATACATTTGAGTGTGTGTCTGTGTGTGTATTTAATCCAACACGTTACACAACAGCCATTGTGGCTTAATGGATTTATGTATTCAGATAAGGGATTACAAGTCAGGGGCTTTGGTGTCATCTCTGCTCATTACAGTTGTGACTGATCAGCGACACCCTGTGGTTGGCTTTCTGTACTGCAGCAAGGGTCATTATGAGACATATAGGAGGATTTATAAGCGTGTGCACTGAAAGCTGTGGTTGTTTCACTCCATCTGTTTTGAAGCTTCAGTCACTCTTCTTTTATGTAACCATAAATGAGGAGAACAGCCTTTACCTGAGTGAAACCAGTTAACAGATAACCCACGCAAGAATAACTGAGAATAAAAAATAATAATAAAAAAAAAATGTCTGGAAGATTGATGTCACTTTGAAAGTGAGTCAGGGTGTTTCTGGGAAAAGCAGACTGAATTCTGGCAGAAGATGGTGTTGTGTGGTGTCAAGTCATCATATTCATTCCGCATATGCAACAAGTCTGAATCATCACCTGTGTCTTCTTCCAGAGAAAATATGATGACGTGTCTCATCATCAAATGATGACGCTTTTTTTTTAATTACATCCACAGGATGATGAGAAAAACTACTTATCATCTTGTCTATGTAAAGCAGCTGGAGCTGGAACTTTTTTTTATTGCCTTTTGTCACACAAAGTAGGAAGTAGTTACTGTTGATAAGGCCCTGTTCACATCTAAATATCTCATGTTGAGTCTAAAACCCCCACTTCAACTAAGCCTGACTTCCTTGACGTCTAACTTTATATCTTGCCTCAGTCTGCCCACCTCTTATCTTCTTCCTCGTGTTGTTCTGTCAGAGGATAACTCCACCTGTTTGACAAAGACCTGTTGCATAAGATCACAGACAATGAGCCTTCAGCCACAGCAGCATTATCCCTCCATCATCCGGTCCAGGCGCACAGGTAACACACTGCTGGCCTGTCTCATTGTCATTCAAATGTTGAGCTGGTGATTGAAGCGCTTATCTCTCCTAATCGGAGCGTGTGACGGTATTACTGCAGAGGGAGAGCCTCGCCACACTAACTTTGATATGGAAAATCACATCTGCGAGCTCCCAAACAACATTATCTACAGAGAGCTGAATATACCAGGTAAAAACCTCTCCTGCAACCCGTCCGTCTCTTGTCTTGGATTAGCTCCATGCTTATTCCCTCTTTTTTTTTTTTTCTCACATCCTCACACCCAGGGAGGGGGAGAGGGATTAGGATTGGAGTCAAATAAAGACGCAAACACACATCTGGTTAAAAGTAACATTTGTAAGCTTATTATTATTTTGTTATCATGATCATTGTTATAACCTCTGTTATGGTTTGTTCAGTTTACAGTTTATTTTCAAGTTCATTTAAAGTCATTCCAGTCGAAGGTAAACATGATTGTAATTGTTGTTTCCAACACTATTAAATGCTTTTTGTTGTTTTGCCAGACAACAATCAGTCACACCACCTCACCCATGCGCACAGGGAAAGACAAAGAAACAAAGACTGCTGCTCACTCGTTCACCCTCTCTCTCTCGCGCTCACACACCAGTACACACACAGACAGGAACTTCTGCACACTGCCATGAAGTGATTAACAGAAATGAGCTCTGACTCTTACTGCCTCTCTCTCTCTCACACACACACACACACTATCTTGCTCTCGTGTCTAAGTTCTTAAGTGCAACTTCTTGAAGAGTGAATAACCCTCGCGCACAGCTCTTCATTCCTCCCCCTCCACATCTAAACCTAAACCTTGTGTACTTCACCCTCCCAAGAGCCATATATACACCTGGGCTGGACCACACTCTGCACTGTAATGACTGTTTACATAGGCACCATTTATTGTCTGTGTGATATTACTAGAATCTGAAACTGCTGTTATCACTGAGCTGCCTGAAGTTGTTTGCAATGTTTTGGAACACACTTCCCCAACGGCAAGCAAGCAATGATAAATAGAAATAATTTCTTTATAATATAGCAACAACATTATAAAATAATATCTCATAGTGGATATCAGCATATACTGTATGTCTCTACAACATTAAAATGTGCACCAGACTCGCTTTCATTCTAGGAGTGGATCTATACTCTCAAACAAAGTGTAATATGCTGACCTCCTCCTCCTGCTCCTTCCTCCTGCATGTAAATGAATGATCTGGATTGGACATATGCTTCCTAATGGAAAATTTAAAGCCCTGGCAACATCATGAGGATGACTTTCTCACATGCATACAGGCTGTAGAGTACTACACCTAATGATGAGTGTGTGAGTTTTGGACGGCACAGCAATGAGCCAAACGTTAAGTATTAATATCCAAGTTCATCTTAAAGCTGAGGAATTATTTGAAGAGATTCACAGAGTGCAGCCCAAGTTTACATACGGCCCAACCCACACAACTTTTAGCCCATGTCCCCCCCCCCCCCCCCCCCCTCCCTCAAGAAAACCAATTATATTTCACAACCAACTCAACAGAACAGTAATATAAAAACAAATAAAACGACCACAAAGAAAACTCAGATTCAGGTTTGTAAAAATGCTTACATCACATTTCACCTCGGCAGATTTCAAGACATTGGAATTCCATTCTGTGTCCGTTGTGACATTTACACAAGTACATGAACGCCTCACATGCCGGTGGGTGAGCCGCTGTGTGACCTTTTTAGGGCCAGAGGTCAGCTCGCAGTCCAACATCATCATCATCATCATTATCATTACTACCATCATCGTTAAAACCAATACCACCTTTCTCATTGTTATCAGCTACTATGGCAAGCCATTCCCTACTACAGTCCATCATCGGCAGGGTAGGGTAACCATGGTGAATAAGGTGCTAGTTGCTATGGAAACACTATTCTGAAGCAACTGACTTGGTACATTTGAGTTTTGAATTGCCATACCTCTCCAAAGCACTTGGTTTTCATGTATAACTGTTGCTTTAGTTGTTTTGATTTTTTTTTGTGTGTACAGTATGCGGATGTATTTTCAGCCTGTTAGTACCAATATTCGCTTTCACTGTCAAACACATACAAGCAGCACACTCTGATGTGTTTTTTCAGGGCACTCAGGCACACATAATCACACTCGTACAGAAACAGAAAACTGTGGCATCTGACACATGGGTTTACAGAGGTCGGTATGGCGGCCTGCCACACCAACACAGACAGTGAGGAAAGGTCTTCTTGTCCGATGCTTTGTGTGAGTGACTGTCCTCCTCTGTCGTGCCTTCCTCCCTGCTCCTCTTCCTCACCTCTTACTCAATCCAATGTGAGGAGGGTAGTATTGCTGTGTGTATCCATGGCTGCTCCGTAGCCACCGTGTGCTTCGTTAACCTTGGAGATGACAGAAAACTAACCGAGTACTTCAAGGACAAAACAGAAAAGCAACTTATAACATCAATACACTCTTGCAGTTTCTCTCAATGGCACATCTAAACTCCCGCCACATTCTTTTATCCACCTCAAAGTGAATGATTCATCATTTAAATGCTCTGTAGTTTACCCTGAAGCCCTCCAGTCCTGTTGCCGTCTGTGGACCAATGGTGAACATAGGATGACACAGCTTAGTGTGGATGGCAACTAAAACACTGGTGTCTGGAGTCCCAGGGTGTGTTTGTGTATGAACTATCAGCTACTTTGACTAGTCTCCTACACCGGAGCAGCGTAGCTCATCAGCTGCTTCCTTTTTCCGCCCTCCCTAGACTGGGACAAGTTCCCAGCATTAAGCTCAACAACAACAAGAACAACAAAAAGGCAATTTCAGTTCACTTCTGCAGAAATCTATTTGATTCAGTTCATTTGAGTTCAGCTCAAGTCTTGTTGCAAGAAACTATGGCAACTAGCCCTAAGGACGTGTTACAGCCAATCAGATCCAAGGGAAAGTCTTCAAATAGTTTTCAATTGGGTGGTTGGGTTTCTTCTTCTTATCCTCCCGTTGTATAAATGCTTTTTGTGGTGTGCATGATTCAACAAGCTCAACCCATGGCCTGCTCAGACACACACATACACAGACACACACAAACACACACACACTCGCACACAGGTCTGACCGCACCTGCACCTGTGAGCACAGGCTGCCTTTAATGCAATATACGGTTCAGTCTGTGTCACCTTGTGCCCGAAGCTATTTCAGCTTCTCCAAACCCACACTCCCTCACACACCTGTACAAACACACACACATTCACACTGTGATGCTCGAAAACTCTGATTTCAAAGTCTTGCACTTCTTGACTTCTCCTGCTCTCTTCTTCCTCTCCTCCTCCTGGTACTGTACACCCTCCCAAGGCTAGTTGGCATGGTGACGCTGATGGGATAACCGTTGCTAGGAGATGAAAAGAGCGGCCAGAAAGAGCATCATCACGGTGAGGAGAAGGCGATCCCTGGATGGGCTGCTTCCACTAACGCTCTTCTCCAGCTTGGGAACAAAGGGGTTAAATTCATCTAAGAAGGCAAAAACAAATAAAAGACATTAGGAAACATTAATAAAGAGGAGGTGTGAATAATCTATTACAATTTGAGCAGAGAATATTCTTAATCCCTGAAAGGACCTTCTAACCTTATCTGAGCTTCTAATACGACGGTAGCACAAGTTGTTTACTGAGCTGACTGAACAAAAGCAGTTTTCAGCCTCACGCCCACTGAAACATGGTTACTCTGCAAACACAAGGCTACAGTACACTGCAGCTGTTATTAGAGGGTCTCATTGTTCTAATAAAGTGACACATTCCCAGTCAGACATACTTGCATACTTCAGACAGTATGTATGCACTGTAATCCCACCCAATCCCCCTGCATGTACACCTGGTAACATCCTAAAAATAGTTTGCGCTCCTTTGTTGAAAGCTACACACTGAATGTCTAATCAACAAACCAGACAGTCTGCTGCACGCCTGCACCTATGAGACACACGCGTGGCCAGACACACCCTCTGTAGTCACTTGATTAATGAGAGCACCGACCAGACAGGAGCACGTTTTTCCGTCTGTACAAAAGTCAGCTGATACTGATTAGCAACTATTGTGTTTATGGTTTGCTGGCACTGAAATGACACGGAGATGTTCTCCGTATTTCCACCCAGCACCGCATCTCCAGAATATTTCCAGCTGCTCTGAGGGTCAGACAGCAGAGTAATGACTGGCTGACACCTGGTTTTAGAGATGGCCTCCTCTGGTATGCTCTGCTGGCCAAACTAATGAGGTCTATGCAGCAGTGGAGCTCAGGTTAACAGCTTTGACCGCTCTGTAACCGAGCATGCAGCTGAGAGGTCAGGACACTGTGTTACCTCACCGTGCTGCTTTGGTGCTGACTGACAGAGGAATGTGGTTTTAAGACACAAACAGCAGACTGCAGAGCATCTCGTACAACTGGTTCTAATGTGTGGCCCTGCTATTACACACTCACCCACACACACAAACACACACACAATGGCAGTTTAGCAAGACGTTTGCGTGATGCACTTTGTGAACTTCTGACATGGTGAACCGTGTGTGTGTGTGCGCACAAACAGCAGGCGACATCTGTCTGATACTTAGGATTCTGAGACAAGTGAAGGCTTCTGAATTAAAAAAAGTGCTCTTTTGTGAACTCATCTTATCAAAGACACCCTCTACAATAGCTGTGAGAATATTAATTGGTTTAAAAAGAAAACACAGTATATCACACTTCAGTTTCTTGATTGCAGACGCAGTAAAAGGTGCAATTTGGAGGACCTGATTGGTAAGTCTTTCATTGGCCTGCGTTTTTTATTAGTTCCGAGTGACATATTGCCACATCCCTAATTACAGTGCCGAGACGTTTCCGTCATGAACTATATTCAAAACAGCACATTATCACTAAGGGATTAGCCACTAGCAATTACACACATTTGTTCAATTGTGTTTTGAAACCTGACACGGAAGTGCAGTTGTTTACATCTGGAAAGCCCTGGGTGTTGATGTTGTCGTGAGAAGCACTTCAGGGTTGTGACATCAACTAAGTGACGCACCTGAGTGATCAGCTGGCACACCTGGTATCATCAGCTGTTGTTTACTGACACCTCTGCCAGCTCCTGACGCCTCCGTCCTTTCTGACTCGTTTTGTAAAGCCCTTCGTTTGTGTGTGGTGTTAAGGTAGCAATGTAATATTTCATAACAAATACCCGTATGCATGAAGCAGGCTGAATTAAAACTCTTTCTATAAAAAACAGAAGAGGCATACAGTCAATTTTTAACAGCTTGTGTTATGGTCTGACACTGATATAACTCAATGTTGCTGGCACAGCACCCTAAACACACTGTCACTCAAAGGACTGGTAATTGCTACAATAAAAGCCATTAAGGAGAAACGCGTCAGATTTTTCTGCTAATGGCCGGACTTGATGATCAGACGAAGTAACCTGAGCCAACAGGGTGGGTAAATGAGTATCCTCCCACTGAAAGCCATCAGTAATCACATGGCTGCACGGGGAGCTGCTAGCACCATTCCATCTGCGTTGTAAATGAGATTTAAATGAAATCTAATACTAGAGGCCGTATTCAGGAGGGAACCACTGTTGAGGTGTAGACATTGATTGAAAGGGGCAGCGCCCAGGAAATAAACTGTAAGCAGTGAAGAGAGAGAGAGAGAGAGAGAGAGAGAGAGGCTGGTGTACTATATGAGCTTGCAAGATTCAGCTTAGTTAAACATTTTTCACACACAGTAATCGGGAAGATTTGAAGTGAGCAGTTTGTGTGAATGTGCTGATGTGAACTTTGAATAACTGTAATTAAAGCTGTGATGTGATGAGTCTAATCGGCGAGCAGGAAGCTGCAACGCTTCTTTGTTTTCACTTCATTTCACAGCTCCCTGCTGATTTCCTCACTTCCTTTCGCACCACTTGGATTCTCCTATTAATTTAATTGGCAACACAGCACTACAGGTGAAAATGACCCATAGGAGCCGGGCTAATTTGTGCTCTGATATTGTGTCAGTCATTCACTCAGTGTTAACAGTATTTTTATGCTGTTAAAGGCCAACGGTTCTTATGTGGAAATAATCTTTGCACTGTATGTGAATTTCTGCCATTGCACTGAACATCTTTTGCCCTTTTTCTGTTTGTTTACATCGACTTGCAGGAATGGATAGAATGAGAAAAAGCAGTGAGCAAACATGATGAGAATATATGTTGCTCAGTGGCAAAATGAGGGAGAGGTTGCTACAGTCTGTGCTCACATGTAATAAAAATCAACAAATCAGCAATAAAATGATTTCACTTTTTGTAAAACTGTGATAGCATTAATGAATAGTCTATTATCAGTGCAAAGACAAACACTGTGTTGTAAAATTATACATTAAAGGTAGGGACCAACTCAATTTTACACATCAAAAGAAGAATGGGTGGCTTTCCCCTCTGCTGCTTTGCTACTTGTGCTCTGGGAGGGGATGGGAATTAAGCAGGAGGATGAAGAGAGGATGAAGAAAAGAGATGGAGTGAGAGAGAGAAGAAAGAACGATCGGAAGGAAAGAAGCTTGTGTGACCTGCAGGTATGTGCCGCTGCGAGAGATGAGGTTGTTATGACAGTTATTAGAAGAAACGGATAAATTACACAAGCGCACACATGCAAACGCACTCACACAGTAGATTTGCAACAACACTGCAGAATATTTTACAGCTACCTTGCAGGAGAGCGTGACAGCCAGACAGGATCCTGATTGATACCTGCTGTATAATGGGTGGAAACTAGCTAACTGTGGCCATCACCTTGTTACTGTGTTGCTGTGCAGTTGCCATAACACTAAAAATCAACCATATGATCATATAAGAGATTATCAGAAAGTCTGTCATCTATTGATTTACTGCTCAGCTTCTCCATCTAATCACTGCCAGAATTCATACAGTTCCGGTGCCAACACTTTAAGCATGATTCATGGGAACTGCCACCATGTTCCACTGAGAGCCACATTAAGACAGACAGGAGGCTGAAGCAGGAAATCTGCCTCGCTTTTCTGAATGAATTTTTATAGTGTTTGTGGTGAGTGATCATGAAACTCTGTGTTCTTTGCTTGTCCGGGTGAAAACGGCATGAAATATGTGAAATGAATATTCATGTAGGTCTTTAACAGGATCAACAGCTTGCCAAGCCAGCTGGTGCTGTGAAGTTAACTGTGCTGAATGTATTTTTTTTTTGGCACATTTCAGTTTGATGCTGTACGGTCACTGTGCTGTTAGATATCAAGGACCAATATGCTGACACATTTAAAGTATAAGGTCTTTAAAAAATGTCAACAAATCCAATAAATTTAATATAAAAATACAAAATGTAATTTCTGTGCAGCTGTGGATTCGGTCATTTAGTATTTAGCAATTGCTTTTGAGAGGTTTTTATTTTGTTCCTCCAGGCTGTCCTGACACTCAGAGTGGAAGAGCTTGTCAGGATTCATTATGACAGGAAGCATTGCAGAGCCAAATACTTGGAGTATTGATTTACAGGTGACAACGTGAAAATATAATTTGACTAAAAAGTATCTAAATAGGTATCAAGCTGTCCATGCCTATATGCACCATCACCACTTATTTGTGACCAAAAATCAACGCATCAAACACACATGACATTTTTCTTCGGTATATGATGCCTGTAATTTATTTTGAGTAAATCTCTCCTATTAATGGTCACTAGAGCAACAAATGTGTATTGATCAGTGGTTCATTGAAAACCATATGCAAGCATGTGTTTATAATAAGCTTTTGAAAAGCACCAATTATATGATTCCCATGATTGCGACTGTTGTGTGAATGAATCAAGCTGGAACAGACAGATGTGTTTAACACTTACTCAACTTTATGTGTGTTCAGGTGAGTGTGTGTGACTCACCAATATCATCAATTTTTAGGCCTGGTCTAAGCGTGTAGTCTGGCTCTGTAGGCTCTGGCTCATCATCCGCGTCAGAGGCTGAGAGAGAGACAGAGAAAGAGAGATGAGGAATGAAGTGAGACAGAAAACAGGGAGGGAGGGAGCAGGGGTTAAACCATGGATTTTAATTACATCCAACTTGACATGAGAGCAACATGCAAGAGAGCAGAGAAGCAAGGGTGTATGGGTTAAAAGAAATTCCCCCCAGAGGAGGCAGATTGTCAAACCAGAACATCACCAGCAGCCCTGACAGAGAGAGAGAGGGGGTGAGCGGAGGCAGATCAAACTGAAGAGAGTCAGTGTGTGAAAAGGCCTGGAGAGCGCTGGAGCTGTGTGGGGGTGAGAAAGGGAGGAGAGGTTAATACTACAGGGCTGTGGAAGTTAAAAGGACCGGACAGGCCAGGGATCAAAGTCTGTGTGTACATGTGTGAGCGTATGAGTGTGTTTGTGTGAGTGAGTGGGCCAGAGAGGGTCGAGAGATTGAAGGGTGGCAACCAAGTGAGAGAGGATAATGCTACGTATACATAGCCACCCACTGACCGCACACAGCAATAAATGGATTCTGACAGGGAGCAAGGAAGGAGGGGTGAAAGAGGAGGAAGGAGAGAGGAGAGGATGGAGGCGGGGGTGAGGGCCTTCAAAGCTTTTTGCTGCTCAAGAGGGAGAAAAGGAGAAAGAGACAGAAGATACAGAGAGAGAGAGAGGAAGAGAAAAAGAGGAGCAGGTGGGGGGATTCTGTGCTGTGAGTGAAAATGCTGCAGGGGAAACTCAGCAGGAGTATTAATAGCACCGCCTGTTTTAGACTGTATTTAGACAGTGTGTGTGTGTGTGTGTATGCAGCGAGTGTGTGAATTCGTGGGGGAGCCTGGTGCCTTCCAGATGGGCAGTGTGGCCAGATGGGTCCACAGGTAAAATCTGCAAACAGGTCCAAGCATTGCACTGCAGGTCAAACACCACACACACACAAACAGGTGGGAGACTCACCCGTGGAGCAGCAGACGTACACTCGTAGTCTCAGACAGCTGCGTCCGTGGTGGTGGGTGGGCGTTGCTGTACAACATAAAATGCACAATGGGTCAACACAATGGAGAGAGAGAGAGAAAAAAAGAAAAAAGAATCAATGATTGTTTTTCCCTCTCATCGAAAACCCAGATGTCCCAGTTTCTCCAACAGTACTTAAACGCAGCATGCATGAAGACATTTGAATGCACAGGAAGCCTGTGAAATATGACAGTAAAATAATATTTATTCATATCTTCATATAACAGATTAAAGCCAATTAATACAGTTTTCAACATCTTTTCATTTTTCTTGGTAACTGTCACAAAGATTTGTTTAGGAGATGTTTTGATTTAAAAATTAAATTTCTACGCGTCGAAACAATTGTGCGTCTATGTGTGTGTCACATTAAAATGGGGGAAAAAAACATTAAAGGAACATCCATTTAGACAACTGCTCTTTAATTTAAATAGTATAACTAACCTATAACTAAAACTTTATACACATTTCCAGTGGAGTGACTTTGATTTGATAACTGAAAGGCAGCGCAGGCATCTCTTTGCAGTGACAGCTGCTTTTCCCTTTTGCTGCTGCAGAGTGAAACTTTCCATAGAGAACATAATGTAGGTTAAATGAGAGCTGCACTCATTATACGGTGTGTGCCCCGCGATATTTGTTTTATGACAAGCTGAAAGTTCATCATTTATACAGCATGGTACTGGCACAAGGTGTTGTGAGTTAATTTGATTAGCGATCAACAAAATGGATGCGGCTGCCTGGCTGCAGGCTGATGTGATTAGATGTGAAGCTGCAATTTGTAATCCTAAAATTACCTGATGACAGAGTATTCATCAAATCCATGCAACAATTAAAAAACGATCTGACCCCACTGGTTCTTTTTCTGTTTGCACACACTGAAACACACTGATGACGGTTTGACTCCACTCACAGATGTAGTAATACTCCTGGCCACCGTGGAACTCATAGCCCAGCGAGAAGGCGCTGTAGCGCTGGAATTTCTCGGAAAACTTGATGGGTGCATGAGGAGCGTGAGGCCGGTTACACTCCCACCTCTTGAAGCCCATCTGGGGGTCACAGTTCCTGTAACCACGGTAACTGACCATGTAGAGGATGTACTGCTCTCCGGTGCCCACCATCCGCTGGCTGTCATTGTAATGAGGGCAATAGATGTCCAGGTAGTCGTTGACGTTCACCTGCATTGTGTAGCCCTCCCGACGAAGACTAGACAGAGAGAGAAGCAACAGAGACTATTAGAAGTCAAGTTCAAAAAATGATTCATGGTTTCCATTTACCAAAAGTAATTTGAAACATTTCCTTACTGGACACTTTCCTGATTTTCTTTGCTTGTTTTCCTTCATTAAAGTAGTGGAACTCATTAAAATTTAAGGAAGAGAAGCTGCTTTTGGCAGCCAGTGAAGTTTGAAAAAGTTTTTCTGCAGTAAAATTTGTGTAGCTCGCTGCGTTTAACACACACCCACACACACACAAATGAATTGATCATAATATACACTTTTTTCCAGACATATTTGATCATTTTCCTTGTTAAAAACAGCATGTGTACACAGACAAACATATAATTAAGCCACATTTTTTTGTTGTGTTTTGACACTAAGTTCCTTGTTTGTCCCACAAATGACATGGCCTGACTCCAAACCGAGCGTGCAACATTTTTCGACACATGTTTTGGGCAACAGTCCCTGTCACATACGTCACTGCAAAGCCAATGTAACACCTCAGATCACCGCCTGGTATGTTGTCTTTGGATGGTTTCTGTTTGGATGCTCACCCGATGTCAAACAAATCTTTGTTTTGAGAGTTATTAATAACACAAAGCAGGTGTGTGAACGCGTGTGCGTGCATGTGTGTGTATTTGTAGCTGCAAGATTGCTGCATGCAAAGAATGCAGAGCTGGCTCTTCAGTATGGACTCAAGGCCCCAGGGCCACAGCTCCTTCTCCTGGTGTCAGCGCGGCATTGTCCCCTAACCCCAGTGCTCGTACATCAACCTGAGCCCAACGTTGCGCTCACGTCAGCCGTCAACGTCTTGGCCACGTTTCTTCCCCCCCAAAGCTCATATATCAGCGTCAACCCTAAAAAAGACTCGGCTTGACAGGAAGATAAGGTCTGATTCTGTGTCTAGGAGTGTGTGTGTGTGTAGCTTGTGTGACAAAGTGAAATAGATTCTTTCCTGACATACAAAAGCCCTCTTTTTTCTCCCCATCACAGACACAGGCCCATATCTGTGTGACAGAGACAGGTTGCAGTTGTAAATCATACACACACCAATGAACATGTGCGCGCGCACACACACACACACACAGATGTTACAGTGGTGACACCATAAAATCACAAGGGGGCAGCAGTGTGTCATCCTCAGCCTGATGATGCCTTTCTCCCTCTTTGCCAATTCTAGGTCATGTCTCCAGGGAGATTATTATTCAATTATTAAATGAAGATCGAAACACTGTTCTCAATGGCTCCCACCCTCCATCACTCCTTGTCAAATCCTTCCTGAATTTGTCTTTTTCCCAGCTCTCCATTACTCTTATCCCGCTTTTTTTCCAGAGTAAGAGGAACGGAAGAATAATTGTTTAACATTCATCCTCTCCTCTCCTCTTGTTTCCTCTCCTCTCCTCTCATTACATCATTTACTAGCCTGCAGATGAGATTTACTTCTTGTGGTATTAGTGGATAAAAAAGCGTAAAAATGCTTTGAGGAAACTATATTTATAGTGAATGCAAAAGGGAGGGAGAGAGTGAGAGAGAAAGAGTGAGGGATGAGTTTGGTTCCACCAGGGGGGCGTCAATGCAAATTGAGTAGGAAGCGCCAGCATGGAGCAGATAGAACCAAAAAACGCAGTTAGAGAAGAAGTTCTCCAAACTGAAGGGATAAATGGGAGAAAAAAAATCTGCCAACCCTAAAGTGACACCTTTAATGGCTGAATCATTGCAATACACACTGTTAACATACACATAGAGGAGATTTACCGTAAGTGTCCTAATGTCAAATCCAATATCATGTAAAGGTGGTATCAGAACCCTGGATAATATGGTTTAGTTTGACGCCATGGATAATCAGGAAATCAGAGTGGTGAGTTTCAGAGTGCGATGATATTGCAAGGAGCTCGTAAGGCGAGCGTGCCTGATAAAACACAATCAGCCTGTTTTATTTCACATCATATCTACAGTCTTACAATCTGCAGCTTTCACTAAATTAAAATGATCATTACACCCAGTGAACATATACCAATGTTGTAATCATTGCAACCAGATCAGATCAAGCTAACTCACTAAGCAGGTGTAGCTAACAAGGGTTAGGGTTAGGGTTAGGGTTAGGGTTAGGTTGGCATGTAGCTTACACTCGTCTGGATTTTTTGCTGCCTTTTTTATTTTAAGAAGATCAGTTAAAGGGCAACAAAGAGGAAAGCTAAACATTCTATATATGTAATGATTTACATACATTCATTTTTTTGTGAACGTCGTTCATCCACAGTGTAATGTGCAATAATAAATGTAAAACATTGAGTAGTTAGATAATAAAATACTAATTTACCATTTAGGGATGTATAATCACACTTCACACAGTGACCTCATTTCCACAAAATGAGATAAATAAAGGGAAAAAGTCTAAACTAAAAAATAAGTTTTGTTTTATTGACTTGTGTTATGTGGCAATATATAGTGTTTTCTAAAATTGTAACTAGCATATATTAATAAGACTCAAAAACATAATATAAAATGAATATAAAATCAGTTAATATAAAAATTGACGGCATCACGGCATGGCATTAATAAAAAAAGGCTGTTTGATTTTGAAAAAATACCACAAATGAAAACCGCACAATGACTTTAACTTGAGATGCATTAAAGTGAAGTGTGTCGTTTTCTTTTGACAGAGGGGTAGTTGAAACAATCCCATACCCGCCCAAATCATATTGTTCCTGCAGTCTGCGTCACGACAAATGCAATAAATATTTTCATTTTGAAAAGTGATTTCCCCAAGAATCAGTCATATTCATTCTAGCTGAGAAAATCATGATTCTCATTTTATCCTAAAAAGTGTTGCTCTGCTTTGGAGGCTCTGTTATCCCCTCTATGATACTGGAGGTTATTGGAAAGTAATGCTCCCTGCAAATTCCAAATAAAGAGCGCCGTAGGTTATGAAAAGTCTGGATCTGTTGCTTGCTGATGCTCCCTCCTGACGCCTTCCTTTGCTTCTGCTTTGAATCACTACTAGTTTCCTCACTTGTAAGTGATACCTGGCTGGTTGCATCTGATAACAGTGAGGAACGAGGGCGAAGCGAGCTGTTTCATCAGCGATGCAGCTCTGAGGAGACGAGCAGCAGCTTCTACGAGTAAAACACTTATACACACAACAGAGATGGAGCGATGGAAGGATCGGGAGAAAGATGGGAGGATTTATAAGATGAGATGAGGGGTAGTTGGGGTTAAAAGCAGCAGAGTCTGGTCACCTGGTAGCAGAGGGTGATAGCGGGGGGGAGCGCAAAGGAGCAACAGCTAAGAGCAAGATCAAAGTGGGCCTGGATCAATGTCACTACTGTAAAATCACATCACAGAGTGCAAGAGAGAGTGAGAGAGAGACACAGAGAGGGTATGTTGCCTATATAAATCAGTCATAGGCAACATAACGCCAGTTACCCCCTGCCTGCCTATTATCTGCCCGGCCTGCTGGAGCACCGTACATCAATAAAACACTTTGACAGTAAAAGCAATCACTCCTATTTGTTACAAGAGCTTGAAGGACTGGCTTGCTCTGCTGTTTTCTGCTGTTAGAAGGGAAGAGTAGGGCACTAAAGGGGACTGCTGGGACTCAAATATTTAAACCGGTTAGCATGATTTATCTCTACAGCCACGACAAAGTCACACCATGCATGTACTGTACACCACATTTCTCCAAGAATGGCACACAGCAACACCACAACCACCTCTACCTGACTCTGTTTATTATTTACAGGATTGCTGATTTATAGAAGACAAGTTGTGCATCCAGACCTATAATTTCACTATTATGCTGTACCATTAGTCTGTGATTATACTGTTAATGTTTCCAGCTATTTAAAAGAAGTGTGTGAAAGCTCTCTGGCGCTCCATTTAAGGTGGAAAATGCTACTTATTAAGGCATATTTTTCACAAGGTTTATTAAACCCTCTCATCATGACCGGTCAGCAACGTAGGAGAACGTCCATTTACAGCAAAGTAATCTCAGCAGAGGCCTTCAAAATCGCCATGGAAACCATGGAAGAAATGTCATATGGACCCACAATGTAACTTTTGGTCAAAAGCAGACCACTTTTCACACAAAACATCTTACAATGAGGCATGTGTTTTGTTTGCACCCGCAAATATAGGATGGTCACACGGACTTGTCCGGGCAGACGAGAGGTGCAAAGGTATCGACAGCGCATGCAGCGAAACAGCAAGTCAAAATTCAAAGAAATCTTCGTGTGGAGAGGCTTGTTGCTATGCACAGCTGTGTGTTGGAGCAAAACATACAGCACTATTCTCAAGATGCAGATCTACTTAATGACAATGCTATAACTCATCCTTGTCATCCCAGCCCGTGTAAAATTCAACAAGCGAGTATAATGCCAAGGCCAGTGTTACAGTGACTGCACAACTCTTTCATAAGTCAGCATTGTCCATACATGCATATATAGTAGATGATCAGTGATCATTACTGAAAAACACATTTATAAAACCTAGCATGTTCTTCTTTATAAAAGCATAGCTGAGATTTTATCCTAAAAAAGTGTTGCTCTGTTTTGGAGGCTCTGTTATCCCCTCTATGATACTAGAGTTTATTGGAAAGTAATGCACCCTGCAAATTCCAAATAAAGAGCGCCGTAGGTTATGAAAAGTCTGGATCTGTTGCTTTTTATTCACCAAAATGAATGATTAAATTTTGTGTGTCCTGAAGAAACCTTGCATATAAAAAAATAATAAAATCCCTGTTGCTTTCCTGCTGCAGTAACTAACAGTCTGAAAGCTTAATCTACTGGGCACATGTGGATATGTGGATGATTTGGGTGTTACAGTTTCATTTTTTTAACTAAGGCAGACAAAGGTCTACCACTGACATATGTCCCGCAATAAAGAAAAATCAAAGGAGATGCTCCTGATGGACGTGAGGCTTGACTGGGTTCAGACTTGTCCAGCAGTGTTAAAAATGATTGCCAATCAGGACTTAACAGCTGCAGCCAAAATGTTTAATTCTATTTCAGTCCGGTATACGGAGATGCTAACATTGTTGTGAGAGGACTACAATCAGCCAGCGGAGCGGTAGGTATAATTGAATGGCTCCCCTGCTGAATGGAAACTCCCAGAGATCTGTAGCATCAATGAAGCCCTCATCAAAAACAGACAGGAGTCCTTCCCACTGTATCTCTCCGGTCTTTTGTCTCCTTACCTCCATTTGTTCTCGCTTACTCTGTGCTATGTTTAGTACTGCCTGAGAGGAAGCATGCAGACAAGTGTTGATGAAAAACTTGTGTGTATACATCTGTCTGATAGGGTGTAGCGGTTGAGTTGGTTCTAAATTCTCCCCATTAAAATCAATACCTGTCTAGAGTGTGTCCAACGGACTGGAATATGCTGCCTTTTCTCAAGGCCACAACACACAGACACACAAACACACACACACTCTGCAGAGCGATGGTTCATCATTAGTAATTGATCAAAGTATTACAGCTAACAGGGTTTCTTGCCATGTGACCTCACACACAACACTGACATGAACGGGAGAACATTCTCAGAATTACACAGTTTCCTACATCTTCTCAGTCCTTCTCCGTCCCACCCTCCATCCGTCATCCTCTCCCTCACTCTTCTTATCATCCTCTCTGTGGATATGAACTGTTTTTCAGCGAGGGAGTGTGTTCCAGCAGCAGAAAACTTAATGGCGGGCGTTATTAGCCCTTTGAACTCAGCTGTCTCACTCCCACACCATTATATTATTAGAAAGCGTGTTCTTCCAGCACATGCATGTTTCTGCGATCAATAATACGTGCTTTTCTGTGGGTTTTGTTCAAACACGCATGACACAGATGGATGCGTGTGAGGAAATTAAAAGGAACTACTGAATGGAATAGCAGATGGCAAAAGCTGAAGCTGAAACACATGCAGGATGAGAAGACAAAAGAAAAAAGGCCGTGTAGATCAGAGATGTGGTTGGATGAAAGAATGAATGACAAGAACAGGAAGGAGGGAAGACAGAATGCTGCAATTAAGAAAAATGTTGTTTAACCTGTGAATAAGGCCGGACTTGAGGTCTTTACCTTAATTTGCGTGTTTATTGATTTTGTCTTCAACTTTAATTTATCGTCCGTTTCGCCACCTCTTCCCACCCGCACAGCCTATTTTACGCTCCAAAGAGTTTCTTCACTTTAAGACTTCTATCTCTCAAACCCCAAGTGTCATTCAGCATGTATCTGCCAATACCCACCAATCTCTCCCTCTTATTCTGTCACTTTGCACCATCAATCCTTCCCTGGGCTGCTCTAACCCTCTCTTTCCCTACATCTCCCTCTGTCTCTGTTCCCAAAGCCTTTACATGAGCAATAGTGATCCCATCACACACCGGGCCAGCAGAGGCAGAGACACACAGGGAAGAGAAAGAGAGTGTATGTTCCCTAAGCTCTCTCATGATTGATAGTGATCCTGTCTGATGGCTGTGTATAGACTCAGCACTCAGTGAGACATTACCCTCTGACCCAGCTATTGATTCTTGCATTCACTGCCCCAAACACACAACACTAGCCCTGACCCTGTCTGTACACTAAACCCACACACACACACACACACACACCTGTGCGTACAGTCCTACAGATTGATGGTTTGGCGGTGTCCTGTGAAACCTGATCAATCTGCTGCATAACATTCATTCTCCCTGCCCGCCTCAGCCCACTTCCTGGCTGAGTCACATGGCACCAATGTCCCGCTGACTGATGTGTTTGGGTCAGGGTCTGGAGGCTTGAATATCAGGGCTGCGGGGAAAAGAGCTCCAGCGCTGGGATAAACCATTCTCAACAACAACAACAACATTACTCAGGCCCCTCTCTTGAGCCACATTTAATAAGGGATCCGGGGCAAGAAACAGTGCATGCCAGGCGGAAGGACAATCTGGAATGAGAAGTAGTGCCATCCATCAAGCAGACCTGGGTCAGATAGTATTTGCAAATAATTCTTTTATCTGCTTGCACTTGTTTTAACCTACTTGAACTGCAAGGGTGGCATCTGTCACGCAAAAAACACTAGGTACTTTTAAGTAGCTTTGAAACTGTGTGAGCTTTCCTTTTCGGTGCAGCGTCCAGCTGTGTCTGTGTGTGGCCAGCTTGGCTAATATAAGAAAAAAATATATCCCCTATCAGGCACATCAAACAGGGTAAAACAAAGACTCAGAAGAATTTGCAACCCTTATTTGACCCATGGCCGATATCACAGTCTAGAGTTAAACACGGATGGAATATTTTCTCCATTGTAAGTCTAAGGAGGCAAAGCCAGGAAGAAAAGCAAGACAGAGAGGAGTGCCAACTGAGCTCCAGCCTAATGGGCTTCCAAGACAAAACCACAGCTGGTTTTCAACATTAGTCTCCATGACGACAGAAGAAGCACTAGCTATAGAGCTATTGTAGCAAAAAAAAAAAAAAAAGGGGGGGGGGGATTGGGTGGGTGGACCACAGGGGTTCATTGCTTTGTGCGAAAACCCATCCCCTCTTTATCCACCAGCTCTACTCTGTCTCTCTAATGGCTAATTAAATACCACTTATTACTATTCCACATTATCACAAATCATCAGCTATTACTGGGGCAAATTGTGTTTCATACCATTTTCAGGTGGAGATTTTTTTTCTTTGTACATCTTAGTTCAGCTCTAAAGGCGGTGGGCAAGGGTGTGTTACATTTACAAAGAACTTGAAGAACACATTTTTAACTTTTTCATTGCAGTGTATTAGAATTAGGGTAAAGCGTCAACACCATTGTCAATAATCTTGCTTCTCCAAAGGACTACAAGATGCCTGACTGAGAATCCACAGACCCTGATGCTCAAAATACAAAATCAAAACTATAATCCAACAGCAAAAATGGCATCTGTTACTGTGAGTATGTTCCTTTTTACCGGCTAATTTAGAGTCAGTCAAGGTAGCTGGCCTAGCAAAAGTATAAAACCAGTGGGGACCACCCAGAAATGAGTCTACAAGCAGCTCTTCACCTCTCTCACCTTCTGAACCTCACTTGCAATGCATCCTGGTACATGTGGCATAAAGGTGCTTTGTAGCAGGCATGGAACATAAACATAACCAATGATGAATTTCCTCTGAATCTTCCCAAAAAGTGACAAAACACATCACAATAAGACGAAAAACAGGAGAAGCGTGGAGGCTAACAGAGGCTCTTAGTGCATGACAGATTGAAACATGTCCAAAGGTGGTAATACACACAGAGTATTAAGAGGTGGTTAGACAAGCAGGCACCGGCTTAAGTGTTTAAATGCGTCTGGGTATTCTTGTCTGATAGAAGATGACACTGCTCTAACATTTCTATTAATGCACTGTGACATGGCAGATTAATTAAATGTTTCCATATATACTCAGTCACAAAGGCCTGAAATTAATGCATGCAGATTGGAGCACATTGCTGATCTAAACATTAAGTGCTCAATTACCCATTTAGGAAGAATGAATTGAATGAAGTAAAACAATGAAGGAGAACAAAATCCTGCACTACACACATGTTCAGGCTCACTTGATGTGGAGAGTTTTCTATTTTTATTCTTTGTCAAAGCAGAACATAAGAGAAGCAGAGCGCACTAAGACCTTCTGCAGGCCAAAAAAAAAAAAAGTTTTCATGAGTGATGAATGAGCCAAAAATCTTGTCGATGCCAGATCTGAATCTGGCACAGACTTGCTGGTGACTGGTGCTCAAACAGAATCTCTG
Source organism: Parambassis ranga (assembly GCF_900634625.1). Lineage (NCBI taxonomy): Eukaryota > Metazoa > Chordata > Actinopteri > Ambassidae > Parambassis > Parambassis ranga. Next base: position 15,249,782 of record NC_041036.1, read on the forward strand.
TGTTTTCTGCATTATACTGTATCTGTGAGATTTGCTCCACTATCCTCACTTATCCAATCCTAAAGCAGGCCTTGGAGTCCAAGACACTAAGAAAGTTTGTGAAAGCTGAAACAAACTGTGAAGAAAGAGGGAGGACACATGCTGCTTCCATGTACAGCAGTTGTAACATAACTAAACTGCGGTGTGGTGAGAGGACCTGCTAGGATTACAAACATTAAGCCTTAGATCCAGGTGATTTTCCAAGCTTCTGCATCTCTGTTTGTGTGCATGTTTGTGGGTGTCAGTGTTTGATGATGTGACTGACTCTCTCCACATGAGCAGGCTCTGTCAGACTCGACAGTCTATCAGTAGAACACCCCCCCTCCTCCTCCCCTACTATCACTCGTTCTGCCCCACTCTCCTCCTCTGTCTCTCCATCCTTATCAGTGTCCTCCCATCCGTCTCTCGTTCAATTTTTCATTTCAGGTTCAATCTTTTTCACATCCTCTCACTCCTCCTCCGACGACACCTCTTCCTCCCCTTCTGTCTTCCTCTGTCAACCTGTCGTCCCCACCCTCTCTCTCTCCCTCTCTCTCCCCCTCTCTCTCTTTCTTACTCTCTCGTGAAGTCAATATGCCTCTGTGCGTGGTGGCCACCTGTCAATCATGATCTGACAGTCAGCAGAATGTGCATCCATGTGGACTTTGTGCATGTGTGCTGTATTGAGAAGGATTTTCTAGGCACACATAGGAGCATGTGCAGTAAATAAAACATTAGAGAAATCTGATCAGTCGTTATTTGAGAAAAGAAGCAAATGTTCCCGTCAATGACGCTTGACTTTCCTGAGGTGTAAAGCCTCATTTCTTGCTCACATCATCAACATTTACAGCATTCAGGTGACTTTTTATGGTCTTGGCACTCTTATCGACATTGGCTTACTTAACCTTGCCGGAGTCTACTTCTACATTTTAACAGCAGATATTTAAAATATTTGAATCCCTCCATGCCACGCTGTTTTTGGGAACCGGCCGGAAAGTTGAGGCATTTCTGTGTGGAGTTAGCATGTTACTCCACGCCTGCGTGGGTCTCTCCTCTTACTCCGGTTTCCTCCCATATGGTGTGCCTGACAAGGACTCTAAACTAGCAGTAGGTGTGATGTTCGTCTGTGTGACTGTCCAACCCCCGCCTCACTCTGATAGCAGGAATAGAACCCTGTAGCAAAAAGCAGGTTAAGAGAATGGATGGACCGAGTCCCAAAACTGAAACCTGAACTAACAAATACTGTTTGTTGTCATTTCTATTGCTTAAAAATATAACCACACTGATGTTTTCTTGGCGAGGAACAAACAGGGTCTGCAAAGCAGTTCCACCATGCACAGAAATAAGGCCTTTTTCTGTCTCTGGGTGTGTGTGTAGAGTGACTTTACATCATCTGCACTTTCTGATCATTGCTTATGGTAAAACACTTCACTGAAATGTGGTCCTATGCTTTCCTTTGATGAGGTTTGAGCTTCTGCACCCCTTTTCTTTCATTGAGCTCTTCATCTGTTTATTCCAAAACAAACTGCAGCTGCTGCCGGAAGCATAAAAGACATCGCTTTTCTGCGTGCCCATGCTGGGGTATTTCTCAGGAGAGAACAGGAAATGAAAAAGGCATCAGCTGAATCACTATTGTGTTTTATAAATGGGAATGGAAAGTAGCAAAGTTTGTGTTTATTCATATGAAGATGCTGCAGGTTATTACTTTAACTAAAGTGCTGTCCTTTGCCATAAATGACATGCAAACATGCACCAATGACAGCAGCCGTGAATCATACAGCAGGTGGCCTCATGGGTCCCTTTAAAGATCTGATGTCTATGGCAGGTTTATGGATATGTAGGTGTCTTTCTGAAATGTCTTGTATTTATTCGTACTTGGGAATTTACTCAAAGGGGACAAAGCTGTGGGATGTGTATATGAGCACTCATAAAGTCAGCCCACGTCCCAGTGCAACATCCTGGCCATATAAGCAAAAGGCTGCTCTGCTCCGCTCTGCTTTGCTGCTGGAATATGAAATATGCATGGACCATAAAGAGCATATGGACCATCCATCTCAATATCCGCTACACCAAACCATCAAAAAGATCATTAAACCTAACACACACTGGCTGGCTGGCACACACACGTACACACACAAAGTGGCACATAAACATGCACTCCCACGTTGTGCATAATGGCTTATCAGTTTCAGTGCCAACTTTTTGCTGACTGTGCACACGCAATAAGAGGCAAAGCCGTGTGCACGCACACACACACACTCAGACACATACAGACAGACACATCATGCAAAGGAAAGAGCAGAGATTTGGCATTGATATGCTCACAGTTTTCTAGTCTTAATCTAAAGATATTAAAAGCAGCTGTCATACACGTCAACAGTGGAAAATAGTCTTTACAAACATGAGCATATGTCTTTGTTTGCCCTAAAGACACACACACACACACATGCACCTGCATGTGACCCCCCCCCTAAGCTGTCACTGTCTATATTTCCTTTACCACACCTCTGTCAGGCTCTGTCACTATCAGGCTCTCTGGCCCTCCACTGCAGGGAATTAAAGTTTAATATGAGACTCACAGGGAGGGAAGGAACGAGACAGATAGATGGACAGACATTAAGATAGGACAAAAAGAGTAAAGTCAGAGAGACTGTTAACACACAAGAAGAACAAAGAAGAGATGGGTGAAAGGACAAGTAGTGAAGGTGGTAGAAGAGAATCAGAATGACTCAGGAAAAGAGTCAAAATCTCATTCACTTAAATTTTACAACAATGACAACTGATAACACAGACTACCACTGGGTAAGCACCACTATATCTAAATCTATCCATCTGTCCTCTTTCATCCTCTCCCTTCTTCTCCCACATCTCTCTAATCTGCGGCTACAGTATGTGCCAGCAGGAGTCTGACACTAAGTCAGCGTCATATTCCCTCATCCATGCAGACAGGAGATGGAAGCACACGCAAACAGGACAGCTACAACACAGGCTTGGTTTTTATCTAATCTCCTTATCCTTTCAGCTATTCCTTCCTCGTTCCCTCCATCCCACTTCCACTAAAAGTTGTCAGCTCAGGTGAAGCCAACATCATTCTGATAATGGACACTCCTCTCTTATTTCCTCCCACTGCAGGCCAAAGAGCCCTCATTTTACTCGTAAGAATGATATGTGGATAAGAAGTGGACAGTGTGTGTGTGTGTGTGTGTGTGTGTGTGTGTGTGTGTGTGTGTGTGTGTGTGTGTGTGTGTGTGTGTGTGTGTGTGTGTGTGTGTGTGTGTGTGCAGAATCATCAATCAATCATCAATCAAACTTAATTACTGTTCTTTAGAAAGTGGATTATTTTCCCTCCACACAGTAAAAAAGAGAGTTGGTCAGCCAGACAGACTGATCGGCAGGTAGGCTCTGACCTCTCAACTGTTGGTTCAGCTTTTGTCACACAGCAGATTTGCAATAGATCATTTACAAACAAAGCTTGTGGGTCACCACACAGAGAAAAGCTGAAAAAAGATCAGCTCAAAAAGACACCTGAAAAACAAAAACATGTCTCTGCCAACTATTAGTAACATTAATATTATAATTAAAGCAGATATTCAAAAATAAAAGTTATGTTGTCTAGTAAAAGAAAGTCTTGTAACTTGCAGTTAACTTTAAAGATTTACAATTATTTATTCATTGTGCCTCTGTGTGAGGGCCTAGAGTTTGTAAAAAGTTCAAAATGTCAGTTGCCATTAGGTTACAATGATGTCTCCTGTAAAACAAAATGTATCTGCATTCGTTACTGTATAAGAATATAGAGTATTACAGTATATCCTGCATGGATTCTGCACTTAAATGAAGAATGTCCCGAATGCTTTCCCTCACTTCACTACTCATCCAGTGTGCCACATATACTGAACACTGCCCAAAGAGTGAATACAGCAGTAGTCGGTGACTGCCATTGGTGTACTGCTGCCTTCAGGTTTGAGATTTAAAAATATCTCTTTTGAAAACAGATGTGCCACCTGCTCACCTCGGCTGCTGCGCCGCTCTTTTGACAAACCGGCTCCCCGTCTTGTTAACAGCACTTTGATTCAGCCAATTTCAGCAATATGAAAAGATGCTGTTATGTCTTGGAAGGCTGTTGTTGTGCCTTTATGGATAACGGTGTGTATGTGTGTGTGCCGTAGGAGTTGGTACACTTTCACAGATGTGTGTAAGAACACAAACGGGGCACAGCTGACATCACAAGAAAACACATGAGAGGAATGAATCAACACCGTTGTCTGTTTGCCGTTTTTGTCCCCTTTGGCAAGGACTTTCTCCCTCACTTACCATCCTCACTCCCCTTCAAAGACTTTCTTTCTCAGCCTTTGCTGTTCTGTTTGACATCACCTGTTCCTCTCATCTCCTGCACTACTGTCCGCAACTCCCAATCTATTCACTGTAGTGTAAAGTTGTAATCCCTTCGCTCCTTCTCTCCTGTCGTTTACTTCCTTCTCTATCTTAGTAATTATCTCTCCGCCCTGTCCCCTTGTCGCACCCCCGTCATCCATCTATCTGCCTGTATGTAAAATATCTCCATCTGTTTTCACTTTCATACTCCATTTCTCATTCCCTGCCCTTCCTTATCTGCCTGTGCTGACCCCTTCATCTTTCCCTCCTTCACTTCCATCTCCCCTCCTCTCATCAGCGCCCTCCTTCTGCTTCCCTGCCTCCATCTTTCCATCCCTCCTCCCAGTCATGGGCTGATTGAAATTCAAACCCAAGCTTTACCGACGGCTCGTGCGGTCAGTGATTTGCTTGGCACACATTCCTTTCCGGGGCCATGGAGGTTGTGAGCAATCTGGTGTTGGGTGTTAAGAGAGAAAGATAAAGCAACATCAGAGGCCTCTGTGGCTGCCTCGTCCATCCATTAGTTTCCTGTAATGTTTATCATTACCTCTGAGCTAACACCAGCAGCCAGCCAGCAGCCACATTTCTGTCTGAACTCTGAACCGAGTTTGCCCGTCAGAGGCAGTCGACTCACTCAGTATCAACTCCTGTGCAATAAACTTCCATCATGGCAGCCATTGTGTTTCCTCCTGTCTCTACAACCTCCAATTTTCTTTCTGCCAACAGGTCTTTCACAGCTCTCCATACTGACGTCCCATTAGTTCCTCTTCCTTTTTCCAACCTCAAAGGAAGAGTCAGTGAGAGAAAAGAAGGAACAATGAAGGTCGAGCAGACAGATAGGTGTGACGAGTGTGTGGAGTTGGAACTGGCCAATAAGTCAAATCCCTTAAAATTTCACCTTAATAGCATATTCCATTTTTTAGGTTTATAATTTTTGCATGCCAATCCATAAAATATAAAATAATATAATACAATCATTTGGTATCTGTATTTATATAAGATATATTTTATATTTTCTTCCTTAAACAAAGGAGTACATTAAATATTTGTGGGACCTGGATAAAATAATATGTATCGATTTAGTAATCACCCACATAATTGTGCAGATTAGACTGAGAGCTGCTTTAGCACCCACAGTAACAGTTAAAGTAACATTAACATTAACAGTTAAAAAGTGCATGTTTGTGTGCTGGAAGAGAACTGTGTGTAATACGTGTAAACACTGACCACAGGTGTCACAGCTGCTCCTGCAGCCTGACTTTTGCTTTTACATGTAAGCCCACTTGTACGTATGTGTGTGCGAGTCGCTTAGTGTATTCATGTGGATTTGTTTGGCATGTGTGTGAGACTCATCTTGCGCAGGACAGCTGCTTTAAAGATGGCAGTGTGAGCTTTTGTTCTGTCTCTTCAATCAAAGTGCTTCCCAACAGCTCGGCCTGCCAGACAAAACCAAAGTCAGCCAACGCCGGGCTCAAAGCTCAGCTCAATCGGACTGAGGGACGAACAGAGACGGAGAGAAGAGAGAGAGAGTGACCAGGGGGTGAGAGGCCACGAGGTCTGTTTCTGTCTCTGGTGCAATGTGATGAAACCGGCAGGCAGCCAATCAGACATGACGAAGAGCCAACCAGGGAATAACCTGCAGGTCAGCTAACACACAGGCACACACACACACACAGAGTCATCGGCATGTGCTTGTTTGAATCACAGCATTGTTCTGCTGAGGTCTGAGCGGACTTTTCTTGATATCAAGTGTTGCATGTAGAAGGTAATTGGATTGCTTGTAATTGGTTGTGGTCTGCTGGTTTGAATAGCAAATGCTGGCTTTGCATAAACACACAAATTAAATCCTTGTTTAGGCTGTGTGTCTGTGTGTGCACGTAGTGCTCTGCTCATATGTGCTGACTACAAAAACAAACCTTAAGCTCATTTTGTTTGTGGTGCAGGAAGACAGAAGGCAAAGAAGAGGAGGAGGAGGAGGAGTAGTGAGTGAGCTGTGAAGCAGAGGAGTGAGTGATGGAAGGAAGATGTGAGGGTGGTCAGGGAAAGAGAGACAGCAAGAGGCCAGAGAGGTCAGCTAGAAAATGAAGCTGAGGGTGAAGACTGAACTGATTCCAGCACCATAAAACTTGACTAATGCGCATGTGTGTGCATGCGACCTTTAGTCTGAGCCAATGCTCCTTTACAATGGGTCATGCTGGCTGGAAGGAACACTTTGGAGTACAAATACCCAGTGTCGGCCTGCATGCCTCAGCTTTGCCTTTTATTACTCCCCTTGTCTCTAGCCTCTCTTTTTCTTGTTTACGTTTCTCTCCGCTTATATGATTCCTCACCTCCCCTCTCTGTGCATGACAGCAGTGATGTCATCTTCATGCTTGTGCAACTGCGCATATATGATCTCATTTATATGTCTCAGTGCTCCCTCGCCCTATCCATTACAGAGGGTTAAATGTGCCACTTAATGTCCCTGCAGCATGTATGTTTTTTTTGGATGTGCTGGCAGTGAGAGCGTCTCATCTTTACATAACCACTGTGCAAGGAGCAAAGTGGGACAGCTAGAGAGACAGCAAAACATTAGTATGTGTGTTTTATGTGTGCGAGTGTGTGTGTGTGTGTGTGAGTCAGGGGTCAGAAAGACTGGGAGATGTTTCAGGAAGAGAAATGCTGAAGAAATGAAGGGAGACAGGCAGGCAGGCAGGCAGTCTGGACTGAGAGACAACATGAAAGGAAGGACGGTTTTGGTTCCTCGCATTCGTAGCTTGTGTATGTGGAGTAAATATAAAGATCCACCATGGTAAAGGTTCTCATGAGGATGAAGCTTTTGCAGCATGTCTTTAATATAAACAAAAGGTGACTTGACTGAGCAAAGACTTCCTGCTTGGAACAGGGAGTCAGCAGAGAGTAGCAGGTTTTTGGGGTAATGATGGTGGATAAATAGTGATACAGTTGAGAGAGGAGGCAGGGAGTTTATAGTACAGAATTAATTACTGGAATGGCCCCTTAGTTCTAAAGATGCTTTACAGAGTGCTAAACTATTCAGTGTCACTTAACTGCTACTAGCTGAAGCCCCTTTCACACACAGGGCAGGACTGTTGCGCCTTTTACGCGCCTCACTACTCAGTGAGTACAGTATGGAACAATTGTTGTGAAACCAGCAGCAGAGGATGTCGCAGCGCAGAATCAAATGCTGTTTGTGTGGGCCAACATGTTGGACCATAGCAAGACCCAGATGTGACAGCACACCTCTGATAAACAACATTGGCACGCCCTGTGAAATGCACACTGTGACGGCATCATGTCGGCTTCACCGGCGGTGTAAACAGGTGGTCCTCTAGCTGCGGTATAGCACAATATGTGTGTGTGAAAGGGGCTTGAGAAGGCCTACAGGATTAGCACAGGTTTAAAAAGAAGTTTTCAAAGCATTTAAATGCTTTGCTGTTAACTGTAACATGGCTGTAGCTCAGCTGAGAGAGGACTTAGAAGCCCCACATGCTTCGCATCTGTGTAGCATAAACACATGGATGTATGTAGTCTCTCTTTGTTTCAATGAAGAGTCAAAGATATCAAATAGATGTCTCTTTTAAGGAGTAGAATTTAGACCTAATTATCTACAAATATCGCCTTGCCTTGCTTCGTCTGCTGATTTGAGTGGCCTCTAACATATTGATTGAGACAAAGAAGAAATCGTTTTCTACTTGATTCGCAATTCATGTAACCTTCGCCTGAGGTCCACCAAGACTTATTTAGAGAGGTAAAATAAGACAAAAATAAACCACAAACATCAGGCTGAGTTTTTCCTTTGTTTTTTCCCCTCTTATTTCCTCTCATCTGAATGTATACTCTAAATCTCATTGTTTGAAGAGCTCTCCAGCTTGTTGCTAGTGTGCTGTGTAACAGCTATTAGCTTCCCATTCACACTGACTGATTACCTTCACTGTCTCAATTAGATGTCTCTGAGGTTTTCTGTACTGTTTGTAATTAAATGGAATTAATGAGCCTGAGAAGTATGGCAGGAAGTACTTCAACATGTCTTCCACCATGCACATTAAAAAAGAATTAACAATGAAGAAATGAAAAACAATTTTATATAAAAAGAATGTCAGTCCAGCTACAGTCTGATGACCAACATAACAGTGACAGCTAAGAACAGGGATCATTAGTCTGTGTTTATTTCGGCATTAACACTGCCCCGCTTCCATTTCACAGTGCAGGGATGAGGATGCAGAGGGCCAACGGCTGTCATACTTTACCCATTTAAAGTGCATTCTGGGAAGTGGCTTCTGCCGTGTGATATTAAAAACTGCAATGTTGTGTTTTGTGGTCTAATTAACCTTCAAAAAACGATGCATGACTCTCGCCCTTTGGATTATGGGTTTCACAACACACAGTATTGAATAGTCATGATATAATGTATGTGTTTGAGTCTTGTGTTTTCTATAAACCACAGCAGCAGCCATCCAGCCTAACGCCCACAGCCTGACAATACTTGCGGGCTCCTGCAGCTATGTGTCATTTTAAAATATCCCACAGCAGGTCACTCGGTTCTCCACCATATTTAAAGAATTTATTAGGATCATTATTCAGGAAGTCACAGTTAGAACTGATGAACAAGGATTACACTTTCTGCCATTGTGTGACAGGGAGTGGCAGTCATTAGCAGGAGGAGATATTAATAGACAGGCTATTAGCTTAGGTCCAAGCTTTGCGTCAGACTCTGTTACACTGACTCTACATTGTCTTTCTCCTCCAACACAACTCTGCCGTCCTCCTTTGCCCAGCTCCTGCGTATGCACTCTGATTTCCTACCTTGACTCATTTACGCCTCCACTCTCCTCCCTCTCTCTCTTGTCTGTCCATGCACTGGCTCTCTCTGTCACTTTACTCGCACACAGACCCCCCGAGCTACAGGCCAAAACCACTTCCCCCACGGCGTTGTCTATCTAATCCTGTTTTCCATCATTCCGTGCTCTCCTCTCTTTTCTCACACTCACATCAACCTTTCTCACCATAAATCCTCAAACCGTTGGGTCACCACGCATCATTTAATAACACACTCTCACCCCACTCCAACCCATCATTTCTTATCTCTCTCATTCACTTTAGCCATGGCCACACTAATGCAGACATATTGGAAAGCATCACACCAACATTTTCCTAGAATTTTGTAATGCAGCAGAAAATGGCTAAATTTCTTCCTTCTATTATTGTTGGCAGTCACATAATTTAACCCAGAAACCCAGAAACCCCAGAAATTTCCCATTTTTTTGTGAACCAATAGAATCAATTTCAAACTAATGGATATCATTTGTTGTTTTCTTGAGCGAAATAGAGATTTTAATGTACATGTTGGTTTTCATAGTGACACAGTAACAAATTGTGACAGCCAGCACAACAACCTACAACCTTATCCTGTCTTTATATATAACATATACATAACATATTGTGTTTTAATACATATCCCAACTGTGAGTGGAACCAACTTTGGAAGACGATGTTTACTTCACTCACACAGTTGAATAACCACAAAAAAATTAAAAAGCCTTTACGTGAACATGGCCTTGCTCTCGTTCTTTGTGTCCTCCTTATTCCTCATTACCAACCTCTCTGTCCATTCCTCCATCTTTAACAAATTCCCTTATTTCTTCCCAATCAGCTTATCTCCCCTCTTATCTCTCCTCCATTGTGTGACCCCCCCTAGTCCTCCTCAAGGGAAGCTGAGGCTGAGCGAGGAGAGGAAGAAAGGCAGAGAGCGGCAGAGGGTAAAGTTTCGATTTAACAGCAGACAAATAGTCTGACTTCACGTATGTAGCCTCTGTAAATGGGTTTTCGATCTCTGATTCTCAACAGATCCTCATAAATGATTACATAAAGACGTGTGTGTGTGTGTGTGTGTGTGTGTGTGAGCGAGAGAGGACAGAAAAAAGACGGGAAAGACTTAAACTAACACCTACGTAAAAATTCACCTCAGAGTTTCCCGGTGGTTCCTAGTCTGGTCAGTGACTCAGTGAACAAGAAGTTGCACTGACTCCTACACTTAACAACACACAAACAAATCCACATTTAAACACAGATGTACATGTTTGTCTGTCACCCACACTGAATATGGTTGGAGGTGTGACCCTGGAACTGGTGTCCATCTGTTCATTTATTTCTTGGATGTTTTGGGAAAAGATCTCAGAGTGGGTTTGTGGCATTTTTTTAAATGAATCCCAGACACCAGTGATGTGATTTAGATGAACCTGTGAAAAGATGTGTCTCATTAATCAAACCTACACAGAGAACTGTGTGTTAATGACTGCATAAGAGGGACACAGAGCATTGTGTTTGTCTCATATTAAAAGTGTAGAACGACAACAAGCCCAAACATACAGTGTCCCCATCAAAACTATTCAGTATTGGACAAGGATTCTGGATCAGGTTCTTTCACAATGTTAAACAAAAACAAAAAGCAGCCGAATATAGAAATGTTACAGTAAATGCACTTTTTACGTAAATACTAGTCATTTTAATCTCCCTATACAGGCTGAGCACCCAGAGGAACCCAGGCTGAAAATGAGAGAATGTCTTGTTCCATACCCGAAAAAGAGAAAACTGACAATCACAGCTTCTTTTGGGAGAAAATTTCAAAATCATGTTGCAATATTACCACAAACAATATGTGACTAGGTTAAAAGAAACTACCCAAGCCACTAAGTTATCAAGCAAAACGTCTGAAATTCAAAGATTTACACTCTCATGCTGTATATGATTTGGATTTTTATTTATTAATGTATTTATTTATTTATTAGATCTTTGATTAAATTAAACCTAACGTTGTCTCGTTAGCTTTTATATATGGGTTTTTTCAATGTCCTTTAGATATGAAAAAAGTCCAACATAGAAAAACAGATATTTTGGATTTATAGTGAAATATGGTGAGTTCCTATTAGAAGTCACAGTTACAGAAAAGTGTGCACAACTCTATCTACAGTTTCATTGATTCATTGGTCTATGAATCAGCAGATTTACAGCCATTTGCAGAGTTTTAGGCCAGTGAAGCAAATGAAAGAGCTCACCCTCCTCTCTTAATAAGCCTGATATGTACTTTTTGTTTATTCCGTCTCGGGCCAAATTGCCTCTAGGTGTGGCTTGTTCAAAAAGTAATTCTCTTGCACCATATTTAATTGTTTTATTGTGTCATTACTTCATGTTCCCGGAGCATTAACGCACCGCGCATTCTACTGTGCCTATTAAACTGTAATGGCCCTACAAAGCAATATACATTGTGATCACATTCACACACACACAGTATCAAAGGTACACACACTATTAAGCGCCAATGGTGCCAGAGTGATATGAGGCAATATTGCAGGCGAGCAATCTGATGAAGTGTGCAGAAACACTCATTAGCTGAGTCGTCGTCCCTGTTCAGTTTGCCACACACTCAACATCTTAACGAAGACGATGTGTTGCTTACACACTGCAGCCATTTATAATCGCAAGAACATTATCGGAAAATAACACACAAACACACACTTACGCCGTCACTCATTCACACACCATCAAAGCACACACGGTTTTGCACAACTTGTGAGACAACCTCCGGAGAAAGTCTTGAGAATATGTGCATACATTACGGCAGGTGTAAGTGCAAGTTGCAAGTAGCGAAAGTCTTAAATGTTTGTGAGAGTGTGAGAGGAAGTAATAAGATGAGTGGGGTGCGTTTGTCTGGTGAGAGAGGGATGATGGATTGTTGAGGAGAGGCAGGTGAAGCTGAATATCTCCCTACAGCGCCGGTCATAAAGCGAGAGAGCAGCCTCCTCTCCAACAACACAATGAGATCAAATAACCTCCAGTGCCTCTAAGCATAGGCACATACACACACATACACTCAGAGGTGAAAGCAACATCGGTGGCTGGCACTGATATTCAGGTTTCGCTGTGTTTTGAAACATCCATCATATTCTTGAGCAGAAAGAGAGGCAATGAAAGTGTAAAGGCGAGCACTCTTTGACACACCCATCCCCCCCTCTATCAGTAGCAAAAACATATATGCCTACACACACGGCAGGAGGGGTGCACACACAGATAAATACACAGCAGTACGTGAAGTATGCAGGTGAGAGGAGGTGAAGTGTGATGAACAAGGATGAGAAGAGCAGAAGAACAAATCTTAGTGGGAAGAAGAGGAAGAGAAACAAAGTGCCCAAGTGGAAGGAGGGTCAGTGATGGGAGCAACTCTTTCAGGCTCAGAGGGGGGATTAGGACACAAGCAGTGTGTGTGTGTGTGTGTGTTGGAGAGAGAGAGAAAAAAGGAATGGCATCAATCTTGCAGAAACTGATCGTTACTTTTTTTCATAACAATAAACCTGTGAGCAAGGCATTTTACAACCAGCATCTGTCACAAAGCCTTGACACCACCACAGTCCTTCTCCCTTTCTGTCCCTAACAGTCATTAACAGGCCTCTCTGACTTCTTGCTTCGGTGTGTTATTGTGTGTGTGCACTAGTTTGTGTGTGTCTGTCCACATGTGAGACTCCCCATTGCTATACAATGTGTGAGGAATTTCATGCTATAATCGGCTGGGGACCGGAACACATGGCAAACAAAGCGATTCACATAAAATCACACCATTATTTCTACACACAGCTTAACGTTATATATCACACACACAGACATCTCCTGGCCAGGCTTTGAGATCCTGCACTCTGCCCTCTTCTGCAGATGGCCAATTACATCATCAGATGTGGTCCGTTACACTGCGGCCACACACAAAACTGTGCATGTTGGAGCGCTCCCTGTATTGAAAATTCACACACAATCACAGTATGGCCGATCATGAAAACCATGGTACTAGGAGCTAATTTGGGATTAGGGTAGTGTGTGTGTGATGCGCAAAACAGTTAAAAACATGCTCACATTGATATGGAAATGAAGCCAATCTAACACTGGCACAAATAGCTAAAAACACCACTTACTTAAATGGCTAAAAAAACTATTTGTATATACACACATATACACGCACACAGAGATATGCATATGAATGGCATGCAAGGGATCTGTCCCATTGCTTGGTTGTGCCTATCAAAGGCTCGTCTCTCCCAGAGACCAGTCGAGGCCCAGCATTACACACTTAGCATTAGAATACATCAATGGCACAGGAATGGAGGCACGCAGGCTTTCATACTCAGAAAACCCACCTTCAGCCTCTATCTTTCTCCTTTCACTCCCTCTTTGGTCCATCCCAGCCCTCCTCCCCCACTGTTAGCCCTCTCCTATTATCTCCCACTCCTCTTACCCCCCCCAACCCTCTCCTTCTCCATCTCCCTCTTCGTCTTAAGACTCCACTCTCCCTCCCCTCCACAAGGAAGCCTCTTTAACCGTGACCAGAACTCAGAGCTGCATGGACCGTGACCACATAGCCATACAACACCAGATAGACCGTGTGTGTGTGTATGTGACTGACATAAAATAGTCATAGTTAGGCCTGCCACTGCTCAGTCACCCTCGGTGTGGTGAGAGTCTAAACAGGCTGCTTCAGATCCCGTTTATCTGTGTGAGATTCACTGTCTGGCCATCAGCATTCACCCCAACACTTCACTGACTAACTGACAAACTCCACTTAATGAAATCAAACTTGGCCCATCAAACATGTGCATGTATTTGTGTGTGTGTGTGTGTGTGTCCCATCACTTGTCTGTCGATACCCAGAGACAGCCTTCAGCCAGAGAACAGCAAAGAGGGAGGCAAGAAAAAAAAACAAGCCAGCTCTCCTTTTCTCTCTAATTACAAATGACAAACCTGCTACCAGGAGTCGGTCTAGCACCTGACGACGCATGATAACCTCTCAGCTCTCTGCCGATACTCAGTGACAGACTGGAGGCTTTCTGTGTGTGTGTGTGTGTGTTTCTCTGGGAAAGTGTTGACTGACAGATTAAAACAAGAACAGCAAATCAAACAGTGTCCTGCCCTACGGCTCTGATTTCCAATGACAAAGCAAGAAATTTATGGCCAATACCTCACCTGTCTTCCCCATCTTCCTCTCTTCATTGTCCTCTTAGTCTCTCATCCTTCACTTTGCATTCATCGATTTTCTCCCTTCTTCCTTTCTTCCCTCCCTCGTTCTCGTTCCGTTCCTTCTGCATCATTTAGAAACTGGCCCTACTTCTTGAGATCATCCATTTCCTCCCTGTTGCGTAATAATCGGGTTAACACTACATTGTGGTTTGTACTATTATTGACTATTATCTCTAATGTCATTATAATGATTTAAAAGGCCATATACTGTGCGTGTTATCTGATATAACACCCTCACAACAAAGGAAGGCTGAAATCTTGTTCTCTCACCATGCCCCCTCTGCTTTTTCACACCCTGCTTAACTCTGCTGTTTTAGTCATTTTTATGCTGCTGCAGTTCAACTGAGTGATTATGCACAAAGTTTGAAGTAGTTTTTTTCTGTTTTGGGTAAGCCTGAGAGTCCACAGTGGTGATGGCTGCGATCCAGAAACATGGATTTGATCTCATCCTACAGTATCCTAAGACTACTACCTCTTCCTCAGGATGAAGAAAGAGCTAAGCAGTTGCCATTTCACCAGTCATGATGATACAATCACTGCAGTGGAGAACCTTCTGGTGGTCCAAGAACCAAGAACTTCAATAATACAGGAATCCTTATGCTACACAACTGCTGGAACAAAATGTGAAACATAGAGAGGGCAGAGAGATAGAGTGAGCCAGGCAGACATTGAGAGACTCATACACTGGGCTGAATGCAGTGCAGACATGGGTTCACGCTACAGGAGTGAGCTTACACTTCTTCCCATTCACAGTTAGCATTGAAGTTAGCATTGACACCCCGCTGAATAGCCTTGTGAAGGCGCAGGGCAATGCTAACCGGGAGGCACTATCGCTAGCCGCCTTGCTCCTTGGCGGAATAGCTGGGGACAGCATTGATATGGTAATGTCAGGGACGTTTCAGGGCCAAAGCTTGGGACCGTGGGCGCACTGTGATCCTCCAAGCCCAAAAAGGACAGATCTCCAGGGCATTGTGATTTCCCCAGTCAAGGCCCTGAGTGATCAGGATAAGCCCGACCATGCTGCTTTAGTGCTGTCACTCAGCTGCTATTGTGGTCATGTGAACAGCCATTTTCATCACAATTGACCTCGGTTTTGGCAGTACTGTTCTGCGGGCCCTTCTTTTCTCTATTCTTCGGTGCCCTCCCCTTCTTCCCCTTCACCCTCCATCAATGATTTTTTTTCTCTGTCTGGTCTTTCGAGTTGTGTGCTCTCTGTCTGTTTTTTAAGCAGCAACAGAAGCAATAGATATGGCTGATGCAAAGTTAAACTGGTTTCTTGGCTATCCTCCCCCATCCCAGCAGTGCTATCTTAAAGAGGAGGGTGTCACGGAGACTTTGATTATCTGTACTGATACTGTAGAAAATTGTAACGCGTGATGCAACACATATGCTGGGATTCGCTGTTAAGGGGGAAAAAAAACACTGTGTGTGTAGTGCAAGCAACAATTTACAACACACATGGTGTGGATGGGTGGCATCATCTTATTTTATTCAATCACATTTTAGCAAACAGGACTGCTTGGTGTGTGTGTTTTTCTATACGTTTGTGTGTGTGTTTGTGGAGGAGTGTGTTCTGTCTTTGCTCCATTTTATTGGATCAGGGCTGGAAGAAAATAACAATGTTCTCCCTTGAGGAATCTGTGGGAGGTAATGACAGAGATTGTCCCTGTGAAACGAGTTTTCCCCACACGTGTGTTACTGAAATATTGTGTGTGTGTGTTCATGTGGAGCTGAGAAAACAGAGGAGAGGAACGGACAGAGAGGTAGATGAAGAGGAAAGTGAGAAGTATGCATATGTATGGTCTGATACATGTGGGTGTGTGGGTGGCATGTTTGTAGGCTGTGGGGCATTCACAGGCTCTTTTTTCTCTTGTCTGCATCCCTACACACGGACACACACACACACACAGACACACACATGCAATGGGAGGAGAGTTTGCCTGGCTGCGAAGAACTCTGCTCCATCAACACAACACATCCTATTTCGCAACATCTCCTCCCACATCTCCCTCTCCCCCTCCACCACCTTTATTTCTCTCTCTCCCGGGAAGTGACACAGAATTCTTTTTAACTGCAGTACATTCATTACAACAACCCTGCAACCCCCACATCCTCCTTACACACACCCCACCCCCACCACACCCACTCCAATTCACTACTCTCTTTCCTCCCCTTCCTATCATACAGGCGGAATAAAAACCATGTATGTACCCACCTCCAGCAGCCGTCCTGGACTTTCATTAAAAAAACAAGACAGCCAGACTTGGCTTAGAGAGAGAGAGATAGTAAGCACTCATTCATATGCAGTCTTACTACAGCAGTGTTAGCACATTCCTGCACCACCAAAGCGTAGGAGCAAAGAGTAGAGCCTACAGACAGCGTGGGCGTTAGCGCCGAGGCCGGGCCAGCATCACTAGCTTTCAGCCATCCTCATTCCACCTCCATCCAACACGGTGCCTCTTTACACAGCCGTCCCTCATGTGAACATTAAAATATTAACACACTAAAGGTCAAAAACCTGAGGGTATATTTATAAAATCCTGCACACACACACGCCTCACGGATGAACGGACAATGTATACAGTGAGTCAATAGCATTTTGTCAATTTCAATTGTAAGGCAACGTTACAAATCAATGACTGCATTTGTATGGTTGGTGCCCCATCAGAGTTTGTTAGGTATTTAATTCAGGTTCCAAAACAGACTTAGTTAAAGGATCGATACATGCAGGTAACAAACAAGGCTCCTGCACATGCAGATGAGTCCTGGGAAAAGGATAAAACATTTTTACCAGATGAGACTGGATGACCAACAGGAAATCGCAATGTAAGGAGGCAAATTCTGATTCTCATTATCTGTAAATCTCTCAATAATTCATGTGTTCCCATCACAATTTCCCAGCGGCCAAGGTGATGCCTTGAAATAGACTTGTGTCTTTCCAGGTAGAAAATCCAATAATAAATCCATTTTAAATTATTGAAAACGGAGAAACATGAGCGACTTCTTGTTGACTGAATGATGAATTAATTCATCTTTTTTTTATGCTGTGTACAGCATCACTTGCTTTAGAGCAAGTCTGCTCAAAACAGGATTGAGTTGAGATCGAGACCTGTTTTTATACAGGAATAAAATGTACGAAACAAAAATGTCTGAATTGTTTCTTTTTGGCCTTCAGCCGTCCATCATGATTAATTTTTGGCTCATCATAGAAAGACTTTGGGCGCCTTTGAAAACAACTTTGCCAAAATAGGAACGTCTACCTGGTCTCCTTTGCTCACCTTAGAGCTACAATTAATGAATATTATCCTTATCTATTGAGTCCAAATATCGCACAGCTAAAACCCAACCGAAAGGCTCAGCATGTTCTCACATGAGAGGAGCTTGAACCATGGAATGCTTGGCCAAAACTGATCAGAATTAGCACTGATTAATTACTGTAAAGTGCAGAGCTCCAGCATTATTTGGCATTCTGCACTACTGCATACACTGGCCAAGACGTAAAAATAAGAACAGAAATCGTTCATAAAGAAGCAGCAAGAATTCTGCAGAAAACACACATATGTGAACACACACTGAGAGCTCATTGTCTGCTCTAAAGAGAGACTTGAGAGTAGTACGATGATGCAGAGGAGGACAATGAGGAGGAGAAGAGGAAGTGATGCCAAGTAGCCGAGCCAACAGGAGAGACAGAGAAGCAGAGGGAGGAAGGGGAGGGCAGAGCAGTAGATACAAGGCGAGAGAGAGAGAGAGAGAGAGAGCGAGAGAGAGAACAGGCTGAAACATCCAGGAGAAGAGTGCAGTGTCTGTAGGACGCCATCGATCCAACACTGGCAGAAATAGACAGCCGCATCAGAAGCAACAGAGGCTCTGTGAGACACACTGACACACAGCAGTGCTGTTGACCCTGCACACAGCAAGGGCTATTCATACATCAACACACACCTTTTACGCACAAGAAATTGTGTGCACGCTAGCATAGACACTTATGAAGTTTCATTACATTTTACCACATTGTTCAGCTACATGCAAATAAACATAATACACATCCTTGCTTATCCCAAGAGCGATTCAGCTGAAGAACTAAAAAGTTGTGAGATGATTTATGCATTTGCACAGACAACAGAAAAAAAGATGAAGCGTATCATCTTGCCAGTAATTCATATGCCCTGCCTAGATGTGAGGCAGGCATCGAAGCAGGTTTGATTTTCTCAGCACAGATTCAAACAAAATCTGAAACAAACTGTAAACACAAAGATGTCCTGACACATACACAGGTTATAAAATGAGGGCAATAATTAAGATGATGCAAAAATTAGGCCAAATGTATATTTGGACAGCGGATTTATGTAATGATTACAGTACAATTTTCAGGGCTAAAACAATTAGACAAATAAATAAATTACGAGCAACAGTAGTGACAACATTTCCATTATTTGTCCTCACATTTTGCTAAAAAAATTATGCAAAGATTTTACGGACAGCTTTTTAAAAATCTTTTTTTCACACAAAAAATATTTTTGTTTCTGAATCTGTGCATTCATGATAGTGACAAATAAATTATCACTAATAACATGACCCTTCATTATTGCCCTCAGCTGTGCACACACAGACTTAAAGGTTGGGTGGGAGATTTTGAAAACTCAGTGAGAGTCAGCCAGATTTTGAAAGTAAACACACGCCCCGTTCTCTCGGAGTTCACCCCGAAGCCACGCCTCCCAACCAGTCTGTGACTTCGGCCATCATGCACGTACCTCTCTGATGCGCGCAGAGCAGGAAGAGAGTGACAACCAGCCAATACTCCGCGCAGGTGTGCCTCGCAGGATTGGCTGATGTTTTTAGCATTTTATAGCTTCCACAGATGATTAGTATTCTTCATTTTGAAGCAAAACAAACAAACTAATCAGTTGCTATAGGATTGTAAAGAGAAGTTACACTAATTTAACAAAAAGTGCATCAGAAGGAAATCTACCCTACCTTTAACACACACATACAGCGCACAACAAAAGCTAACACAAAAGAGCACCAAAAATCCTCAAACCTCTCAGATTCACACATGAATTCTCTGCTGTTTTGGGGACTTGTTGACTGGTTTCCACTAACGCATCAGACTGGGTGACTGACTGCTGTTGCCATCAGGAGCAGAGTGCTTGTGCAGTGAACATTTCTGCCTCCCTCTCTGGCCTGGCTGGGACTGATTAAAGCCTTCTGCTGAAACAAGGTCATAATTCACTTAGCCATTTCCCAATTTCCGCATAATTACCCTCCTGCTTCGTGAACAGTAACGCGCACGGACACGCACCCAGCCGCACACAACCGCACACAACCGCACACAACCACACCGGGGCTCAGACACAAACACATTTCCTCTCTGATTTGTGTCATTACTGAGAGGAGAGTGGTTAAAAGGTTTCAGAGTTGGCCTCTTAGTGACAGCTTAAATGGATAAAACCTCAATTAAAGACTCTGCCTCCGTGCCGCTCTCTCTCTCTCTCTGTGGATGGAATAAGCATAATTCTGTCTTATGCAGTTTGTTAAAGTGAGGGCTCCTACAAACTAAATAAAAACCTCCACAATCAACACTCTCATATCTCAATGTATCTGTTTCTTGTGTTATCAAAGATACCTCCGGAATAAAACCTGTGTACTCCTGTTTCAGGTACTTAAATCTTAACAATATTCATAATCAAAGCTCAACAATAAGCATAATTTCTGCCCGGTGAGCAGCAACAATAGACAGATTTCCTGTCAAAGCACTGGCTCTCCTCCCCGCTGCTCCTCCGTCCTGTCCTGGTTGGTGACCGTTGGTTCCTGGTGCGTGTGGGTTTGATGAAAACAGCTGCATTTTCACGTGCAACTGTATGGGATTACTAATTGTCATGTCTGTAGAGTTTATTAACGCTAGACTACTCTGCTCTGTTGTGATCAGGCCCAGCATATGGCCTCAGACTGCCGCGATGCTGCTATCATTAGCCACGTCACAAACACAACATACGAGCATCTGGTGTGTGTGTGCGTGCGTGCGTGCGTCTGTGTGTGTCTGTACGAGAGCTGACAGTCATTATTAGTACCCCACAAAAGCCCCAAGAGTGTTGGCGGGAAATCGAGCAGACATCACATAGTGAGTGCTCACACGCACACAACACACAGACACACACACACGAAACTCTTTGAAACAGCTTGTAGACATCACAGCCTTGTTATTAGCACCTGATTACACTGCTGGAGCTTAGGCATCGGCTCAGAGAATAATGTTAATATCAACAACAACATCAAGTGTGTACATCTGAGCGTGTATACGTGGCGAGTGCTTTTGTGCGCTGCCTCTAGTCCATCGCTGTGGGATTTGTTCTCTGTGGACAATTTGTTCAAATTTAACACATGGATGGGAAAGATAAATTCTTGTTTCACCCCGTACTTTGTCTAAAATCTACAGATAACAAGGGAAGACGGTCATTCAGTAATTTGGCTGTCAAGGGGGAAAAAAGGGCATTTCATCCACCTCAGATGGCACCACAAACACTGCAGGACTCTGACACATGCTACTCTCATGACTGCACTGTGATTACTGAGGGTCATTAAGATTGCATTCTAAACTATCCTTGAAAAATCTGTTTAGTGTCCCTTTATTCTGAGCTCGACGCTCTTTCTATGCCTGAGCATAAACATTGTCCTGGAGTAACCTTTGGAGAAGAGAGCACACAGACACCAAGCAGCTTGAAATAAGCAGCACTGAGGCCAATATTGCTGTGTTTCAGTCTGTGTGAATTCACAAGTCCTTGTGCAATCAGATTATGTTATTTTAAAACAGGTCATGTAAAATACATAATAATTTCTTTTAATGGAAGTGTTTTTTGCAATCCTGTGTGCACAGTATATGAAATATACCATGAAACATAATAGAAACACCCATGCGTCCTTTGTGTCCGCAGCTGTCTACGTGCATGTCAGCAGGAGAATACACTCCTGAGAGTCGAGTTGATGTTTTTCAGATCCTAATTCTAAAGCTCTAAACTCTAGTCTATTCCTATGAAGGCATCTCCACTCTTACCAGAACACAGGCCGTTTCATAGTCAGTGTCACCCCATTTTCAGACTTGTGCACACCTGAACCAGACCCCAGGTGTGGCTGTCAGGTTGCTGTTTTCAGAAAGTTACATTAATTGGGCATCGTGGGCCCACCTTGTCCGAACACCTGTGCAGAGCTTTTCATCACTTGCAGACTGTCCCGACAGCACTTCTACAGAGGCCTTAGCACTGAGAACAGCAAGAAAAGCAATCTCACACACTCTCAGTCACAACTTAAGGTTATTTAGACCGTCCGGTCTAACTGCTGACATGTGGCAGATGGAAACTGAACCCCTAAGAAGGAAGTCAATGCACAAACAAGGGATTCTTAGAACCATAACCAGCACAATGTACAACAGAAAAGATGTCAGATTACACTGAACACTTGGAAGCATTTGATACAAAAAAGAGTGGATCTAATATTAACCATAAAGTTACCAACTCTGCTTTTTATAATATGACACTTCAGGTCACTAAAAAGCCTGCTACATTATACTTAACGCACCATTGTTTCAATATATGGTGCATGAAGCTGTTCCATGTTGGTGAAGTGAGGTGAGAGTAATGTGTTTTTGGTCTTCCTTTTAGGCTGAAAGAAAAAACTAAAAACAAATTTTTATCATCATTTATCACTGTGGAAAGTTGTCCTGTTTGAGCCACAGAGCTGCTCGAAGCTGTTAGAGTATCCCAGCAGGTGGCAAATGCAATGATAAACATGCACGCACGCTCCTGCAGATGTAGACATATGAGATGCAGATAATTTGATTTGAAACAACAAAATTCAACTTCAAAGATATTCAGAGACACCAAATGGATTCAATAATTCAAACGCATTGTGGCTGATGTTGCTCTGCATGTAATTCCCCATTCAGATGTGCCATTCGTTCACGCTTTAACCGAAGCCAAAGGAATACAGCGATTACAGTACACGGGACATGTCTTTGTTTACACTGACTGAACTTCAAAGATCCAATGCCACTTATTGTTCCTGACTCCAGACATGATGGAAAAAAGATTTTCTACAAAGACGTGGTTTTTAGGGATTTGTCAGGATCCTGAGTCACATAATTCACAGGTCCAAGCATTGACAGAGACACATTCCAAGTAAATCCATATCACATTATCAACACATATTGGGTCGGCATGCATTATTCTGAGTGTCTGTTCAAAGACAGACCCTAGAAACAAACAACTAGTATTACACAGTCATGGTATTGAGATTTTGTGTTTGTATTTATGATCTCTTCCTGTTTGTGTCAAAATGCAGATGAAACTGACCATTGACTACAACTGCAAAAACACCTTCATTCATGTGCAATTCGCTGCACTTTCTTATAGCTCTACCATACAGCCAACTACCCAAATAAATACTCAACCGATTAAAAGCACAAAGCATTTACGGTATTTTTTTTCCTGCTGGATCAAGACGGTGTAGGATCTACATCAATCGTCCAGTTTGTGCAGGACATTTCAGTAATAATGCTTTAGATTTTGAACAACTATCCTTAAGGGCCTGATAAATACGGTCTGAGAAGACTCTGTGCAAACCACACGATCAGCAGCCACTTCAATCAATACCAATCCTAGGCCAAGCATTTATACCTTCGCTTCAAGTCAGACTCCAACAGAATTGCCCATCTCACAGCGACTCTCATTTAAGTTTGGTCTTCACAGAATTACATCTGAATAAATTCCTACAAACCATTCAAACCGTGCTTTGAAACAGTTAGCGTTTGACTCAAGACCAAACAGGCACGATGGCTGAACATCAATCCTACATTTTCACAGCAATGCTTCCGATTAGTCGATCATGTAAGCGAGACAGCGTTTGAGGAAATGAAAGAGCCAATCGCGATTCAGAAGAACAGGGTGGGCTCGATATTTCAGGCTTGTCTTTTACTGAAGATCAATGCGTGTTTTATGTGTGGCGGTGAATTCCTGCAAGAATCTGGAAAAAGCCGCGTTTTGGGAGGCGGCTTTGGTCAAAATCTGAAAGTGTAAAAAAAAAAGAAGTGGAGAAGGAAAAGGAAAGAAACAAAGAACATGTGGGTGAGGAGGGGTAGAGAAAGAAACGCACTGGAAAGATTTGGACCAAGTTAATTTGATAAAGAAAGAGTCTCACTAGATCCACGTTAAACCGCACAGATCCCAAAATACCATCACCCCGAGAGTGCTTTCCCATCAGGCAATAGGTGGATGAGGGAAGAAACAGAGAGGTGGGAGCATGCTCCTGAAAATCTAGCTCATCTCCACAGAGAAAGAAAATATTTTTAAAAAATAATTCCTTTCTCTTCCTCCTTTCTCCTGCACATCCCTTATTGCTCCATTCACCTAGCAGACAATCTGGGTCCAATCAGAAAAATGTACTTACTCCTACAGACACAGAGAGAGCAACAGCACGGCAGAGAGAAGACCACTGCCTCTTATTATGCAAACAGTAGTCATCCATCACACAGGTGTTCCCTATTGCTTTTAATTAATGACGTCTCTGTGCGAGTGTCTACACGCACACACACACACACACAAACAAACACACTCTCACACCAAGCCTGCATCCATTCACCCCTGCACTCACTTGCCTTTATTATTGCTTACTAATGAACAGTCTGATCAATCTTTCTATGATTATCAGTGAACCTGTGTGTGAGCCTTTGTTGCATATACCAGCACACATCGCAGGCTGCCAGTGTTGATGGATTGGGTTGTACGTGCACATTCGCACAGGCGAGCCATGTGTCTTGTGATTGTGAGTGAGTAATGCTCCTCTTTGTGCAGATATTTATAAATGTAAATGTTGCTGTTCTAAGTGGGGCTCTGAGACAGACAGGTTTGTGCTGCTGTCTGGGCGGTGGTGTTGGTGGTGGTGGGGGTTAGGGGGGGTGTCTCTGATTGGCCTGCTTTATCCTCGTCTGCATCCCTCTCTCTCTCTTGTGCACACACACTCATACACAAGGCATTTCTGAGTGTGTGTGTATGTGTGGATCAGGACACCGGTTGAACATTGTTACCATTATTATGATGGTCTCCTCCACCTGCTCTATTATAATTCAACATAAAATCCATCTGTATTCCTCCTGACTTCCACAGACCAGTACCACAGCCTCTCTCTCTCTCTCTCCCTCTCCTCATAGTCTTGCATTATTTCTCTCCCGCCTTGCGTGACGTGTCTGACGAGCTGGATGAATATAAAACAAGTTCCACCGTGGCATCGATTACCACACATACACATGTGCATCTATATGAGCAGCAAATTCTGCCTGCGACAGCTGGCTTCATTCCAGTGACATGTGGTTGAGGTGATGGTGTCATGGTTAAGCGCACACACACACACACACACACAAAGTGTCTGGAGATGTGTTTGTTTATTTGCCACCTAATCACTTGCAAAATATACAATTGATAAATTAAGAGATATCACCAGATATCTATTATGCAAATCAGGTAACTGCTGCGTTATTAAATTACACACAAACACATGTATCACCGCGCAAACACTCGTGCACACACACACACACACACGCTCACACTCACAGCGGTGGTTAATTGCCAGGTGGTGGAAGATAATGTGTGATTTAACGGACTGATGGATTTGTTTTTGTTTCGGTCACCCATCAATGAACAGAGACATCTTTAACAGGGCAAGCAAACACACACACACACACACTATTATAGGCACATTCATGCCCAGGGATACCAATGACAAATGACTGATAGGCAGCAGCAACGGCCTTTGTGTAAGATGCAAAAGCAGGAAATGATCCATCCTCGAGAAGTTATAAAAAAGTGCACAGCAGGGATTTGTGTCTGCTCATGTGCATATCCATGTCTGTGTATGCATGTGAGTGTGTGAAGTAGTTAATCCTTGGTACAGTCTCAGTCTGTCTGTTGTGGTTGATGAGTGGCTCGGGGTCAGAAGCTGGTTGAGAAACTGCAGGGTCCCGAGGCTTTACAATGTGTTTACCACTCAAACTGACAGCTATACTACAGCTTATTATTGGCCTTCTAAACCTCCACACTGCACTGTAAGTTAGAGAAACTCCAGAGAGGCCGATCGCCAACGGCTAGAGGCACGGCAGCCAACCCTACAAATGTTGGATTCTGCGTGCAGAGATTACAATTAATGCAGGAAACAGGATCTGTGCTACTGAAAAATGGTTCAGTAGTGTATGAAAGAGTAGATTAGACAGGTTATCTGTCCTTTGTGGATCACTGTCCGTGCACCCTTTGTCTGCTAATTCACTGAGGATGAAGTGAAAAAAGTTATCCCCACTCACTGCTGTCATTGTGCATGCATGCAGGGAGAAAGAGAGAAAGAGATGGGGAGATCAGGGATGAGGCAAGTCCACTGAGATGCAGTGTGTTCTTTAATTAACCACAGTCTTTTATAAAAGACACACACACACACACACACTAAGACTCACACTGCAGGGGCTGAGAATATTCTGCCACTGAGAGGAAAACAGTATTGGCAGAGAACATGCAGAGAGAGGAGAGAGATTGCTGGGCTATACAGTACTCAGGTGCTGGACAGTCAGGTTAAAGGTTAGGCTGCACCAGACTGCTTTATTTCTCCCTCTACTTTGTCTGCTGCACTGCAAAAATCAGCAAACATATTACCTCCATGAGTGTATATATACCTCACCTCCACTGCTCAGGTTACGTCGAGTGGAGGTCCGCGGTTCACGTCTTCCCTTTCCTTTTTTCCTTCAGGCATTTTTTTTACCCTCATTTTACTAAAATCAACTTCTGTCTCTGATATGAAAACCGAAGGTGGAATTTCATTTATTATAGAATTATTGCAGAGCGCAGAAACTGAAATCGAGCACCCTCTACATGGAGAGTGGTAGAAAAAAAATCAGCTTAAAGTGCATCAGCAGCAGCAGTGCACGCTGTATTAGTTTCTTTCAAATGTTCGGAAATAATTTTTAGATAAACAAATATTGTTTCCCGAATCGCTACACAGAGCAATAAAGTTATGTTTTCAACCTCTATTACTTTACACACCATTTCAGGTATAGTAATTCTGTTGGGGAATGAATCTGCTCATTTTATTCTACGCTGTAAACTAAAATCACTAGCCTGGAGTTAGAGTCGGCGGACAGAGTCATTTATTCTGCTCCTGCAAAAACAACAGCCTATTTTCTGAGCTTTTGGACTGTTTATACCTTTAATAAACACAGTCACCATATTGAGCCGCTGTTTGTCTGACTGCTCAGGCTGTAAAGGCCAGTAAATTCCGTTGAAGAGGTGCATGCTGAGATGTTCTGAAGGATACCTGGTATCCCGAAACACAAAGACACGACTCAGAGCAAGGTGTGACATGTGACATGTGCTCTTATGACATAAAATTGAAGATTATTTTATCGTACTGCAACTAAGCGAAACAGTAAATATCATAACTTACTAAAATACATGTAAAAATTCAATTCCATGTGAAAAATAGGATACAATGTTATATTATTTACCCCACAGTAAATTTAGTAAATGTTGATTAGGGCGCAAAAGATACAAGATGTGAATTGTACCCACACTGTGTTGCTGCAGACTGATGCCACATTCTTAAGAATCCAGTAGCAGAGCCATGGACTCACGAGGACAGAATTAAAAAGGCAGCTCTCAAAAAAAACTAGAAAAAAGCTCTTTTTCACTTGAATCGAGATAGGGCCGAGGAGCGAAGGATTAGGAGGATAACAAAAAGGCCAACGGACTGAGTGTAAACAAGAAAAGGGGGTTAGGGAGGGATAGCAGGGGAGAGCAAGTTGGAGAGGGAGTGAGAAGGAGAGATTGAATAGTGACAGTGCTACAACACAATGGGGTCAGGATGAAGAAGTGCTCCTAATTGAACCAGATAGAGGAGAAGACAGAGAGAAGGAGCTCTGAAAGACTGAGAGAGAGAGGAAGGGAGAGCTGCACATGCAGAGAGAATCACATGTGATTCTGTTTTCCTCTCTAAAGGTACAGAAACAGAGGAGGGAAGTGGAAACTAAATATATCTGTGCAACAGAAGCAGTTGGAAAGATGGTTTGGTGACAGCTGACAGCAGATTGGGGGCTCAGAAATATCTCGAACATACAGAGAAGCATGATGGGCCTGTTTTAACAGTTTACATGGATCTAAATCATATCTGAAGGTGTGATGGTTCTGACAGCCCATAGAGAGCACATCAGGGCATCAGATTCACTTTAACAGGTGGAGATTAAACACACACACACACACTGTAACACAAAGAGAAGAGGGTCTTACTGTATGTTGGAGCTGTTCCAGTAAACGGAATGCCTGGTGGCTGACACCTGGAGCCAGGTGAGACTCGTTAGCACCCAGAGAGACAGCGCTACCAGAGCCATGCCCTCGGCTCCTCTCTCGGCCTTCGTCCCTTTGGTCTCTCCGGCCACTCTCTCGGTCCCTTCACCCCACCAAACAACGCGACTCAAACATCCCAGCAAATGCCTAACAGACGGGAGAGGGGGGGAAACAAAAGCTTCATGCATGCATTCAAACGGATACCTTCAATACTTAAATAAGTGCTGTAAAAGTCTATGATGATGTGAAGTGACTGAGCAAACCCCCTCTCTGCCTCTCTCCCCAGTAAACCAGACACTGCGAACCTCCTCTTTCTCCTCCCTCCCCAACAAATCCCCGGGCTTCAAACAAGGGGGTTTATGGTCCGTGAGAGCAGGTCCCCTTTATGACTGCTTGGTCCACCTTCTCACCGGGTACTGCTGCTTGTGAGCCCGCCAGATGAGTGCAGGAGGACGGTAGTGGGTCCAAGCGGGGGGTCGGTGTTCCTCCTCCGGGCATGTAACAGTCCTGTGCGCTGGGAAGGAGTTGCGTGAGGCTGATGTCCAACAAAAAAAAAAAAGATTTTTAAAAAAGACAGAAAGAAAGAAGTCCTGCTCTTCTTCTTCTGCGGGCGTGCTGCTGCAGTTTCTTATTTGTTCCTTCAGGATCCGAGATCTGCACCAGGTTACTGCGCACGGTGCAAACAATTCAAGCAGCCAGCTTCACGAGGTCTTCAAGACTCTTTCCGACAACCATCGTTTACGGTGAGCAGCCTGCCCACCCGTCTCTCTCCTTTCTCTCACTCTCCTCCTTCTCCTCCTCTCTCTGTTTGGTAGGCAGCACTCGTTCACTTTCTAACTCCACCCCCTGCCAGCGACCAAAGCGCATTCCTCCAATATTGTGGCCGAGTTGCAGCGCATCAGGCATCACTGCGACTTCAACTTCTTTTTTTCTCCCCCTTTTTTTTTCTTTGGTCAACTGTTCGACCTCCACTGATGGTGTAAAAGTAGAAATCTCTGAGTCCCCCTCTCTGCCAGTGAGATGTCTGCAGCTACCATCTGCAGCCTATTTTTCAACGTACCCCACAAACCCCCAAAAGAAACACACACACACACACACTTTTTAAGACCCACACAGACTCACGCTCATATCGTATGATCTCCCCAGGCACTCTTAAGTCAGTCTAATACACCACTATTAATATGTGCAATCCTCTAAAAGCTGCATTAACGCGCAGGTTCACGCGCAAACGACCGCGCGCACCTCCTCTCCCCCCGCACTGTACATTCTGCATTATACTTGAGAAATACATTGAGGAGCTCGGTCCTGCAAAAGCATGCAGAAATGTTCAGTAATCAGCCTCCACTGTCCGAACTGCATCCAAAGGTGTGTGTGTGTGTGTGTGTGTGTGAGAGAGAGAGAGAGGGAGAGAGAGGGGGAGGGGGGGGCAGTACAGACACAGAAAGACAGAGACAGGAGGAGGGAGAAAAAGAGAAGCAGCAGATAGGAGAAGGATTGTTACAGTTTTCTTGCTGCCTGCTGGGAATGAGTTGGTTAAGGAGAAGTCAGAATGATTTATTGGGGGAAAAAAGGAGGGAAATAAGGAGAAAGAGAGCAAGAAAGAGAGAGAGATGAGATGCCATCGGGGAATCCCTCTGTCTTCTCCGGTCCTTCCACCCCTCTCATGAGCTGTCCATTCAATTCCCCCCTCTGTCTCTCTCCCGCCTCCTCTTCTCCTCACCTTATTCTCAGATTTCCAATGAAAACTTTCTCCTCTGTGTGATCGCTGCTACCTGGCTCTGCTGTTTTGCCTCTGTCTTTTGATGGCTTCCTCTCTGGTGGTCTACCTGTCTCCTCTGCCTCTGCCTCTCCTTCACTCTGTTACATCAGGAATGCAATTTTTTTAACGAGCACTTCTCCTTTTCTTCCTTTAGTTGCACTTTTGTCCATCATTCTTCCTCACTTTTTTGCGTTTTTATATTTTTAGACTGAATTGTGTAGTGTCAGAACAGCACAGTCAACACATGCTGAACAATTAGATGGAGCATGTTGAGTTTTCTTAGGTAACAACTCCTTATTGGAGTCACTTTTCTCATTGTTGTTAGCAATACAGCTTGTTTAGGTGTCATCATGTGACCTGTTGGAACATTTGTCTGTCTGTTTGGCTCATCCACACTATAGGAATTTGAACATCATGAGCACCACAAACCTCTGTAAATAATACAAGTACTCCTCACATGGCCTTGAAAGGAAATGTGTTTTTGTCATTTAGGTGGACAGACCCTCTAACCGAGCCTGGATGGATGATTGAGAGTATTTGGGCTACAGGCAGCTGGTTGTAAATATTCACATTTTACAAGACAATCTAAATCAGGCACACAAAGATGTTTCAAATCTAGCCACCACAGAAGATGGCTTTTGTTACTTTTTTTGAATAACAAAAATTCAATTCCTTACTTTTCCATTTGGTTTCCTTTAAACAGTTGCTGACATGTTCTGTTTCGGCAAACGCCCCTGTCACTTCTAATCATCCAGGTTGGATTTTTCAGGCGTGGGCTGCAGTGCTATTGGATTACTTTTGTATTGGGGTTATTATGAGAAACGACCTCGGGGCTGACTGCATGCGGTGACACCGAGGCTCTTATGACATTTCCTACCCGAGGCCGGCCAACACCACATCTGTCAAGAGCTCCTTTCTGAAACCTCGAAATCTAATCGGAGCTTTCTCATACCACTGATGATTGGATATTAGGCCCCTATAGGCCCCACATCCACCTCCTGGGGCCTCAGGAAGTAAACAATGTACAGATGAATTCAGCAGGTCTCTTGCATGTGTATGAACACTGTTTTCTGTGCATCGTATTCTTATGGCATTCTTGAACTGGGAGTCTCTTTCTTACTCCGCCTCCTGCTCGTTCTGTTCCTTGGCCTGCTTCGCTGTTCACTGTTGTGTTAGTAAATTGTACTGACACTCCCCCCGCCTCCTCTCGCTCCCTCACCACCTCTGCTGCTCTCCCTCCCTCCCTGTCCCTCTCTCACCCGACTGACTGACACGAATTTTCAATTTCTCTGTTTACCTTTCACTGCTGTGCCTAAAACAACACTGGTACAGGCTAAGAGCAAGGACGAGACTGACGAAGGGGGATGGTGGGGTGGAGATGGAGATCAGTAAGGAGGGGGGGGGGTGCCACTAAGATTGGATGTGGTGGTGGTGGGATGGGGTGGTGGTGGTGGGGGGGATGTAAAAAGAGGTGCAAAAAGAGAGAACAGGGCTTTCTCTGTGCTTTGGTTGGAGAGGAATCCGAGGGGAACGAGGAACGAGAAGGAGTGAGGGGTTAAGGGGAGGAGAAGGGGAGCTGATACTTCTGAACCGTCATGCAAACTGATCCAGCCGAGGGGATGGAGAAGAGGAGAGAAGGGATGAGGAAATGAAAGGGTGAAAGAGAATGTAAGTCAGTGTTAGAAGGAAAAAGTTAGATGGGGCACAGAACATTAGCAGTGCAATGAGATATAGAGGGTGAGGGGGGTGAGAGAGAGAGGGTGGGAGATTTATAGAGGTACAGAGAGAAGGAGAGGACAGCAAGAGTGATGTGTGGAGAGAGGGTTTTTTAAGAAGACGGGAGAGATGAAGGAAGAGAGGGAGGAGAGGGCGTATATATAGAGAGAGAGAAGAGAGAGAGAGCTCAGAATAGATACGCTCTCAACAGCATGAAATATTGAACGAAGGAGACTGAACACAAGGAGGGGCGAAGAAAATGGAGGGACTGATAAAGACAAATACAATCGTTTTGTGTGTGTGTGTGTTATTTTGGAGACAGAGGAAGATGAGAGAGAAGAAGAGTAGGTGACAGGAATATGAAGAATAGTGGCTGGAGACCAACACCCACACACACACACACACTGACGTTGCTTTGAGTTTAGATTACTCCCATGTGTGGAGGAGCTGGAGCGGAATTTGGTGGTGTTGAAAATATCACACTGCAGAATACGTTTCATCACTACCTGCACCATCCCAACTCACACATTCACACACATGCACACACACACACACCCCTTCCTTTGATCTCACTTCTCACTGATCTTCTCTCCTTCCATGTCAAATATTTAGGCTGCGTTTGGCAGGTTTGACGAAAATTACCATGGAGCAATGATTTTATTTATTTAACTTCCACATCATCAGGAGTCAATGTCAGTAGCTCAGAGAGGACGATCCTAAATTTCAACGAGAACACAACGGCAATGATCCAGAATGCTGAGTTTCCTGTTTCACATATTATTTTTAATGCAGGGGATTTCCAGTGGTGGAGATATAGTAAATAAAAGACACAAACGATGCTAGATTAGAGCATGAAAAACTTTAGATGATACTTAAACCCTGCACATTCAGAATAATGAGTCAACATTTGCTCCATTTCTTTCATTGTTTGTGATTGATGTGTCATTTAGGATAAACAGATGCTGATAATTAATGCAGGCTGAGTGGCCCTGCAGGAAACCTCAACCTTCACTTGAGCCTGATGGGTGCATTCACAGAGATATCTGACCACCATCTCACACACACACACACACACACACACACACACACAGTGACACACAATGGCAGGTCCCTCTTTCCTCCTATACGTCTCACTATCACACACTCACACACAAAGACCTGCATTCACTTCCTCTGATTTTTTTTTTTTCTTACCAAACATCTTGACATAAATCAGATAGGCTGCGTCAGTGAAGGGAGATATGGGGAAAAAGGAGGGGTGCAGTAATAACACACTTGAGTTACCTCCTGAATAACACACAAATACCCATTTAAAAGTAATACAAATATCTTTTTAAAATAAAATGTTTGTGGTGCACAGGTGCAAAGTATGAGACAAAAGTCAAAGCACTTTCTACAGTACGGTAATTTAATGGCAAACTGAAGCATTTGTTTACTGAGGTGATTATTTACCTCAGATGCATGCATAATTTCATAGTTCATAATTCTAATTTACCACTGCAATAGTAATAATAAGATTTGTTCTGAAAAAAACTATAAAAAAAACAAGGATTGTCTGTTCTGTTTATTTGTATACAACAGAAAATAATAAGTCTATGAGAAGGGGCACAGTCACCATTCACAAATGAAGCCGTAGTCTCTGGATCACAGTCAATGTCCTCTATGCTGTTGTTTAGGTTTAAAAGACTGCACAGGTGCTAATGTCAGTGAAAAAGAAGTCCAAGTCAGTGAAAAAAAACTGGAATATGTGTGTAAATGTAGGCATGAACTATGTGCAAATAAATGCACTGTGGGTTTTCTAGAACTTCAGTTTCCAATCATTCACACATTTTGATAAAGATCTGTAAGTGCAGTCTATTACAAGTTTTAGATTAAAAAATAATAGTCCCTAAAAAGGAACAACAAAGCACCACATGCAAAATGCAATCTTTAAGAGAACTGATGCACTGATTGAACCGACCTGATCCAGGGGAAAGTGTGTATTTGCTAGGCAGTGATGGATTGCCATAACACAATAATTACCATATTTGGATAAAGGACAGTTTCATTCAATCAATTCAATTATATTTTTTACTGCACTATCCATCCAAAATCCGTGGCAGCCTGCTCAGCACTTTTACTTGTCACATGGTGGGATGTAGATTACTTACTGAGGTTATTATGCAGTGCACCTGTACAGAAGAACATTTGTTTTCCCTCTATATGTCTTGTACTACAAGACGGTAAAAAGTTTAGGCCGCTTAAGCAGATTGCTGGTGCGCACGTGTCTCTGTGTTTTACGAGCAGGTTTGTGTTCACGCAGAGCCGCAAACCTACACTGTACAGAAGGAGTGGATGGGCTTTGGGGCTATTTAGACAAATGCTCTTGACGTCTCATATATCACAAGTCTCAGTACTGTATCATCCCTGTGAGTGTACTTCAGCAGACAACACAGAAACACCTAAGACAGCAGGTACACACACAACGATAGACAACCACATACACATACAGAACCCCCCCCTCCTCGAGTGACACACATGCATACATACACACACACACAGGAAAAGAAACAGGTGCAGGCTGAAAAAGCCAGCTGCCACCAGTTCTTTGTAACATCTACATTTCATCAGCCACAGCAGCAGCGGCAGCAGCAGCAGCACAGGTGATGCCGAGCCCAGTGGGCACCAAGATTAGGAGAGTGGGAAGAGGTTTAACATACACTGTCATCTAAGGTCAGATTTGCATTTTCCTTTTGTTGTTAAAGGTTAGGGATTCCAGTGGCTAAGCTGATCTGAGATCAATGCAGAAAGGCACCCTGGAGCCTGAAGGACAGCTGGCAGGAGCTTCTGATAGTGACATCACATACTGTATGAGCAGGAAGTTAAAAAGACGGTGGGGAGATTTTTGCCCATTTGGATCGTTGTGATTGGCTGACAGTCGGTGTCCTTTGCGTCTGTATCTCTGCTGCTTGCTGTCTCTTTTCTCTCTTCCTGTTGCTGCCTCTTTGTCATTCTATCTGAATCGCCTTATTTCTGTCTGCACTGCTATCTCTGTCACCTTATTGCTCCTGGGTTCCATGCCTTCTTGGTCTATCTCTCCTCTCCTCTCCCCTTCCTTTGTCAGAAAGTGCTGTCAGGTGAAACTTCAGTAGATTAACCTTTGACCCTCAGCAGGAGGTGGGACCAATTGGCTTGTAATTGCCATCAATGCAGTGTGTGTGTAAGGTGAGCATTTCTGTGTGTGTGTGTGTGTGTGTGTCGTCTCTATATGGGAAATACGGCAGCTATTTGGGTCCAGCATAAGCTGACAGTAAATTTAAAGGATGAAATGCATTCTGGGTTGTGATGGTGCATTATGGGTGAAAGTGGCTCTTTGGTTTGAGACGCCATACATGATGAAAAATCATTTCTGCTGTCCTTAGCAAGCAGGAGTTTACTGCTGCATTCAGAACACACAAACATGTTAACACACACACACACACACAGAACACATAGACATAAATACAAATGAAAGTTTTGCTCTCTTACACTGACTTTGAATGGCACCTGATTCGTGCACTGAGGGCGCTCGACTGCAGATTGTCTGATTGAGTTTGTGTGGATGAGCACTCATGTGTGCAGAATATTTACCACTGTGCGTGTGTGTGTGGTTGTGTGTGTGTGTGTGGAGATGGGATTCTGCGAAACAGAGGCTCTGACTCCCAGCAGTCCTTTGTCACACTGACTGACTGCTGAAAGGCTGAAAGCCATTTCAGACTGTGGGGCTAAATGATGGCAGGTACTCCGATCTATCCAGCTGCTCGCTACAATAACACAATACAGACCAGTCATCAACAGCCCTGTCATCTCCATCTGTAAATGCACTTCACACAGAAGCCCCCACCTCCATTTCTCCCTCTCCACCGACTGCCATTCAAACTTGCATAACTGTCTCCTAAACTCAATAGGTCCTTATAAAGCTCTAGTGGAGTCACTAAAATCATTTGTGTGGCTCCTTTCCCCTTGTTTCCTTCTTTTGTTTGCCTCGTGTCATCCTCAATTTGTTTTACAGTTACTGCTGAATCTGACTTCTTGTTTTGGTCGGGGGTTGGGTTGGGGGCTGATGTCACTTGACCTTAATGCTGACTCACTTGGAAAGCCATGTATTTCTAGTAGTGTGGCTGCTACTTCTCCAGCCTATTGATGAAATTAATGACCAGGGTGACTAAATGGGCCGTCACAATACATGGCTCTAGAGACACGCAGGGGTGGGCAGGCTTTTACAGTGGCCAAGCTCTAACACAGTCTGCCACAGGAGAGACAGAGCTTAAAAAAAGGGGGGACTTGGGAGGTTTTTCAAGGTGAGGTAGGAAGAAAGACATTAGACATTAGATGGAAGAAGAATGCATACAGCAAAAGCAAAAAGGGGGGGAATGAAAGCGGGTGGCAGGAAGGGAGGGAAAGAGTGAGTAAGTAAAAGCAGGTCTGGTCCAGGTGGGGTTCAGACAGTCAGTATGTTATTTTAGGAGGGCAGAGGGAGGGAGGATGAGAGAAAGGGATGGATGGAGGGAGGGGAAGATGAATGTAGTTAATTAAGATGAGCAGGCGGAGGAGACAGTGTGGAATTACACAAACACTAATTAGAGGCTTCGTTAGGGGGCACGAAATGAGAGCAGCGCATCCATCATTTCAACCCTCCACCCCTCTTTTCTCCCTCATTCTTTACCTCTGTTCTACACCGTTTTTGCTTTTGCATTGCAACCATATTTTCTCTCACCATCCTCCCCGCTGCCCCCACCAACAACAATCCTCCGCTGCCACTTCTCATCCCACACTTTTTCCTCCCTTCTCCCCATCTCAATTTACCCTATCGATCCCGTCAGCAGTTAACTGAATAGGTGCGATTTGACATGTGGAATTGTAATCCAAGCAACTTGTGCCTTTGGTCTGATTTCTCTTCTTTCTTTTCACATCATTCCTTCTTTTTTTAAATCACTGCTCCGGGAAGGATTTCATTTCCACTCTCCTACTTCTCTGTTCCATGCTGACAAACACGCACACACATTTACTGTACACTGTCAGCACTATTTTTATTGTCTCACCAAGCCAGTCAATGCCTCCTCTAGTCCTGCCACTGCTCTCCTCCTACATACAGTTAACACACCATTGTACTCCACTTCTTATCTTGTTTTAGTTACGCTATCGGCCTTGCAGCCCCTCACATGTCCTCTTTATCTGTTTCACTGTCCTCCTCTGGCTCAACCCTCATTCTGTGCTCTAAGTGAGAAGCAGATCAGCATCTCTCTCATGTCATCTGTCTCGCTCGCCCCTCGACCACAGGGATGGATGGGATAATGAGGGAAAAGTCTGGATTGAGCTAAGGGTGGTCCAGGCTAGTTCTTGTTTCACAATGAACACACAATTATATATATATATATTTTTCAATACGATGAACTCATTGTTCCAGTGCTGACTTAATGATTTCAATGAGCAAAAAAAAAACTACTTATAGAGATAAAGCCTGTCTGCCATCAGAAACACAACAAAACATGGTACACAATTGTAGAAAATACTTTAAAAAACGTGTTCCTGAGGCCTCATATATCAAACTCTTCCTCCTGCTGTATGTGTAAGCGCCGTTGGGAAACTCCAACATCAGAGACTAACTTCCTGCTCAACAAAAATAAAAGAAATACCATGCACACAGTGGCTGCAAAACCACAGAGATAACCATTTTCATGCCTTTTTACCTACAGGTGCTATTTTTCAGTGTTTATGCTTCAAATAAGATTCAACTTAGCCAAGTCTCTTATTTATTCTTATGTAACATACAGTCAGATTCTCTAAGTCTCCCTTAGCGTAATTACACACTGCGTGATGAGGGCATGGATATGTTGTTGGTCCGCTCTGAATAAGTACAGCCTAATCCAAACATATTGTATAAATACCAATTTGTCCAAGAGGAATACAATTCATTAAGCACTTTTTCACTGAGCACTGATCACTGTTGCTGTGGATCATTCTCTTTATGCATACTGATCATTTTTCCTGGACTCTTCCTAAGATTTTCCACAAAGAAACTCCACTGTACTCCTAATTGCTGTCATCTACACTGCCTCATTCACAATGGGTGCTCTTCTCTGTATCTCTGGCAAAGCAGTCAATGCTAATTAGCAGAAATTGCTTCACTACAGGTGCACCACTGTGGGAATGTGAAGCATCCTGCAAAATACAGACAGAATGACCTGACCTGACAGGTTCAATCAGCATTGTGAGATCATATTGGCAACGACTAACTAAGTCCAACCTGTCCTGGACAAAAATGTCATTTTTCATCTACATTACAGTCAGAAATATCCCACATCTCAACACATAAATGCAAACATTTACATTTGCTCAAAGAGCTTGTATAGTGACTTTACACAAGGGATGTAACATCCCAGTGGATGTTGTGTGTCATTGTGTTGTTGAAGTGTGTGTACTGGCACCATTGTGTGCAAATCAAAAACAGTTTTAGTGTAACTGCAGTCAATGTAGTGCAGTAAAAATATAAAAATTGCAAAGTGTTATTCGGCCGCCTCATTTAAGGGTCCCTATGTGAATATTTATTATTTACTTCTTGCTTCCTGACCTTTGACCCAAACCGAAACTTTGTATGAGCGTCTTGCTGCAGGGTCACAGACAGAGTGGAGGACTCCCAACTGTTTGAAGCTCCAAACTCAGGCCAAAGGTCACAGTGTGCTCACAGCTGGAGCCTCTTAACAAGCTACTGTCCACCTGCCCATCAAGTCGAGGTGACCCAAGAACACTTACAGCATAGCAATGCAACAACCACACTTTTTATACCAAAATACTAAAGACATTAAAGCACGCACTGAAGCAACAGACGTCATGTAATGCTGCTCTGTGAGCCAAAATGTAAGATCATCATAACATAAACAAAACACAGAAAAACAATGCAGAAATGCCAAGCAGATTCAGGTCTCCATACCAGGGAGGAAATCCAGAAATAAGAGCAGAAGTAACAGTGAGGTAAAGCCTACAAGATATGAAAGGATCCATTTGACATTTTGAGGATAGTCTTCCTTTCCTGCAGTGAAATCATTACATCGTAAAACAGGGCTACAATGTGGATTTTGTCACCTACAGCAGTACACAGACTGAGTTAGGGTGGTATCATTTACAAGAATATCAAAAGAATTCTTGATATTAGATGAAGTGAATCTCAGGTTCTCTCTTCCTCAACAGACAACAACAGGAGAGAAAACACTGTCAATGGCAGTGATGGCTTAGTTCAACACCACTATATATAAGAATAAGATATGATTGTAAAAATCACCTCAGCTTTCTCTCTCTCTCTTCTTTGCAGATACTATTGATAAGCATCATCATCATGCACACTTGGTTGTCTATCAAAACTTTCCAAATAAGTCAGGAACCCCAACCAACCATAACAGGAACTACAACAGAAACCCAAAGATCTAAATAAATGAAACCCAAGTGAACAAGGGATCATGACAGGTGAAGAATTCCCAAAATTCCTGTTCCGTTTTATTAGAATCTTCTCTTCTTAATTTAAAATGTGAATTTAAAAACTTAATCTGAGGCTAATCCTAAATCTGAATGTTCCATCCCCTATCCAGGCTTAATTATTCATTTATTCGTACCTCCCTGCTAGTTTGGTTGCCCTTCAAGTGTATGTTTTTTATCATTTATGTGCCACTCCTTTGGCCTTGGAAGCTGAAATTCCTTTAGCTATTAACAGTCAACTGGGACTCTGTTGCAGCAGTGGATCACCCATTAAAGCCAGCACTACGGGCATCACCTGGCCTCCTCCTCCTGTCAATAAGCATTGTGGCACATTCATAATTCCTCCTGGCCAGAACAACAGCAGCATGCTAATTTGCTGTGAAGCCAGTGTAGTGTGTCCCATCACTGCACCTCCTGTAATCCCTGCAGGTGAGAAAGAGGGAGAGATGGATTCTCGAGTATCTGATTGAGCAGCACACAAGATGAATAATTGATATGTAGGTTCTCCATCCCAATGAATATACAGAATACACACAGACTCACAAACACCAACTGTCTTACACCGCGTGCAGTCACCAGTATCTCAGGCTAAGCTAATCCTCCAGGAAATGTAATACGTGATTCAATTAGTAGCAGCACAGAGTGCCAGCTATCATCTGCGTATGACTGTGTGGTTGCTGTGTGTGTGTGTGTGTGTAAGCACTCTGAGTACAGAGCTGAACTAAGTCCATTCATTAATGTAAAACCATTTATTAATATAAGGTGCTTTCACTCATCTCTTCCAGAACCTGAAGCATGAAGAACAATTTATATGCTGAGGAGACAGACACACACGCAGTAAGATGAAAACTAAAAGGCCAAGCAGGAAATTTAAATTCTGATGGTGTAAATACTGAATCAATCCATGTGATTTCAGATTCCAGAAAATACAACCTGATAGAACGGCAAACACTAGTCTAACCATGGTCTCAAGCCAATGCTCTCTCCAAATGATCTCTCGTTGCTTTTCCATTATTCATCACCTTGTTTTCATGCACTCACTGTTGTTCTCCACGCTCATAGCAGTAAGATGGTGTCACCGTCTTTTTAAAGCCATTTTATTAAGGGTCAGTCTGCCTTCAGAGCCTGAACATGCAAACAAAAGGCGATAAGCACACTTCAGCCTGACCTAGCAGGAGTTTTTCCTCTTATTTTAATTGTTCAATACTTGAAAAAGACACGTTGTTTAAGATTTATTTAACAAGTTAGTTCTGTGTGAATAATAATAAGTTCTGCTTTACACAGACACCAATTACACTACTTACATTCTATTTCCCTTGACATGTATAATAATTTGTGGCCTCTAACAACCTCCAGGAAAGGCTCATAAAAGCAATTCCAACTTATATAAAAGGGTATTCAGACTGATTTACAGCTTGGCGTGTATTTCTGTCTATGCCGAAGCTACAGTGACTCCATGGCAGCGTTGATTAAAATTCTGATTAGTTGAAAAAGCATAGTATGGACCAGAGAGGGGGTGACAGCAACACAATAGACCTAATTTTAAGGAAATGTGTGTGTACTGAAGGCCTGTGTGATTTACAGTTTGTCATCAAAGGCTGCGCACGGACCTCTGCATGCTTATGTTCCCACTGATTTGTTCTGTTACAAAGAAGCCAAACAAACAAACCAAAACAGCAGCTGAATTTTAAGAGAGGTCCTGAGAAGTGTGTGGAGACACACAAACAAATATGCAGTGAAATGAGGGCAGACTTGAAAGTGGTACAAATAAGTACAGCACAGTGTCCGTGGTGTCAGCAGTCGTTCTCTGTTGTAATCAGTGGTTTCTTTTGTATCACTGTTTCTTAAATTAGATCGCAGCAGGGTGATTCCTAAATTCAATTTTAATGAATCATCAGTCAGACTTAAGAAAACGGACTTTATCAACAAAAGAAACTTGTTCGAAATTACATCATTATTTTCAGGCAGGTAAACAATAACTGCGTTTTGTTTTTAAAAAGCATGAAATGGAATACAGCCCAGTTTATGGTCCAGAGGGGGAGAAGATGTAGGAGAGAGTGTTACTCTTTATTGCTCCATCTCTCTTTCACGCTTTCTGAATCTCTCTATTACCCAGGAAGTCTGCTGAATCTCTGAAACGCACACACGAGCGCAGTGTCCATCTGTGAACACTCCCTAATATACACATAGAAGGGAATAATGAGCGTGTGCTGCTCTGTGTGTGTTTGTGGCCGAGGTATGATTGATGTCTTTCTCTTCATGTTAGGCGTTTTAAGACGAATGGGGTAGAGGAAGGAAGGAGAGGCAAAAAAACCACTAAAGAGGGTCTAAGCCATTTAACCATTTAACCTCAAAGCCCTCTCAATGTCATGCTCCAGCTCCTTCTGTCTATACTCCATAATGCTCTCTAAAGATTCCACTTCAAATTTACTTTATTGGCATGGTCATAATTAAACCCAATATTTTCAAAGCATGTAATGCAAGCATAATGACTTAGAATGTCATAAAAAAAGACCCATTTAACTTTTGAATTACAGTAGCATATAGCTGCAACTAACCATTATTTGTAATATAAATACATCTATTAATTATGTACCATTTGAATTGTACAGCTCCTTGTGTAACAATAAATCTAAAGGTCACAGAGTGCAGTGTACTGTTATTGAAGGACACAGCACCTGTTTTTTTCTGGCTTGCTGTCCATGAGTTTCAATGGCCTGCCTAAGGTTACTTATGATTTTTTTTTAGGCAGGTGTTGTTGCATCTTTATTTATTTTATTTTTTTTTATAATTTGCCTGCTCCAGGCGGTGTGACAGATATGCTGAGGCCTGCCAGCCCTGACTGGCTTTCACACATCCAACCATTTATCAACACATTTGCCACAAACTGAGGAAAACATTTACAGTTGCCTTGAAAATCAGCCGCTCGCTGACTGACTGATTTGCAGTGATGGTGAATTAACCCTGATTGGCCGGCCTGTCTGTCTGTAATCAAAGTGGATGAGGCGATCAGGCATCAGACTGGCCGGATGAGACTCTCATTATTTTCTTCGCCAGTTTTTCCTCCTCTCATCCTCTACATCAATTTATAATACCACTCTCTCATTGCAGTCTCTTCTCCCTCCTTCCCAAGCCTTCTGCTCATCAAATCCCCCTCCTCGACTTATACATTCCTTATTTTTCATTTCCATGTTCTCTCTCTCTCTCCCTCTCTCCTTTTCTGTCTCTCTGCTTTCTCTCTCCCCTGGATATTTAGTTTGATTTATTGCCTCTTGTTGGAAAGGTTGGCGTTTTAATAACTCAGCTCCTCCTCACCCGAACGAAGAGAGAGAGAGAGGGAGAGAATGTGCGAGAAGAAGAACTTTAGTAAGCACAAAATAAACGCGTGGACAGACAGCAAGGTTTTTCTAGTGCTTTCCTTTTATCTCTACAGCACTCTCCCAC
The DNA here is from genome assembly GCF_900634625.1 of Parambassis ranga. Classification (NCBI taxonomy): domain Eukaryota; kingdom Metazoa; phylum Chordata; class Actinopteri; family Ambassidae; genus Parambassis; species Parambassis ranga. The sequence goes on from NC_041036.1 coordinate 15,291,995, forward strand.
TCTTTCATGTCTTCCGGTTCCTCTCACCATTCACTCTGGCTGAGGATATAAAAGCTAAACGTGCAGCTGAAATGGATGTCAATTTGAGCTCCTCTCTGATCTATGGAGAGAAAAGTACACACACGCCGCACACACCCAACAGCTGTAATGGACTGAGGATGTGAAAACTGACAACCACATGAAAAATGGACCATCTGGTTACAGAGGAAAGCATGGGACCAAAAAAAAAAAGAAAAGACTCTTACCAGAATATCAATGATCACGAAGGGACCGTGATACACACAGTGATAGTAAGAGGTGTGAAAATCAACAAAGAGAATGACATGGCTGGAACAGAGAGGTTAAGAGACTATTGAGAGATTTCTAGCACCAAACAGAACCTTTATTTAGATGGTGATTATTCACACTGGTCATTAGAGAACCATATCACTTTCCCTCATTTACTGAAAGACAGCAAGGGGGGAGGTGGGAGGGGTGGAGGGTGAGGAGAGAGCGAGAGGGCAATCATTAGAAGATATCACTTTCACCCATGTTCTGATGAGGGGAAGACAGATACAGACTGAGAATCCACATCCTTGAGCAACAAGACAATAACTAGCGATTAATAATTCAAATCACAAAACCACCAGCCAGTGAAGAGGGACTTAGGAAAACTTGTTAACAGACGTTCATGTTCATTTAGTTTAGTTTTGTTTTTTTTTCTGCACTGGAGGTAAATCTACCTGATCAGGGTAATTATGTATAGGCTGAGCATGTTGTTTGTTCTTTTACAGCATGTCTCCTCCAAGAGCAATTAAGTTAAAAAGTATGCAGAGTTAATTACAAAGCATAAAGTCGGATTATTGGAAAACATGTGTGCATTTCCCATTTAATTAAAGTGTTTGAAGGTGTTTATTGTAAAGCTGTCAAACATTACATTGTGTTACAATGTGAACAGCAAAAAGGAGGTACCTTAATCGCACACACACACACACACACACACACACACACACACACAATCCCAGCGTCTGATTCCGCAGTAATAACTCACAAGAAAAATCGTTGAAGGGGGAAAAGTCATTGAGGAGGAATTAAAAAAAAATCTGCATTTTTATCTTCAGCCCCTAATTTTAAGTGGTCCGTCCTGTTTGAAGGTCTCCTTGGGGAACAATTAACTTGCTTTTAGTTCCTACCACATAAGCATGTCTGCCAAATCCCCATCAGATCACTGCCCGCAAAAACCCACACTGACAGTCAGAGATTACAGACACAGACACAAACTGGACAATATTTGGTGTGTTGCCTTAATGGAGAAAACACTGAATTCAGTGAACATACAGATGTTAAAAGATGACAAAAAGTACACTGCATGTTTATTAAATATTTGACATCGATGTGTCACCCCATAAGCTCCTCTGAAGACATTAGGAAAACACTCAGAATGACAATTGAGTGCCTGTGTGCGTGGCCTCTTCCTGTCAATGTGTTCTTATAGCTCCTAAAAACGGATATTCATTTACATTTTATTCTCTTATCTCACTCAGGGCCACATGACTGAGCAGGTAAGAGATTTGTGTCCCCCTCAAAGGCACTTTAATGGGGTTCAACTGCTGCCGTCTCCTCCCTGGCTGCATTTAAATGGAAATATCTTCCTGGCACTGAGGAGAAGTGTTTGTTTTTTGATACCAGAGCACAAACCGTGGATGTTACAAAAGTGGAGTGTCTTGGCAGTAGATAGATCAAGACATAACCTTCACTGCATTTTGGCAGAATATCAAACTGCACACACAAACAGCCATAGCCTCGTTCATCTCAAAGTTAATTTCACTACAGAGGGTTCACTCGATCCATCTGGGATGGAGAGGAGGAGCGGAGAGAGACGCAGTACAGTAGGGGACAGAACCGGAGAGGAGAGGATAAATTGTGAAGGTGTTTGGGGGAGAGGATGACTGCTGGCACACAGACAGGATAAAGAGAGCCGAGAGGAAGAGAGGGGGACGACAGAGAGAGGGAATGCTGGGAACAGAAGGACAGATGAATATGCAGAGCAGGGCCGTGTGTCCTCTTCTTGCTTCCATATGACTCTACTAATCATCCACATATGCAGCGAGAAGGAAGGGACCAATGCAGGTGAGACAGAAAATAGGTGACAGGCACGATAAATGGAAACAGAATGAGAGCAGGTTCGAGAGCAAAGGGAGGGACTACATATAGTTATTATTACGATAAGCAGTGAAATAGAAGTTAATAGAAGAAAAGAAGTTCTCCAACCTTCAACTCAGATAAACCAATATACCAATGTAAAAAAAAACAACTCTCATATGTATAAAAAGTCTTACTTGAGTTAAAGTGTAAAGGTATTGGGAGCAAAATACAATTGAAGTATTAAAGGCAATCATTATGTAATGGAACAATTCATCTGCCATATGAGCCCGGTAACAGACATTAAAAGGTTGGAAACCACTGGTTTAATCTTTAACAATGATTTGAAAAGGCTGTTCCACTGTGTCAAATCTTCAAGTAATAAAGCTGTCAGATATATGTAGCAGAAAACAGAAATATTAAAAAAGCACAAGTATCTGGAACTGTACAGATCCATCAATAAATAAATAAAAAAAGTTTCTGGGTGCTGTGCATGCTGACTCACTGTCACACCTGTTATAAGGTAACAGGAATGTGGAAATAGAACAAGCAAGGTTAATGTTAGTGGCATTTGTGCTTCCTGTTATGATCAAGTCATGTCTGTCTGGACAACATATCAACATAACTTACTGAAACCACCTATGTATGTCAATATGTAAGTATAATATCAATTCAAACATATTCAAACTGCCAATTTATCAATGTGTTTTTAAAGTGGCTTTCTTTAGTATTGATGCTGTTGCCATGGAAACATTACCAGCTTGATGTGTTGTTGTTGCATACGTACACAAAGTCTTAAACTTGAAAGTTTATTTTTATGTTATTTTTTTCTGGTTCTCAATCTCTAAAAGTCCAATCTCTGTGCAGCTGTTAGCCACATCTCATGGACTTCATCTACTGACTTTGTGTACTTGTATGTCTTTATAGTGTTTTTTTCGGAATATGTGCAGCTCTGAAACATAAAAAACAAACATAAAAAGTGAAAAGCCGATAGCGAAACAAAGAAAAGCAGCTTGGACTCTGCATCCACAATGAGGGCGAGAAAGAGGAGATACAATTGGATTGCTCACATTTCAGAGTGTTCTATTCAGCAGGGGCCACTTACATGGTCAATAGTAACAGATAGCACATGCAGTATCAGTACAATAAGAGACCTTGCCTCTTCATCTGCTTACATGTAGTACATCGCAATGACAATAGCTACAACTGCTGCATCGAAAATCTATCCAGCAGACTCACTCCTCATCTTTTCTTCACAAATTCCGACTACTAGTCGTCGAAGAAGTTGGTATGGCTCCCCAGGCAACAACAGACAAATACAAGAACAGACACAGATGACCATCAGTACAAGTGTAAGTGCAAAAAAATTGTAAATGCAGAGAAAGACAGGTGGAGCTGAGGAAAGAAAGGGGAGGAAAGGCGACGGGGGCTTAAAGGGGAAGTAAGAAAGTGTGGTAAAAAGCATTCAATAAACACGTCTCTATAGTAACCAAGATGTAATTTGCTTGGTGAGAAAAGGAGAACGATGGAGACTGAGAAGAGTGATGGAGAGAGGGGAATAGAAAAGCATTTACCATCACTGCTTGAGTCCAGAGCTGTAATTACGGAACTGAGACGCAGCAACGGAGGGGGAGGAAACGAGCGGAGGTACACACACAAAAAGAGCTGCACACAATGTACTTTTTACAAAAGGGAAAGGTGAGAATGAAAAATACACACAAGTAAAGTGATGACCCCATAAAATTGGCACTGTTGCAAACAAGTGTTGTAGGCGTGTGGAGAAAAAGCAGCTCGAGGAACAAAGGAAAAAACAAAGTTGTGAAAAAGTATTCTTTTGTAACGGTGTGCATAAAAGGGACTGAGTTCATGTTCGTTTTGTTCATGAAATAATACGTAACAATTATTGCCTGGTCATTAAGCCAAACTCAAGTATTAACCACTGATGAGTAAGTGGACATGTAAGTCACAGAGAGACATATAAAGAGATGTTGGAAGGAGAAGAGTGATAGACAGACCAAGATGAGTATGAATCATGCAGACATATGGCTGATCAACACAGTCAGAGACCAAAAATAGAGGGATTACAGAGTAAGTGGAAAAGGGGGCCAGTCCCACTAAGTGTGTGTGTGTGTGTGTGTGTGTGTGTGTGTGTGTGTGTGTGTGTGTGGGTATGTGAGAAAGAGAGAGAGAGAGTGATTGAGAGAGAGAGGAGGGTGTCCATGCTGTGTGTGTGTGTTTAGTATAGAGTAGTGTTGATTACAGCTCTGGCGAGTAGCTTGGTGTCAGTCTGTGTATGTGGAGATAACAGGATTAAGAGGCTACTGACACTGTACTGTACAAAAGCAGGAGAGGAAAAGGAAGGATGCTGAAGACCGAGTAATGGAAGGGGAAACATGTAGAAAAACGCGGGGAATGTTTCCTACAAATGGTTCCGCACATGGCAGAGATGTCACCGAATGGTTTGACTTGAAAACAAAAGCATTGTTAGACAAGTGCTGTGCCATTGGACACATCAGACTTCAGTCTCATTTTAAGGCATCATCAAAATAGCAAACTGAATCCGTACTTTATCTTTTTCTTCTTCCCCAAATGTCAACACAACAGGGTGAAGTCATGTGAAGTCCACAAATTGAAGTGGGAAGGTATGATGATGAGATTGTTTCTTTACCAGACTGGGGTCTGTGTCCCATGCTGGACCACATTGTTAAGTTATGTTTTGTTTTTGATGATATTCCTTTGGCATGTTTGGCCTGTGTTAACAAAGTAAAGGAACACTTAAAGAGGACTGTCAGCCCATTACACAGCTTAGCTACATCTTTGAATGTTAAACTTTAAACATATGAATCGTATGTAGTCAAAGGTCTTTGTAAATAGTCAAAACTTTCTCTAAATTGTAACTAATTCTGGATGCAGGTTTAGTTGTAAGGTATAACTGAGAATGTTTTGCTAAAATAATAAATTGTGCCAAGAAAAAGGGAAAAAAACATATTTGACCAGTAATGAGAAGATCAATGAGAGTGAAGATTAGGACGGATGATGGATAGAGACGGAGGGAAAAAGAGGGAAAAGATTTTGAAAAGAGTGCTGATAATGATAAATAGTAGACAGAGGGGAGATAAAACAAATATTAAAAAGGCGAGTGAGGAGAAAACAGTGTTATGGCAAAGAATAAAGGATGTAAAGTTGCTGCTGATATTTCCTTTTCTGCAACCATTAGAATATGTAAAATTTCATCAGCCATGTAATCAACATGTCTCTTAATTTAGAGCATCATAACTAGATTTCAATCGGTGCTCCCATGAGGTAAATGAGACCACTTTTCTCTCCAATCTAATCCAAGTCAAGAGGGGAATGTGGTCAATTTATAGCGTGCAACAGATGAGCTAGCTGCAGGGCTACTGAATACTTAAACTGTTATGTTCTGAAGACAATCCCAAATTAAATGTTAGAAAGGGGGGAAGACTAAAATGAATTTTCACAAAGCATTATTAACCTCTGGCACTCCAACAAGATTTGTTAGGAACTGTCTGGTCCTGTAGATCAATCAAAACGAGGGAGAGAGAACCCTGCAGAGTCACTTACTCCTCAGTGGTCCGCGCCACGTTTGCTGAGGGAGCGCTAGCTCACCAGGGACAAATTAGCCACACAGGAGCACTGAGGCATCATGGGAAATTAATGATCAGGACCTCCAGGAAGTGAGCTAATGAGTCCTGGTGGCACATGCACATGAACCACACACACACACACATGTGGGATAAAAGATAGAGAAAGCAGGACAACAAGGAGGGGGTCCTGCAGAGAGGAAATAGCCAAACGAGCTGTGGCAGAACACAAAGCTATCAATGTAACTTTGTCTGGATGAGTGATAGCACTGGAGCAAGAGCAGGGTTAGCTCTCTCTCTCTCTCACACGCACGCACACACACACAATCTCTCTCTCTCTCTCTCTTTCTCTCTCTCTCTCGCACACACACTTATAGAGCAGGATAATTAGAGAGGACCACCAGTGGCTTTCGCCCATGGAGGCGTAGTGATTACTGTCGCTACACCCTCCCCTGGGGCGGATGACAACAACCAGAGAATTAATACTTATCAAAGCACACACGTGCACACACACACATACACACACACACATACAAACCTCTTGCAGCCAGGCAGTATAGCAGAACTAAATGTGGCTCTCTTGCAGACAGCAGTCAAAGGGGTGGCCTGGCTCCCTGCTGGTACCTTGTGTGTTGGGTACCTGAATGCACCATTTTACCATCAAATGTTGCCCTACTTGAAGCTACAGAGAGTCTGAAAGGAAGTTCAGGAGTTAACTTTTCTTCTCACTGCTGAATGTGTGAGTGTGTTAAATAAGTTGCACTACTCAGTTGCAGATCACTCATTACAGTGAGGGGAATGAGGGGCGTCCTGAAACACTGGAACAGTGACAGCCTGTCTCCCCTCCCCACACCAGTGGGCGCACCTCGCAAGGATTTAACTGTGCTCACACAGTTTCATACGTAACCACACCCTTGTGGCCTGATTGGCCCAAAGTTTCCTGGACACCGCCCTCAGCGCGGCGCACCCGCCCTTCCAGCGCTGCACAGCCTGTTGCTGCCAAACCAGCTGGCAGTTTAAATGATATTCAGACCGGTTACTGTACGCGAAGCGCTGACATGTAAACTCAGGCTTACTCTCTGCTTTTACACTTTGCAATGAAGACATCTCAGCCCTGAAACACCATGCGACATGTGGACAAACTCTCAGGAACATTCCACAGTGGACGCGCACACCTTCCACCCTGCAGCCTGTGACTTTTAAACTGTTCTGAATTTACCTTTACGCATCATGCGTCGTAGAAGTTTGTTTATAAGTTGGTGAAGCTGCCGGGGAAAGATCTTCACCGTTCTCCTCTGTCGGCAGTCATCACCTGATCTTGGCACCAACACCTCCCAGGACCTGTGCGCGGCGCGGCCAGGATGGGCGCCCTGATGTGGACCCCGGGCACTCTGCCTGTATGGAAAGCCACGATTTTCCTCTTCAACATAATCTCAGCTGTTGTAGCCAAAAGACATGTGGTGTATTGGAATTCTACAAACGCAAGGTGAGAACTCTGCGCTTCTCAAAATCATTCTGAGAGCTGATGTCACCGCAGGCCATGTACAGGCGTCTTGTTAAGGGGTCAACATTTGGTTCAGTCTGCTGCTTTGGCGCAGATTAAACGCTGGTCTGGACATGACTGCTGCGCAATAAGCTCAATAATTCCATCTGAATGAGTCAGGCTTTAGTTTATGTTTAAAGAATCTGAGCTATGCGGCAGATGACGTCCTTGTGTACTTTAATGAAGAGGTGCGGAACAGGTAGAACCTGCACTAACTCAAAGGCTCTCAGACTGGTATTTGCTTTGTAAAGGGAGACCTGAGTTCTGGGAACACAGAGAGCCTGGGTTCATTTGAGACAGTTACCTGATCTCACCTTCTTCCTGCTGCTAAATGACCACACTTTAACCCTGGATTTCACCTGCAAGCTATTGTGTGGAGTTACTGATTATGCTGCTTATAGAAAGCCAGAAGTAAGGGTTTCTCGCTAAGTGTTTGTTCTGAATAGTGCCCTAGATAGCATTCTCCGGACACAGGTGTATATTAAAGTATAAACTGCTGCTGTGCATAAGCGAGTATGTAGTTGGGTAATGTGTGTGTGTGTGTATAATGGGTTGATTGGGGCCATTAGCCAGGCAGAGTGAGGCTCACCTGCTGATCCAGGTGTTCCAGTCTGGCTAATTGAAGGGTTGAGATGGGAGGCCTGCAGGGCCATAGGACTACTGCCCCCCAAAAAAGAACACATCCACTGTTCTCATACCTGCTTATTTAGAGACTCTCTCCCTGAGGCCTGATTCCCCAAACACTCTTTCAGATAAATGACCTTTTTACTTAATAGCTGTTGCCACTGAGGCCACTTTGTCACTCACACTTTTGTTCGGTGTTTTACATTTGCGGATGCACCAAATCTGACACAAATATGACTCCGGGGACTATTGATTTCCCAGAGGGCTCCTCCTATACTGGAGTCAGACAAGGTTATATCCAGTATGTCCAGCCTGTAAAACCCAGTCATGTAATTGGGATCCAACAGAAATATGGTGGGGAGGAACACAGCAGGGATTAGGAAGCACCTTCTTGTTCCCCCGGAGAGTCAGGGATGAATGGTCACAGCCTGTGGCAGGGCCACACAGTCTGCTGCAACACCACACAATCACAATGCCATCAGCATCACCGTGGAGTGTAACCCACTGTGGCAGAGAATCACTCTCATCAGCGACACCACCCAATCACAAAGCTATCACTCTAGCTGCGATGCTGCACCCAGTCAGAATCCCCTGGGTTTACCGCTAGGACTGTGCTTCCACCTCCTCCTCCTCCTCCTCCTCTCCCTACCAGCCACCTCCTTTTTTCCCCCTGCACTCCTCTTTCGTCTCTTCTTTCATCCTCTTTATGTCTCATGACTACCTCCTGCCTGGTGATGGATATTGGCAGAGTGATTAGTTGAGATTCAGTCATTCTCCCATACCATATTTTCTTTTAGCTGCCAGCCAGCCAGGTTGTCCTGAGGCCCATAAACATAGCCAGACGAGGGAAAGGAGCACAGGGAGAGACAGAGACAGGGAGCCATGCCTTTGTTGGCTCAGCGCTGCTATGCAGAGCTCAGGACATGTCACTCGTCTTATAGTATTTAACAATTTTTTAAAAAAGCCAATGAAATATTAACTTTGGAATCGTGTAGAGAATTATCCTAAAAATGTGCACCTCTTTCTGTGGTGCTTTTAAACTTCAGCTCACTGTTTTGGTTCAGTAGTTTGTTTTGATTTACTGTCGTACAGTGAAATACTGTTACTACATAAAATGCATACTAATATTGCTCAATACTGGATAAAACAAACAACTGTTTGTGTACAGAGCAGCTTTATAGGCTTATATGACAGTGTTGTGGTTATAGTACTGTTTCTTTAAACTTATTTGTCAATGTAAGTTTAGTTTTTGTAGATTGTGTGGATCAGTTTGCTCCTGGAGAGGCAGCATAAAACTTCAAACTGCAGCTGGTGAGAAAAGTGTCTCTTTTTAATACGGATGGCAGAAGACAGTCTCTGGCCGTCACCTTTCCTACGACATCTAGATTTATAGTTTTAATGAAGCAGCGGCAACCAAGTGGAGACTGAAGGGCCTCGTTGCTCTGCTCTAATATGCTTGTAACAAAGGCTCGGTGAAACACTTTTAACTGGCACACATTTAGCACCCTCCTAGATTGAAAAATGGAGCTCTGAAATGGAAGTGATAGACTGACTACAGGATCAGCGTTGTGGAATCAGACACCCCGGCCTCTCTTTTTGTGGGGCTCAAGTGGTTCAATTGCCCTCTTTTATGATTTTATGAACAGAGTTTACGATCGCTCTTGATTTTTATAACCACGTTCCTCTTTAGAGCAGTAGTTCCTTATTAGAAGAGGAATGATTTTTTACACCCTGGAGCAGTTAAAGGTTAGTAAAATATTATAACCCCAGTGCTCAAAACGTGTGTGTGTGTTTGTGTGTGCTGACAGTTTACCTTCCCACAGCAGCAAGCTTAGACTAGTTTATTGGTATATCCAGCCTCTCCTATGCACCTTGGTCTGTGTTTAACCCTGTAGCACCAAACTCATTGACCAGCCTACTTCTTGTATGTGTTGTGTGTGGAGGGGGGTTGTGCTGCATCCATCTCCATCTATTCTCTCTGTCAGAAAGTTTACTTACAGAAACCAAACTTTAAGCATTGAATTACCCTTTTTCTGGTGTGAAAGATGCTTTTTCCCATCTGCTCATACATCTGTAACAAGAATAAATGTCACCCATACCTGAACCTTAAATCAGCTACTCCACTTCCTTGTCCTCTGACTTGTTCTTGGCTCACACCTGCACTCTTGTGATCCCTCTTATCTGGGAGGAGGCAAACTTGTTGCAACAGTTCCTCAATCACAGCTTGAGCTTCACTCTCAAACTCCTTTGCTTCTTCCTCTCCCAGTTTTTTTTATTTTTTCCCTGCAAAGCAACAGATTAGCTCATATTAAATGGAAACAAAGAGCCCAGGATTCACAGCCACCATTAGAATATTATGTCTTACCTTGCCTTCTCACATATAACTTTAATGCTTTTAAAACTCCAGTCCAACCCCCTCTGAACCCTCTCTCTCTCTCTTTCTTTCTGCTTCTATCTCTCACCGCCCCTTTCACTCTAAGAATGAGGGTGAGCTCCGAGCCAGTGAAGCATGTTTAAACAGTGTGTGAGGAGATGGAATATTTGTATTGGTTTTCTGTATCTTTATTGAAAGCAGCCCTCATAAGTCTTCCGTGTAATCTCTGCTCTGTTTTATGCATCATTTCCTCTGTGTGCACTCATGAATGATCTAGTTTAAATACCAAAGTAAATCACATTCTGCATACCATACCTTCACGCACACACATACAACATCTGATCTATGGGAGCACACACACACACGCACACACAATGAAAGCAGACACTGCTTTGTAATTGTACCTCATCAGTGAAGGTGATTTCTTTTTTTATTATTATTATTTCTCCATCTGACGGTCTGTCTGTCTTACTCTGTGCTGTGTGTGTGTACAAATGAATACATTTCTGTTAGCTATCCCTCCTCTCTGTGTCTGTCTCTGTACTAATCTCTGCCTTCCCTTGGTAAATGATTAACATGGAGAACCTGGCTGAACTATAATCAACAAACCCACAGTGAGGTAATTACCACTTTATTCCCTGTCCTGCTAACAAAGCAATTTCTCTCTCTCCTTCTCTCTCCTCATCTGTCATGTAACTGTGTCTCTCTCTCTCTTTTCTGTGTCACTGCCTATTGTCTCTCTAGCTGCTGAGCTGTGATCTGTGTAGATTCCAAGATGCGTTCACGAGCGCAACTGTGTACCTTATCTTGTCTTTGTAAATGTGCTTTGTCTGTTTGTTTGTGGTATTGAGTGTATTATCAGGGGGTAAACTGTGGATGAGTAACCTCACTTGTGTACACTTGAGCTTCTTCATCTCTGTCAGAAAACAATGCGACGCAGCGATTTTTAGTGATTTGTACGCCAGAGGATTGACATTTGGTGCCATTGTTGCTGGTTGAAGTTCATCTCAGTGGAACAATAGCTCAGTCGGAGGTGTGTGCGTGCGTGTGTGTGTTTGGAACTGACCTGCTGTTTTGCGTAAAAGGGAAGTCTTGGTTTCCTTGAGAAGAGATGTGAATGCGATAAATTTCAGCTCTGGAAAAACAAAACCCAGAAATGCACCAGGATACAGAGCCTATTAAAACACTTATGGCTGTGATTCATTTGTGATCTTGAACATTATTCATTCTTTTTTTTTTCTTGTTTTTACTTGTTTTCAAACTTCCACCCACAGTAAGCAGTGAAAGTGGCTTTAGTTGGAAAAAGGATCTGTCCCGGCCAGCGGTGTGCGGCTGTGGGAACATTTACCAACCACTGTGCCGGCCTCTCAGCTAAATAGGTCATTGTTTAGTTTCCACTCGTTAGTTGATTTTAGGTGTGACTGAAGTGTTCGAGGTAAAAGGCATGCTATTGCCTTTGGATTCTTGGTGTTTTAAAGGTGGGGCATGCAGCAGACTATTGTGCAACTTTTTTTTTTTTTTTTTGCTCTCAAATGTCACGTGACCTCATTTCAAGTAAATCTGTGCAGAAACATTCACAGGTTACTGCTGACTGACACCGCTTCCTTCACTATTTCATGTATGCATCTGTGTGAAATCAGTAATCCTCCATTCGACTGTTTAGTGATATATTATACCTCAGAATGAAACCCACATAATCGTTGCACAACAAAAATAATCTTTGCAATTGAAGTGAAAGCTGAGATACTCATGCACAGGAAGACTCGAGCACACTGTGTTGGAAATGAGGTTTGGGCAGAGGCCTAGCGGTGAGGATGTCTGTATTAAAATGGATCAGATAGTCACAGTGCAGCTTGGAGCCCTTCGGAGCAGACATGGTGTACGAGCATGAAAGGACGGCCGCTCTCTCCTCCTGGTCTGGATATTTAGTCAATCGATACCAATTTAACACCCAGATATTATCGCCGGCTTCTCGCATTATCGCTAGGCTGCATATGGACCCGTCTCTTTCCCAATTTCTCTCCCCACGCTGCCCTGTTTCTCTGTGTACACACATACATCAATATTAGGTTGCATTAAGCTGTAATAAGTTGTATTGTATGAATGTCTCCAAGTGGGATGGAACAGCTGTGGAATGAAATGAGGTTCAGTGATGTCTGCGGCTCGTTTGGCACAGTGCAGCCCCGGCTTTGGCACAAAATGGCTGCCGTGCCGTGTGTGCGTGAAGAGGGCGGTTATGGTGGTTAAGGGCTGTTGGTGAGCACTGAGCGGGAGCGCATTCATTCATTCATTCATGGCACACAATGAGCTGTCATTGTGCGTAGGTGTCAGACGAACTGTGTGTTCCTTTGACACACAAAACAGCAATTAAACAGGCGCATGAGAATATGTAAACTGTGGGAAACACTGTCAATCTAAGCTTGACCAAAACAAAACAATCTACTCACTGTCTACGCACTTTTTTCAGAATTTCACACACGCATGTGCAGGCAGAAATGTGCAAACACACACTCACATGTACATAAAACCTCACACAATGCTCTTCTACTCCGCTCTGAAATCCTGCCAAGAGGCAACCTGGGAATTCCCTGAGACAGAAATTGAATTAGTATTGACCCAGGCAGAGCAAAAGGCTGTAGCAGGAACCTGGATTATTGTAGCCGACAAGGTCCTCACTGCCAGGAGGACACCGAGACGTGTTTGCCATCTTACCTGCACTCCACAGAACTGCTTAAAAGGAGTCGTTCAGAATTTTTTGGAGGGAATCTCCAATTCTTGTTCTTGTTTTTGTTTGAGAATGAATCAGACGTGAATCATTTGTTTTGGTCAGTAAATGAGTCATGAGCTGCAGAGAGAACACACTCGTGAGTCCTGTGCATGAATGAAACATCTTTTTCATCTTTGTCTTTTATGCATTTAAAGAAAAACTGAACGTTGTCGGTATCTAACATGGTAGTAAATCTCCTCAGTCGTAGCCAGCGAGTAGCTGACAAACAACACATTTCCAAACACAGAGATTTGTTTTTTTAATGTTCTCTGTTTAATATATAAAAAATGAGTTACCTTTAAATGGTTTAGTGTGTTATTGGATTAAAAAAAGAGCCTGCAAATCTGTTTGCAGGCTTAAAAACTCATTTTCACAAGTCACAAAGTGTATCTAAATGACAAAATATGTGGTTTAATGTGACATTTATTAAGATTTGAAGAAATATAATAAATGTGCTTGATGTACCTCCATCATGTTCTTAACATTAATAATGTCAGCTGGCATTCTGCCACAGAAAGGCATAATGAAGGATACAAAATAATCTGCTTTTAATTAAAATGAGTACAGGCCTGCACTCCCTGAAGGAAATAAAAAAAAAATGCTTAATGGTGAAAAATGCTATGTGCTTATTGAAGCTGTTTTCTTTGACCTGCCAGCTCCTTAATTTGCATGTATCGGTTAGTATTCACTAAATATGTCCTCTGTTGGCCACAAATAAATCTGTTTGTTTTTGACACACATCATGTTTAGTACACATTGCAGCACTGAATTAGTAGTGTGTCTGAAACCTTTCAGTAATGCAGTGAGAGTGGCCGTCCTCACACCAAAACAAACTACTAGAAGAAGTTCTACATTTTATTTTATCTTATCTCAGTGTTGCATTGTTTATTGCTATTAATATGCACATTTTCCTAGGAAGCATCTTTAATTTTGTGTTTCCTGAGGACAGCTGATGTTGTAAAAACTTTGTATCTGTGATTTTTCCATAGTGGAGAAAAAAACTAATATTGTTTGGGCATTGCCTCCCAGATGTATGGCTGTACTTTAGCCTACTTTTCTACTCCCCAATGATGCAAAAATGCAACCACATTTCACCTCTTTTTGTGGAAATACACCCCACAAAATGAATATACACTCTTTTTTTTTCGTCATCCCCCTAGAGATGGTAAAAACATTAGACCCTGCAGTGCCGGGGAGTGAAGGATGGAGAATGCGTTAAGTAGAGGATAGTAAGGAAAGAGTCAACAGATTTCAACTCCCAAAACAGCTCAGGAAGGCCTCCAGGGATGGAGGGATGAGGAGAGAGGGAGGGAGAGAGGGAAGAAAGGATGTCAGCAGGTATTACTATCACTGTCACAGGAAGGCGTGAGCAGTGAACCCTCCCTCCGCTCCTCCCTCCACGCTCACATACACACTCTCACACACGTACACCGTGATGCAGGCTTGTATACAGGTGTCGTAGAGAGACACGCACGAAGAGAGAGAGAGGTACAGAGAGTAGCACGTGTGCACACGCTCACACATGGCTGCTCGGACTCTTGGGAGAGCCCGGGTAGGACTTCATTTAGTTTGTGTTACAGTAGACTTTACCTGAGTCAAAAAGGGAAAAATATGCTCATTTAAACGTACAAGCTCAGATCCTTTCAGGCTTACAGAGCTGATGAGATATGGGTTAGGTATGTGTGTGCATGTGCCAGCGAATGTGATATTTTTGTAGCAATAACCAGTACCACATGATTTATTTTGGGGGGGTGCAATAATGCAACCTTGATCCCTGTCTCCTGGTACTCTGACTGCTATTTTTCTCTCTGCTTCTTTGTTCTCTTTTCGTCTCATTTTTTTTATTTCAGTCAAGTTTTTTTTTTAGAATTAATCCTCATCATACAGTTAACCATGCATTGTGTGTTACTGATTTCCCAGTGTACCATGGTAGCTTGCACTACCAGTGACACTGACAGGCTTTTGACATGTTAGCATGCACAATATAGTGTGAAAACTGGTCTTTAACCCTTTAAGTTCCATGCAGTTCCTCAGTGTTTTCATTTCTTTCACATTTTTTGGTCACTGTTGGATCATTTTTTGCAACATGCAGTGGTACAGAACCTTGAACGTGTATACTGATTTTTGAGACATGTAGAGTGGTGAAATATTATTATTATTTTTTTTAACAGACCTATAAATAACACATTCATCCAGTGACCACTGGAAAGTTCTAAATAAGGTAGTTTATGTATTTATTTAAAATCAATGATGTAATTTTTGGTTATTCATTTATATTATTTAAGCTGTATGCATTTGAAATCTGCAGATTATGGGGTCCAGAGTGTTGAAATGATTTTTCATTGCTTGTCTTTTATGTATTTATGTAAACTGACATTTTAAGATTAACTGTTCTTTGTTGCTGTCCAAAAGCATGTTTGGATAAATTCCTCTTAAATGATCAGATGGCTGTAATTTACAGTCTGAGAGCATCTGGAGTAGTTGTTGTATTTTGTGCTGAATGGGAAAAGGGGGGGGGGGGGTGATAGCCCTGTCCCAAATCTCCATAGCTATGGCCTTGTAGCAGGAGAACTCATGAATCTCATTGCTCCCCTATTCAGCTGGAAATAGAGTTCTTATACGCAGGGCGCTTCTCAACATAGTGGAGCAGACGCTCCATGTTTATGATTGTGGAATTAATCTGTGTGTTCAAAAATATACTCAGTGACAAATGCCTAGTCATGAAAGTCACAAAATCCCTTACTCACTCCATTTCTTTTAAATTTAAGGAGGTTTTCTGATGTATTTGCTGTCAGAGAAGAAGATTGTTTGGAGCCGTGTTGTTCTTCATCAGTCTAAACACTTTGCTTAGTTTGCATTTAATTTACATTGCTAACAGAAAAACACCCGCTGCCACACATGCTGTACCTCCTGTGTGTTAATCTTGTAATTTTGGGTCATTGTGGTTCATTACTTAAAGTAGAGTCCAGTCATTTTTAATCCCAAATTAATCAGATAATCCCAGTCCAGTGTCAGGCTGTTGTTAGCACTGGCGTCTGCACCTCTCCTGTTGACCCTCGCCACTTCCTTCCTTTCTGCTCCCAAATCCAGCCCCCCCTCCCTCTTTCCCTGTTATTGTGTCTGAACCTTTCATCGGTGTTGTGGAACTCAACTGGCCTTTCTAAGAAATTCAGGGGCATTCAACTTTATGCCATGCAGTTATATTAAGAGCACAGACACGTGGTCTCATGCTTCAGCAGAAGCTGGGTGTATTGTATATCGATTCAGTAGTCTCAGAAAAATGCACAAAATCAAATTATTGTTATTTCTTGGCTCTTTTGATTGATATTAGACATCAGTGTAAGTGTCCTACCTCCCCTGTTGATATGTGTTCATGTGTGTGAGGGCCGGGTGAGGCGGAGGGGGTGGCTGTGCGTGACTAGAACAGGACAAAGCTGGCTGCCTTGAGGGGGAATAAAGGGGACCTTCCATACCCCAGACACACAGAGCGATATGAATCTTAACCGTTGTGACGGAGAAAGATGGAGAGAGGAAGAGAGGAGCATGGATCGGCTGTAAAAGGAGGGAGAGGGAAGGGGCCAGTTTAGACTCCTGGGATTCCAAAGCAGTGACCGTGAAAGTGCTTAGATAAACAGAGAGGAAGACAGAGGGAGGGGAGGGCAAAGTGGGTGAAACGGCGGTGCTGGAAGAGGCATTGGAGGGAAGAGAGAACAGGAAGGTGTAGGCACGCTGACTATAGGGAGGGAAATGAGACCTGCTGAAGATGGGAGTGAAACCAAGTATAGAAGTTTTAAAATAAGTTCAGCAGGAGTCAGAGGGACTTAAAAGGGTCTATTTACTCCTTAACTCTCACACTTGCTCAATCTTTTTCTCTCCATCTTCTTCTCCTTCTCCCTGTTTAAATTATTCAGGTCTGTTGGCTGTATTAGGGCAGGTTTCCTTGACATGTCTTAACTGTGTGTGTGTGTGTGTGTGTGTGTGTCTGTCTGTCTGACTGAAGGACAGCTCTAGCCCTCCAACTGGCTATTCCTAAACTAACAACCACCAAATAATCAGGCACGGGGAGAAGCCAGAGGGAGCACACACCTGGGATAAATGGTCTTTGCTGCCTATCCAGCATTGACCTTCACATCATGGAGCCAGAGAGAGAGAGAGAGAGAGAGAGAGAGAGAGAGAGAGAGACAAAAAACAGAGTGCACGGATGGGAAAGAAAGAGTGTCTACAGCATCAGAAGTGTGACCCACTTAGTAAATGATGGATTCTCAAAGCCAAGTCTGATTTATTGGCCGAGTGTGTTTGCTTTGTGAGCGCCCTTTTCACTATGGCGAGCGTATCAGAGTACATGTGTGTTTATGAGTGCATTTTTTTAAAGGGTGTTGCTTGCAAGTTCTCCTTAACCCACTTACACAGGTGGGCTGAAAGACCAGAGACACAGATAAGAGTAGTTAAGTATAGTTAAATAATGGATGAGTGTGTGGAGCATATACTTCTAAGATGAACTCCAAAAAAGACACAAAAAAGAACTACACAACAGTTATTCATTTAATCTACATACATCTGCTGACTGGTGTGGTAAAAATATGGTAAAACGAGTTAGCTGACAGCAGCTTTCTCCATTATATGTAAGGAAATTGCTTCAAATGGTCTATAAACGGCAATCTATTGTCACCTTTGTCTAACCTGAGATATTTGATTAACTGAACCATGATATAAAACAGGAGGGTATGGTTGAAATAATATGCAGAGAAAACTGGCTCATTGCATCGAGTTTGCCTTCTCTGGTGTGCTATGGTTAATATCACAAATGTGCTACCAGAAAACAAAAGCTTTTCTTTTGCTTCTCCTGCTTAAGAGTCAGTGCTGCAGAATTACGCACGTGTTTGTGCGCATAGTAACATTACGTTTTTTGTTTAAATTCGTTTTTTTACATTATTTTCTTAGAATCATGAGAAGATTCAGTCTTATTTTAATGCACACAATGCCCTGCATGAACCAGCCTTTATGTAAAGTGCTGTTAACCTCAAAGTTAACAGTAATTTGTCTACACCCTCCATTCAGATAGACTTATCTGTGTGTAAATCTAAAGGGCCCAAGCAACAGTAAATGTACGTGCGACAAACGATGTTGACACAGTGGATAAACTCAGCTGCCACTCTGGAGCAATACACTTTGATAGATTTTGTAAATAGTTTGAATAATGCTTTTTTGTGTCACACATCATCACCCCCCCCCTGCTCCCCGCCCCTCATCCCTGTCTGTATGTTGGTCCTGTCAGTGTCTGAGCAGTGAGGTACTGTGGCTATATTCAAGTTTATGTATCCAAGCCTGGCACCTGTACAAATCAGCCCTGTATTTACACTGCAGCTCCATTTAGACTGCAGAAACATGGAGAGCACTCATTACTCTGAGGTTTAGGCTGTCCGACTGAGGATGCTGGAAAAAAGACGGATGGAACGAAAGATGGATGGGTGGGGCGTTGGCTTGGCACCAATCCCAGCTCCGGATTGGTTGTTGTCCTGGCAACGGCACGTCTGACCTTATTTACCCCCTTGCACACCCCTTGCCGTTCGCGTGCTCTACTCTCGCCCATGCACATTTCTTTTGCTGCTCACTTTTTTTCTGCCAGAGCCAAAACTCTTCGTCTTCTGCCCCTTTCTTTTTCCCCCCTAACAATAATCTTGAAATTGTGGCCACTTCCACACAGAGCAGGTGAAGGAGTCAAGCTAGACTCATAACCGATGCAGCACTGGCGGGCACAGTGAGGCAACATTTCACTTCTGGTCAAACAGCGAAAAAAAAAGAAAAACGGAGCCATAGAATGCAAGACTGCACTCTTGTCCATTTTTGTGTTGTGGACGGTAATTTCATACCTCCCCGAAAAGTCAGTGGAAAGACTATTTTAGGATCAGACTAGACCACACACAGAGTAGTAGTATGAGAGAGCTCTGCTACAGAAGAGGATGATGGTTTCTGCAGACCTGCAGCCATATCAAAATGGTTCCGATGAATTGGTTTCCATACTGATGGGTCAGAATCTTGCAATTTTCTATCCATCCTGTTGTGCTGCTGAATCACACAGAATAGACACACATACACAAGCTGAGGAGGACCAATGCCATAACAGGCAGAAAATAGGGTCTGTCTTTATCTGAGGCTGAGAATCTTTTTGAGTTGAAGCAGCAGGTGTGTGTGTGTGTGTGTGTGTGTGTGTGTATCTGTGTATTTTATCTGTGTCTGTAAATTGATAGGGAATGTGGGTGCATGAGGCAGCCTGCTGATCCCCACAGTTTGCTTGAGGAGTGGAGTGCCCTGAAAGCCCTGTGCCTTCTGGCCATTTAATGGAGCCCGCAGGGCAAGATAGGTGCAACCAATCACTTCATCTGTGACACACACACATACACCAACACATATCCAACCACATCCACATACAGATATGACTGCATTATGGGCATGAATGTTAACTTGTACCCCTTTATCCCCATGAGGGCAAAAGCATTTAGATTTGCCATTGGAACAGGGGTTTCCAAAGTAAGTCTCCTGGATCCTAATCATGTATAAAGTAAAAGAGAGTGTTCAGAACTTGTATGTTAAAAAACAAACAAAAAAGGGCCAAAGCAGGAAACAGGAGAGGGGAACATGTAAGAGGAAAGTCTGCATACCATCCACATTTCAAGATTAGGAGTCATAGAAAAGAAAGCAAAAGGTCTGGTGTAGAGGAGAGATACACTTCCTGCTGACCTTGAAGGAAGCCACAACAATCACACGTATAGTCACACACACGGTCACACACATAGGCATACCAAACAGGAAAGAGTAGATAAGCACAACAGCTTGTACCCCTTAAGTCCCTCTTTCCTCTCTGTGAGGAGCTGCTGATCACCGACTTGACCACAGTTTGATGACACAGAGAATCCAAAGAGGGTGTGAGGTGGGAGTGAGGGAGAGGGGGGTTGTAAAAGGATTTTTGAGCCAGCTGGGCTGGCGCGGAGGTGGGGGGCCCCAGATGGTCAGAAGTAGGGGGTGACATCCTTGTTTGTGCGCGTTGAGGGGAGTAAGCACCAGGTTAGACACAACACTGGGCTCTGGGCTCTGGACACAGCACGGCTTTGTGCAGACGGGGGGATTGGGGGGGGGGGGGTGGAGGTCTGCACTACGAGGTGAACTGAGAGGGGGGAGTTGTCCTCGTTCTGTTATGCTTCACATCCATGTGGAGAAAGAATGAGCCGCAGAAAGGAACTTAGCCTTGTAAACTCAGAAAAAGGTTTTTTTTTTTGAAAACAGGCGTTTCTGTGGAGGAAGAGGTCACTGACACTTTGTAGACATCCAGGAAAGACTTTCTTCTCTGCCTGTGCCTCATAACTGTTTCCATATGCTACTGTGCTTCCCACAAGAGGTTTCAAAGTCTGCATATATTCACCTGCCAGACATTACAGTTTGTGATTCTTTCTCATCATGAAGATGTGTTTGTAGTGTGAGAATGTATGCTTCAGTTCTTTTTCAGCTCCGTTCTTCAGTCTTCACCTCTGCTGCATAATGTTTGCACACAGTGATTTGGTGTCACACATCATCAGAAAGAGGAACTAAAAAACATTAGTATGTCTCCATGAAACAGGTGTGGTTGATCACAGTGAGCAGGGCCAGCTGGCAAGCTACTGTGTCTGATGGGAGAACTAGTAATATGGCACCGCTTGCCAGCCACTGGAGCTTGCCAAGTTAGCTTGCCAGCTAACTCAGATGCTAACGAAGAGGAAGTTAATGAAGTTGGTTCATTAGATATATATACTGTAGTATCAGAATTGACTTACACCTTCTATGGCACAACATAGCTTTAGGAGGATTAAACCTATGCTGGTGTGACCTTGGATTTTGGATTGTTTTAAAATTGTCTAAATATACATAGACATTGCTAAGTATTTAAGTGCAACTTCTAATTATTGCCTTACTTTGACAAAACCACCTTAGTGATTAAATAAATAAAAGGGCTTGCAGGCTTTTCAGTTTTCACATTTTTGTAGAGTGGAGTTTGTCAGCTGCCATGGGGCCCCATAGCAGAATGTGGCCCCTGCTTCAGCCCCTGGTCTAGTTAATCTGTTGTTAAAGCATATCATTAAACAACCTTAAGCACTGTATATGCATCTCCAGCAATACAGCTGCCAAATGTGAAGTAGATCAGACAAACAGTTGAAGAGAAAAGTGAAGAACAGGCACAGACAACACACAAACACACACACAGATTACTTTATATAGAGATGACTCACCTTGCAGGGTCTCATCTCTCATCATGTGGTGATCCCAGCCCATCATGAAATGCAGAAAGAAAACTGAAATATTTACAAAGTCATCCTCCTCCAGTGCATCAGTGATCCTCCCATATTACCAGTAGTGTTACTACAGTGCCCACCACAGAGGTTGAAACTGTGTCATGCTATGCCCAGCCAAGGCAGGGTGACCGCAGCATGCTGTGCCCGGTCAGCATAGTGCCCAGAGTTAGCCACAAAAGAACAGAGGCTCGATCAAGCCTTCAGGCCTCCCATCGTCACTAAAAGGAATCAGAAGGCTTTTCCTGTGCACTGCTTAGTGCACCATCACAATCATGAAAATGTAAGACTACTGTACACACACAGTGTTACATTTTTTCTGTATTCATCTGGGATGCACACAGAATATGCACGTTATTAGCATTTTCATTGTAGTAGAATATTTTTATCTCTGTTGTTTATGTGCAGTGCGTTTGTTTAGAGCCCCCGTGTATTCTGGATGCGTAGTATGCAGCTGCTGTGCACGATCAAGTATCTGTTCTGTATTCCTGAAGTGTTGCAAGATTGTTGCTCCTTTAATTATTCTCTCATATTAAAGGATCAAAGGTCTCTGCCACAGTCAACCCCCTGCATTTCATTATAACTTACACACACATATACATGCCTCTGTGTTCATGCACACTAACATGGGCACATCTGCAGGATATCAGTTTTTGAATTTTGAATGTGATTTCCTGTGATAATAAAGGGATAAATGTTGGCCTTTTCAAGTTTTCCATTGAAGAGCCCAGCGTGTTGGTTTTGATTTGGCTCCTTGGTGAGATTTTTCTTTATCAACCTAAGACTTGCACCATTTCTCAGAAGGGTGTCACTGATCACCCTGTGGCATGAGGGATGGAGCATGTTTTATTCTCCTGAAGTGCTTTCATGTCCTGGTGTGTGTGAACATGTTGTTGCGTGTGTGTTTAAATGCAATGAGTGTGTGCATCGCTGCCCCCTCCTCTGCTCCAGCCCTGGATCCAGCCAAGCCTCTTTATTTGCTTCCAGAGGATTCTCCTGCTGATAGGCTCTGTTCTCTGACACCCACAGCTCCTCCATGGTGCTCCCATGATGCCCCTGTGCTGTCACCACTCTGCAACATGGTGGCTGGCAGGAGGGAGGATGCTGAGTGTAATTAGGGCGTACCCAAGCCTACCAGGGCCAGAGAGAGGGGAAAGGGAGGAAGAGAAGAGGAAGAGGGCTGACAGTTTGACATCAGTACAGCACACTGACTCTGTAATTGCTGGTGTGCATATGGTGCAGGCCTAGGTTGGAGGCTTGGGTGTAATATAGTATAGAGAGTCAGAAAAAGGAGGGAGAGTATAGGGGGAATGCGGACTCTAAAGCAATAGATGGAGGATGAATGCACAGGGGTGAGGAGGAATGCAGAGTGAGGTGTGGGTTGGGAGGAAACAGGGCCTGAGCAGTGAAGAAGAGGAAGAAGCTTGAGGTGAATGACATGTAGCAGGGGGTGCAGCATGTTGACATAGCACACATCTATTATTACATGCACATACACCAGCACATACACACACAGCTGGTACACCTAAGTAAACATTTCTGTGCCTCAGAGGAGCCTTAGAAAGCACCACAGGTAGTAAGAAGAGTAAACAGGCTGCTGTGTGTGTGTGTGTGTGTGTGCACGCGCTCACACTGGATTACATGCTTTAGTGTTCTCTTAACCAGAAAATCAAGTGCCTTTGTTCAGCTTTAATTAGCACATACAGGTAATAGAGCTATCGAACATGGCTGCACACACACACATTCACGGAGGGGTTATTGATCAGTGGACTGTGTGTGTGAGTCCTGTGCAAGGGACCCTGATCGATGGCATCCTGTCCTGTTGATAGATCGCCAATTTGGCACAGTAGCTACTGAGCAGGAAGCAGCTTTTGTGAGGCCTGCTTCCAGGGTCTCACCTGCATTCTCACGACACACTCAGACACAAACACACATTCAGGTGAACAGTAGACTTCCGGTTTTTGTTGACAGCCTCCTTCTCTCTGACAGTCTCCTGTCATTCCTCTCCCTGCTGTTCCGTCCATCTTTGGATGGAGCAGATTTGCTGGACCATCTCACTCTTACACTGCTTGTGTTTCGCTTTCATCAGCTCTGTCTCCACCTCTTTTTCTTCTTTCTTCTTATTTATTCTTTTGGTCTCCTCTGTCTGCCTACTTAACTTGAGACTACTCTCCCATGCACCACCACCACCACCACCACCCTCTCCTCCCCATTCCACGCTCCTTTTCCCTCCCATGTTCCCCTTCACTGACTCCCAGCACTCCCTTCCTCTCTCCTCCGCTCTGTCACCCCTCTATAAAGCCTCCCACTGACGGGCCTGAACCTTCTGCCCAAGCCACATTCTGCCCCTCATTCTTCTCTCTTGCGCTCCATATGAAGAGGAGACCAATTAAAGTCCGTCTCCCCTCTTCTTCCTCTCCGTTGTTCTCCTCTCTGTGTGTCTGCACTCAGACTCTCTAGGGTCGCTAATTAAAACACTTTACTTTCTTTTCTCTTACCCTTTTTTTTACCTGTTCATCCAACTTCTCTCCTCCGTTTCCTCTTTATTCCTTTTTTGTTCAACCTGTCTCCATAGCTCCTTTCATCAGTTTTCATAGTTACTTTCTCTGGGCCCCATCTCATGCCTCTCCATCACTCACATTCCTTCCCTCCTTTTGTCACCAGTCTCTTTCCTCTTGTCCTGCTTTGTCCTCTCGGCCCACTATTATGATAACTTCCTGTGAATTTTTACCTCTGTCCTACATCCTGACACTCTTTCACTTATTAGTTTATACATGGGGTAACTCTTTACTGTAGCTGACAGGAAGTCAGAAACCCTCAGTCTGAGAGTGCATACATTATGCAGCTCTTCTGTTCTAATGATGCTGTCTTGTCCAGGGTTGTTGTTATGCCAAAGGCCAGTCAACCTTGACTGACATGGTTGTGCATGCACACGCACGTCTGCATACATTTAGACACGACTGTGTCTGTCTGAACTGTGTTGAGGGAGAGTAAAAAGCTGAAGGAGTCAAGTTTATTTTACACTGAACTCCCCTCAGTGATCTTAATTAGCATATGAGGGGCTGTTGTTCTCTCTATCTGACACTTAACCACACTGCCATGCTGGTGTGGAAGTAAAATGGAGTTGTATCATTGTGAAATCCCCAAGCATTCATCACTTGGTGTAATTATTATATGCAATATTAATGACCAATATAACCCTCCTGACAGCAAGGAATTATGGAATACCTGTCGTCTGTCTTCAGCGCCTCCCCCTTCAGTCATGTTTCAGTGTGTTATCATTATGTGAAATATTAACTCTGTTCTATTCTTCCTTCCAGGTTAACAGCAGGAGATCTGTCCATCCAGATGAATCTGAATGATTACCTAGACATCTACTGCCCCCACTACCCCAGCGAGGCCATGCTGGGTCCCAGGCAGCCAGAGACGCTGGCACTCTACCTGATAGGAGAGGAAACATTCCAAGGTTGTGTGGAGACCAGAGGGGCCATCAAGAGGTGGGAGTGTAACAACCCCTTTGCTCCGTTCGGACCTGTACGCTTCTCTGAAAAGATCCAGAGGTTCACACCGTTCTCGCTGGGCTTTGAGTTTCTGCCAGGGAGACGCTACTACTACAGCTGTGAGTAGAGGATGAGAATGTTTCTGTCACATCTGAATTGTCTGGTGTTGCCTCCCACATACAGCACACAGCTGAAGTTGTTGGATGTGTTCTCACCTAATGGTTTTTAGGTCAACATAGCAGCCAGTAAAATATGCAGGAACAGGTTTTAGGTTTTTAAATTTTCAACTCTCTAACTGTTTATATTGTGTCTTTTACAATAAAAATGGCTGGACGCTCAACAGAATCCCACAGCCTGACCCCCAAGAAAGCTTTTAAAGCAACAGCGGCAAGAAAAAAAGCCATCTTTAACAGTCCTGCTCTGTTCGCACATGGGTTCTATCAGAAATTTGATTGGGAGCAAGCAAAATAAAGTCTGTTTAAATCTACATCAGACTGCATATTTGTATTCACACATACACATCCTTCAGGTTATTTCTATGCAACAATATGTGTGTGAAAAGGATTCATGAAGTCATTTGGAACTACTTTAAATACATAACCCTATGGTCTGATGATGATTAGGATGTCAAAGGTCACATGAGCAGTTGTTTTAGGGTACGGTTTGGTCTGCAGAAGACTTCCTGTTTATCACAATGTGACGCTTGTGTCACATAGAAGCCCGCCGTTAACTTTTAATGAAGTTAATGAAAAAAGAAAGCAACTGTGTGCAATGAATCCTGGGATATGTTGAGTTCTTCGTCATCAGGAAAAAGAAGAACATATGTATTATTATTGTTATCAATGACATAGCATAAGATTAAATGTAAAAAAATAGTTTTTTTGTTGGTGCCTTTTTACAATGTGGTAAATCTTTTTTTTCATTTTTTGAGAAATGTATATTTTGCATGAAAAAATGAATATTTGCCCTGCCACCCTGATGAAACAGCCTAAAAAGTGAAACAATGTAAATATTTGATGTTTCTGTTCATCAGTCTGTGCAAAGACATCTGTGTTGGAGACGGTCTGCTGACCAGGCAGCCCTAAATTTTTAAGGGATAAAAAGGTTCACAGTAGCTTAAGCTGGGTGTTTTTTATGAGGCCTTGAGTGTTGGCAAACTGCAGCATAAGCCATTAATGTTTTTCATAAATTCATGCGGAAACATATTAATGTGATGTTTTCATAAACCTGTGGGCTCTTACACAATTTTAGTGATGGTTTCTCTGTGACATCCCCCTGCGCTCCTCTCCCCTCTCTTATTTATTTCAAACCACTGGAGGGAGAAAAAAAAGGAGAGAGAGAGCCTGAAGATGGCTTAGCGGCTGTAAAAGCAGTTGACAATTTTTTGTCCCTTACTTTTTACAACTTCTGGTGTCAGTCCAAGAGGGGGAGGACATAAAACAAGGCAGAGAATGAAAGAGTCAATGGAAGGATGACGACAAAGAGAGACAGAGGGATGCCAACGTGTAGGAGGAAGAAATGGAGATCAATACGGGACGAGAGTGAGGGGGGAAAAAACAAGACTGGCAGAGAAGCAGACAGAGGTAGAGAAGCGTGGAAGAGTGACAGAGGAAGAGAAAGAGCAAAAGATGGACACAGTCTGACAGTACGGGAAGGGAGGGGGTGCGGGGGAGAAAGGGATGAGAGAGGATGGACGAATGGAATCCACACTAGAGAAAGAACAACAAAAGACACAAGTAATGGATGTGATGAAGGAAAAGAAAGAATCTTTACATAAATTACTGTTGCAGTTTTGAGGGACAATGGAGCATTGTGAGGCCATGAGAGAGCGACTCCAAATACACACACACACACACATGTGTATATGTACACACATGCACACTGGGCTATTGTGCCATCCCAGCTCACAGAGAAGCAACAATAGGTTCCCCCCTCTCTCACTGCTCGGGCTTCATCGGGCTCACAGCGATTGTGTGTGTTTTGTCCACATCAAAGATAAGGCGTAAAGTTGCTCCAAATGTCTGGCTTTGGGGTTTGTACGCTGAATGGACATGCAGCACTGGAGAGTGCATAATGGCATTAGCCCAGGAGAACAGTACAATAGTATTAGAAACACTAATGGCATTAGTTGGCTCAGTCTGAGCTGGGCTCAGCTCTTCTCTCCCACAGACTATGACACTGACAACCCTCTGTCTCCTGGTCTCTGCCCTGCTTGCCCAGCCTGCAGAGCTGCACCCAACAGTTCTCCATGCCCGGATCCCCACAAACAGGAAACACCTTGACATCCTCTGAAAATCAGCTGCTCCTATTTAAGGCTGATAGTAAACATTGGCAAAAACATTACAAAACACAGCACAGACAAATAAAACTCTGCAGGATTCTACAGCCCCGCTGCTGTTCTGTGCAAACCGATCAGATAAAATTATGGCTACAAAGTTAGACAAAATGTTCGCAGTCATACACTCTTTCTGTGTGTGTGTGTGTGGGGGGGGGGGCTGTTGAGTTAGCAGCTGTTTGTGAATTATTCAGATATAAAATACTTTAACAGCACTTTCCAGACACATTTGTTTTGTTAAAGCAGTGTTTAACTGACAGCTAATACAAGCTGATGTTTGCCTGTTTTCCTGCTGAGCCGCGATCAGTACTTTAATGGTTGGATTGTGAAGTTAATTGTTTTTATTTATAAGTGTGTGACACAGGGTGTGCTTTATTATAACATGAAGTATTGATATGGTCGAAACAGGAAAAAAACAACATTTCTTGTTGCCTTCTTTCAAAAGTTGCATGAGATCTTAAAGACTAACTTTTCATGGCAGGATGTCGTTCATCATATGCAAATCTCTTTTATTTGACACGTTACCATGATGACTGCTAAATGTTGTTTTTTTTTTTTTTTTTTACATCTCTCTTGCAGCTCTACCCACAAATGAAGGCCCTCCTCTGCCATGTATGAAGTTGCGTGTCACAGTTTGCTGTGAGCCCAGTGAGTATGCTCTTCTTTTCATCTGTTTTTCCTTTCATGCCTCCCTTTTGTACACTGTGAGACTCTTCTCTGAGCCTCTCACATCTCTACTATCAGAGCTGTGTGGCGTGATGTTTAGACTGCTGCTTATCTTCACCACGATGCTGTCTGTATCCTCCTCTCCTTTTGGTCTCCAACATTATTTTCATTCTCCTTTAAATACTACACAAACTTCACTCTCCACTCCATGTTGGCTTTTAAAAACTAATTGGATTGAGCCCATCTCGCTGCTCTACCTCCTTGTCTTCCTCATTCTCCCACTCTATGTCTCTCTGTCCCAGTGTGAAATTCCCAGAGTTGATCTAATCCAGAGCCCGCCTGGAGTGATGTTAGTCTTCCAGTCCAGTGAGCTGCCCATTCCGGTTGGGAATGTTGCCCAGTCACTGTGGGAATCCCTGTACAGTTGTCGGTGGTTTGCGTGTGTGTGGTTGAGAGGAATATTTGTGTGTCTGTATCATTTTTCTGTGCACTTTGTGTTTTTGTGCGCTCCTGCATGTGTATATGGGCCTTTGCGTGCATTCATTGGCAGTTTATTTTGTGTCTCATGCGTGTCTGAGACGTCTGTCCCAGTTCCCATCCCAGTGTTATCTGCAGGGGGCTTGTTGTTGCTGTCTCGGGCTGATCTAACACACTTTTTCTGGGGAAACTGCTCACAACGCTGGCTTAACGAAGACCTCCCGGCCACGCAGCCTTGATTAAATTCATCAGTTTGGTGGGAGAAAATATGGAATAAAAAGCACCTCATCTGTCTCGAATGAATTCTTAAATGCCATCACTGTTCCGGTGCGAGACAGGGAGTAATTTGCAGCGTTATTACCAGAATGAAGGCTGATGACTTTTTTTATATGCTAATTATCCTGCTGTCATTAATTAGAAATACCACAGATAGTTGTTCAGCGAGAAAATGCTAATGTAGTCTTGACCTTCTGACAGTATTCCCTGATCGACCAAAATCTGAGCCCAAAATAATCAAAATATTTGAAATCAGTTGGAGTGACACGCGCGCACACACACACACACACGCGCGCACACACACACACCCTATACTACTATACTGTTCTTTTAAACTACAAATATGTCCATTTCCTTTTTTTCACCTTTGCCTCTCATCCTATTTCTTCACCAAAACTAATCCTGACTACATTTCAGGATCTCTGTCTCCTCTGTCTTTTACTCCCTCCCTCTCCTCCAATCTCCCGCTCTTTCTTTCTTCAGTCTTCTGTCATTCCTGAAGTGGCACTAATCCCCCCCTTCTCTCTGTCTCTTCAGCTCTCTCCTCCCTTCCTCATTTTTTATGATCTTTCACTACTGGAGCAAAACTAATCTAGGCACCATCCATGGCAGTCTCTCACACATACCCCCCCACCCCTCCTCCACCTTGCCTGTGTTTTCTTTATCTCTTTGTTGTATCTCCATACCTACTACACAGTTACTCCCCTCTCTCTGTTCCTGTGCGTCGCTCCATCTCTGTCGTGCGCATGCTGTGCAGAGAGTGCGTTTGGGATGAGCCTGCATGAGGCCGGAGAGAGGCGAGAGAATTAGATGGATGAGAAAGGAAATGAAGGAGAGTTGAAGGGTCTCTTACTCGCTCACTCTCTCTCTCTTTGGCTGTCCATTAGTGGCGGTTTACCACAGCTGTTGTTGTGTTGTTCCCTGTGGTAACACCTCACATACTCTCTGGTTCCTTCCTGCTCAGGTTCCCTTTTATCTGACAGGTAGCATGGCAGCAGGGCACATCGTGCTCAAGTGTGTGTGGCCGCCGGTGACGGCAGCTCCTGTCCTTCAGCTACACCTCTTATCTAAACTTCAAACCGTACACCTCCCTCCTTTCTTCTCTTCCTAAACTTTTTTCTTTGTCTCCAGAAAGCAGCCTGTGATTAAAAAGGTAACTCCGTGTGGGGATGCCCTGTTGTGGGTGTTTTGAATTAATTATCAGCACGCACACACACACACACACTGCCTCACACTGGTCTGAAGGACAGAGTGGTGACAGTGAGAGAGTCCATCAGGTACACTGTCATTGCTCCAAGGTCAGTCCCTCGATCTCCTCTCCAGTGTGTGAATGTGTGTGTTTATCGCCTTAATTTAACCGACGAACTGAGCAGGACAGATCCACTGGACGCTGACACAGGAGGCACACACACGTGTCTCTCTCTGTGATGCTGCTCGTTTGTCTGGGAGCTCTGTGAAGCATGTTTGGGCTTTTTAGGTTTTTTCTGCACAGTGATCTGATGCTTATCTGAGCACTGTCACGAATGAGTCTCACTAGAGAAAGGTGCTTAAGCCTGTGTTGCATCAGAAAACAGCCTCCTGGATCGGCATCAGCAGCCTGGTGTCATGTGAAATCTCTGGCACCCTGCAGCCCTCTATTGCAGCTTTCACTGGCTGGTTTCGCATCTTGCTCCATATTTACCTTTCTGTTTTTTTTTCATACAGCATCTTCTCCCTAAAACTCCTCCTGTTGTGTTTATCTCTCTTGTTCTCCTTGTCGCTCTGCCTCTCTGCTTTTCTCTTTTTCTGCCGTCCTACTGTGAGAAACCATTACAGACCAACTTCCCTCTCTCTCTCTAATTGATTCCCTTTCTCTGTCCATGTCTCCTCCTTTTTTTCTGCCGTCCTCCTGCTGTGAGCAGTCCATTACATTCATTTCAGTTTGCAGAGCTTCACCGTTTCCCTACTTTCTTCCTCTCTTTTTTTCCCAGCTATTTTTTTTTTACATTTACATCACTGCCCTCCTTAACCCCCTCCGCTCTCGCCCAGATACCTTTGTACCCTCTGAACCCGAGACACACAAGGACAAAACTGAACACAGACATACACGAACCGCTTGCACAGTTCTCTCACATCCCGCTCTCCGAACTCAAAATTGGACTTTCAGCGGTTTCATCGGTCCGCGTTTTTAGTTCGCTCCTTTTTTTAATTTCAGTAAATTTGGTCATTAATAATGTGCAAACAGCCAGTGTTGGTTAGCATTAGCTGCTGTATGTGTGTAAAATGGCGGCACGAAAGGAGAGGTGGGATGGTGGAAGACTGTCTGACTCTGCAGTGGGGCGTTCTGCTGACTGAAGACACACACACACACACACACATACACACATACACACACACTTAACTGTGGTTGTGTGTGTATAGTTACACACCCAGTGTGTTTCTAACTGCAGTGCAGAGAGGGCACTGCTTTTGCAGTCACGCCACCGTGGACACCATTTTGTGGCGGAGCTTGCGATGGCCAAAACAAGGGTTCGGCATTTGCACAAATGATGTGATTAACAGCAGATCAAAACACACGTATCACACACAGCTGGGCAAACACAAGGCATTTAATAGGAGCGAATTTTACTTAAAAAAAAGTGGCGCGGCGCGGTAAGTTTTTACCGTACCGCTCAGAAATGTTCCTAAATTAAACGTTTGATTTAACAAGAAAATGTTTAAATTGCTGATAATAATTTTGGATCAACAAATATCTGTATATATACAAATTAATAATTAAATTAAATCATTAAATTCTACACCGCATTCTACGTATTTTTCTTCTTCATTTTTTTAATACAGTTTGGAAAAAAAAAACACTTTTTGTTTATTATACCTGCATTTAAATATCAGATTATTATTGTAGTAATGCTGCATATTCAGGTCAAAAATAAGTCTTGTGTATTTTCTGAATGTACTCTGTAAGAGTGCTTTTAAATAGTCATTCCTGTCTGCTTCCTTTGGTTTCTTTCTCTCTCTCTTGCACACACACAGGCACACACAGAACTAGCGTGCTATTTAACGCTTCGTTAACCCTTAGATGGTCGTTGTTTGCACAGAACCTGTGAGTAATTTAGCTTAGCTAAATGTCTGACGGAGTGACATGTGGAGTCGCACGCAGAGGGGGACTCTGGGATGTGGTAGTTTTCCTGTTGTGATCAATACACACTTTTGTCTGCATGTGTGTGTGTGGATGCTTGTGTGTTGAATGTGTGTCTTAGGGGCTGCTGTGTCAGAGGTGGGTTCAAGGCTGTGGATCGATTTAATAACACCTGCAATTGTGCAGTCTCATCCTGGCTTCCTGACCCCTCTGTCCTCTCTCACTGGTGTTATACGGCGCTTCTCTCTTTGGAGGGATTTTAACAGTTCTTAGTCAGCCTACCTGATTTTTTTTTCTTTCTCTTTAACCCCTCCCCATGCCTCCATCCTACCATCTCTCCATTCTTCCCTCCATTATTTCCTTTTAGTCCCCCTCCTGCTGAGAAAGTGACGCCCAGACACAAACACCCCCTTATCCTGTCTCTTTCCCTCTCCCTCCCTTCTCTCTCTGTCTGACCTTGTTTCAATCTTTCCAACCTTCTTTTTTTTTTCCACCGTACTTTCTCACTCGAGTCTCCACCGGCTCTCCCTTTCATCTTCTGTCCACTTCTTGGTTTCGCTCTGTCATTTTGAATCTTCTTGTGTTTTCACCCCCCACCACAACCTCTTTTTCATTTCCTGTATCCCCCTCTGTATAATCTCCATCATTCTTACTCTTGCTCATTTACATAACACTATCTTTTCCTGTTGCCATGCTTCTCAAGCTCTTTTTTTATCCGACCTTTAGGAGAATTTGCATAGGGGACATATTTAGGGTTGCACAGCCAGTCAGTACTCATTTTTCATGGCGTTAGTCTTTGAGTAATGGTAAATACCTTCCCCTGGTCATTTGTCTGTTTCTTGCTCCTTTTGTTCCACAAAGCAGCAGCTTTATTGAGAAAGTTATGCATGCAAAAATGACTAATCAGCAACTTGTTTCCCTGCCTCAACTTTATCTAAATCTCTCTCTCTCTCTCTCTCTTCGCTCACCTATTACAGCATCAGAGGGTTCAAAACAAATACAAGGTGAGATGCAACTCAAATCATTTTTAAGCTTAACAATACTATGCCTGACTCTTTGCATATCTTTATGATAACATAAATGTCACACCTCTGTGTTTCGTGGCTTTTCTTGTCTGTTCAAGTCCAAGCATGCTTTAACAGTGACAGAAATCAAACCTACATGTCCAGAGCTGTGCTGCTGTACTCCTTTACAAGATATTTCATCCATTTCAGCCTCATTGCAGACTTTAAAACACAAACAGTGTTCTTCTCTCACTCCTAAAGGTGTTGGGTGGGTTTCGGGGCTTTGTTAAGATTAGAAACCACAGAGCCTTCCTCAAATTGCTCATTTGGAAATAATCTAATAACATCGTAGCAGGTCCAGTTTATGCAATTTGAATTCATATATTGTCGTACATTATCAGACATGCATTTTCATACAAGTTCCTGTCTCTGTTCCAGACACTGTACCTCTCAGTAGTGAGTCCTCATCAACGATAGCTTCACTTCCACTCCTCTTCGTCCTCCTCTCCCTCTTACTGCTGACTACATGACTTGGTCCGTCCTCATCGCTGACCTCTCACCTCTCCTCCGCCGGATTGGGTATTATTACTCAGAAGTACACAATGCAATCTGCGCTCACACTCCTAACGATGCAATGCAATCTATGCTAAGCTAGTGCAAATCAGACGTTACTTTGTGGCTTTTTTTGTTTTTGTTTTTGTTTTTGTTTTTTTTAACCTGTGAAATTCCAGAAAGAATCGGGTGTCTTGTCCAAATCGGGGCCACAGTGACTCAGGGACTGACTGTGATTCATTTCTTGTTATTTTCCTCTCCCAGCTGTTGTGTAAGTCGTAGAACAACACACGATGCCTAGTCATAAGACTCATATCCCACTCTGATGCCAGAAGAACGATGAGTCTGTCAGGACGTGTTCCAGCAGATGTTTTGAAAACATTCTTGAAAACTTTTTTTTTATCTGTGTTTCTCAGTTTATTTTTTCTGCCTACTGTTCTGTGTTTACTTCTGTTTGAGAACCAGGTCCAATTGAAAAGTGGCCAAATAAACACATACTACTGTACTGAGTGGCTCAGGTTGGAGGTCAGTCAGTTAGCTGGAGACACGAACAAATGACTGGCTAATGTTTAACTGCCTCATTTGCATCAGATCAAGATAAGCATGCTCTACTGTTGTTATAATTTGATTTGGAAATAAATGCATTTTAGGAGAAAATGGAGAGTACTGTGGAACAGTGAGACTGGGTTGCTGCGCCCCCTGCTGGGATCAAACTGGTTGTACTGGAGTTAAACTGGGTTGGCCACAAACCCAGAAAGTGGACACTAAATGTTGGTTCTAATGAGACCTGGGACGGAGTTTGACCTGTCTGATTGGTCACGCGGTTTTTCTGCCACTGCATGGTTCTCTTTCTGCTTCAGAACAGAGGGGTTTATGGGTAAATGGAGAGCATCCGCTGGTCTCGCTCTGTTGAACACACTGCAGAGGCTGATTGGTTGATTCTCCTGTTGGTCTTCCAGGTGTGCACCTATGCACACAAGCTTTTTGTTATCATTGATGTTGTGTTTTTTACAGGATGTTTGGTAGCATTTGCTGTATAGTTAATATATTCAAATCAAATGTATTAACTATATAACTAATCGTTTTAGCACAGATCGTTCTCTGTTATTTAATTGCACAAATCTGACAAAAGTACCATTTTATTTTCAGGATATACATGTATGTGTTTACTGATTATCATTGTTCTCTGCTACAGTGTAGTTTCCCGAGTTTAATGATTTTGATTTTATTTGCCAATTTATTTTTAAGAAACGATTCTCAATGACAGACCTCACCTAAAAAATATAGTAATTTAACAATTGATTTTAATTAATCAGTTAAGATTTTTAAATTGAAAATAGAGATAACGGTGGTGTGTATTTCTTCCTGGATATTAAATGAACTTTATATATTTATAATCCCCCTGAAATATCAGAATAACTTGTGATCAGAGAAACTATAGTTTATTCTAGCTTTTTAAAAACTACATTGTTAGCACTTAATATATATAAAAAGCGAAATATCTGGATGTCCAAATGCTGTAAATTACACTAGCTGTCTCATTGTTTTCTATCATTATTTCCAAAAATCAGCGTTTTAAAGATGTGTTTTATTATTCTGTTCAGTGGTGTAGAATTTTTACTGCTAGGTTTTTTTGTCGTCTTTATGTCTGTGTTTCACATTTTAGTGAAAAAAATGTAGCTTCTTCTGTGAAGAGCCAACTGCAATCTGAGCCTTTTTTACGTGGCAAGACAACAAAATAAATCTGATTGCATTTAAAGGGTTTGATATGATGTTTATTTTTTTATTAATATTTGATTTAACCGCAGCTCTCGGTGACAACACACGGCCTTATTTGTGGAACACACACGTTGAGTGTTATACACAAGAGTATGGCGATAAGGAGACTTCTGGGACTTAAAATGACCTTGTGGTGTATGAGGCCGTTGTAATGTGAGCAGCCTAGTGGAATATCGAGCCGAGTTTTTATCTATGGGCCGCCATAGCCTGATAAGACTCAGATACCCAATAGACTCCCTGGTATTAATAGACACTAAAGCATCATTGCCAATACATTGACCTTAAATAAAGTTATTTTCAGTCACGGTTGGATGCAGCCCAAAAGGAGATGTTTTTAGTTTAGTGTTTTAAATATAGAAGTGTACATCCAAATAAGCTGTAAATGCATTTCCATTTATATAGGCTGTAATGTAGAATGCCTTGTGAAGCCAGAAAGGCAATTTCCTGGATAATAGGGCTAATGCTCCTATTTCATGGTTTATGATCTCTTCTGATGACATGTTTGTCACTGTTGAAGCATGTTGTTATGGAGTGGCTTTGATTTTGACCTTCACATATAAATTTGCAAAGCCTATCTTTTCATTCTTTTTCCATTGTAAGCATACCCAAATCGCCAAAAAGAGAGGGATACTTTTTTTTTTTAGTTTGCCAGGAAAAGGACTTTAAAAGCAGTACTGTTCCTCTCCATGCTTTGGCTGTTTAATCCAATACAAACAAGCACAGACCAAAAGATTTTATGTAACAGTTTGATACAGAGGTTTTTTTGTTTTATCTTTGATTTCAGACAGAAACCTCTGATATCTTTAGTATTTTTGGGGTGTTAAATCTGTTGAATGTGTAAATGCACCAAAACTGAATCTGAACTCAACCTCCAGAACTAATTTCACAATTACAGACACATGCTGCCAGATTCTAAAAATCTAGAAGAAGTTTTCTCTCAAGTTTTTATTTTTTTTTTATTTTGCATCATTGTGATCATGAAAAACTTTTAAGTATGTGTCTGAGAAAAACAAAATCTATGCTGCATATTCATTGTGCAGATCTCCACAAAAGACACAGCAATTACAGTGTATCAGGTTTCAACACAGTCAATTCTTGTTGTCACGGGTTGGCCTATATTTGATTGCAGCTCGGCTGAGTATTTAAGACTCAGAAGATCGGCAGTGTTGATTACATCTTCAGGAAAATTAAACACTGGCTATTATTAGAAACAAACAACGCTTAATTTCCTTGCAATATTACTGTCATCTGCATAACAATTTATAATCTTTTTTTGTATTTTTATGACTGTTTTTTATTGTTTAATATTTTTTACAGTTTAATTTAAGTATGTGTATTTAAAAAAAATCAAGGATGGCTTTTGCAAGGAGATTTTTCCTGTTTTTCTGAAGAATATTTTTTCACTGAGACATCTAAAGTCAAGGTGTCCATAAAAAATATGGCCATTATCTCCACTGGTAGGTGAAGTGATACAAGGCCAAACCTGCTTTCGCTGGGCATCCTGAAGCCTTCATCAGGTGAGCAAATCTTACAAGTGTTGTGGAGAATATAAAGCAGCTAGCACTGAAACTGTGCCTCGAATCTGTTATTTTCAACGTCCTTTGCAAACTCCTCCACTCCAAACCATGCTCAGGTCAGTGTTAGTTCTGTGCGCTGTTTGACCTTCATGCTGCAGAATGATGTTTGCACTCCTGCAGACAGGTGCCAAATTCTTCTACTGAAAGTGAAATGTTTCCATGAGCTCACTTAAAATCAGAGTTTTATTCGTACCTACGCAGCGTTTCAGGCATCCAAACATAATCTCCCTTTTTGCATCGGTAAATGACTACATGTTTCTGGCCTGTCGATATTCTCACTGCTCAGGACGTTCAATGAAGAGGAGAAGCCTTGAGGTGTTCCTCAGCTGTGTGTGCTGTGTTATAGTCCTGCAAAATAAAGCCTTAACAATTCCAGGATCAAGGACTTGACATCTCTTGCACATATTGCGTTTACTTTTTCAATACTTTATAATCAGATACAGTATATATTTCTCAGGGAGAATATTTGACCCTTCATGCAGTGGAGAGTAAAAGACTTAAGACTTAAATCTGTGTAGTGGGTTATAACAAGCAGACCCTCTACTTAGATTCTTTAAATTTGGATTCAGGGATATCCTTCCTTTTTATTCTGAGATGTTTCACTTGACTCGTTTTCTCAGAAACGAGCATTTCCAGTGGCTGTGTTGTGAAACTTTTTTTTTCTTAAAGAGACTTGTGGGCAAAAGTTCAGGCAACTTATATAATAATAATAATACAACTAATAAACAACTGTGATTTACTGTTCACAGATTCCATCCTCTTGCAAAACCTCATTACTTTATTAACTTATTATTTATTAATTGATTCCTTAGGACTTGTATGGAAAATCAGCCCAGGCCTCTTCAAACCATGTGGAAAAAGATATCAGAGTTCTGGTTCACATTGTCTGAAATTGTAGTTCACTGGAACTGTGCAGGTCAAGACAAGATTAGGAACGTTCTGATGAAACTCTTCTTTGCAGGAAGGTTCAGCTGACACAGGCTGTACGCCACTTTATGTTTGACCTCAACATCTGAAGTCTGATAAGCCAGAGGCAGACTGTACACACATACAATGGATTCTGCGGGTGAGTCTGTCGAGAAAATGGAACTGAAAACAGGACAATAATCAAAAAAATGGGTAGATGTTATCACCTGTCTGCGAGCCAGAACACAACCTGCCAAGAAGAGTGAGTGATATCCTGAACCACAGAGAGAAAGGCTACACTAGTAGCTTGGAACTTCTACACATTGCCTTGGATTCTAAACAGGCACAAGCTTACACATTTTTCTTATTTTTTTCTTATTATGTTATTACATTACAAATTTAAAATGTCACCAAAAAGCACACAAATAACACTGAAATAACACATTTGCATTTACATGCTCATTAGAACACACTCGGCCTTCCACACGTCTGCTAGACAACACTTATTGAAATCTTGATTTACTGCATGATTTATGATTTATAGAAGTCCTGTAAGAAACAAAAAACCTCACATGCATGTCTTTTTGTGCAAAACCTCTGAGGATTATATCACAGAATAATTATGTAGGCTTGATGAATCTGTGTGCTATTTAATTTCCAGGTTACGAATAATAGTCAGGGCCTTTATTTCCTCTTTGGGTGAGGGCAGTTATTTTGGTCCAAACAAGGGCTACAATAAGCGGCTGTGCTTATGACATGCTGTTTCTCACATCCTCCACATGCTGTCAGGTAGCCAATAACAGTATAATTATGTCTGCTGTATGCTCAGAGAGGAGGTAAGTCCAGCGTGTCACACAAACTGTGATCAATGTGGATGGACCAGATCATGACAAAGGAAGGAACAGACACCTAATAACTGGTGTTTAGATCAAGTCGGAGCACTTGTCAACACACAGAGCAATCATGTGGAAAAATAAGTAGCAACAACAGCACAGCAGAGACTGTCGGCCTGTTTGATAGAAATAGATAAGCAACCCTGTGATCTTTGTGAGACAGCGCCTACAGATAAAGGTGGTAAATCAAAATGTGTCTTGTCAATCATTCATCAATACATGTTGCAAAAAGTAACTACACCTTTGACCTCCCCTGTCTATTAAACACTGTCCCAAAGGCCTGTGAGTGCATGCCGATGTCCTTAATGTAACTGCTGCATCCCGTGCAGGTTTAAATATGTTCACTGTCTTTCTGATCATGTGCACTTTGACACCAACAGTCCTTAATCTCAATCTTAATCTTAAACGTTTAGGATTTTTAGAGATTCTTGCTGTTTATCGATGTATTTCACATGATGTAATAGGGATCCCAGCCCTTTTGACATTACACAGCAAAAGCAGGGAGAACAGTGGACCCTGTATACAGAGGTTATTCATTTATCTCGTCAGTCACTGCCTCTAATCCTCAAATCTTAATCTGGAAGCCGTGGTTTGAATGTAGAGATGTGTAACTGATTTGTTTTCATACTGTTTGCAGAGACAATGAGGCTCGTATGCTTGGTCAAAGGGCTTCCATGCTGTGGTTGTATATCAGCTAACACACTAACCTCTTTCAAGTAACAAGCATTAGAAATTATGACAAGATACATCATAAAGCAGGTGAACACAGATATATATCATATCCCATCTGAAACTTTTCAGCATGTTTAAAATGCAGTTCCAATCGGTATAAACAGGAATCAGACTTTCTAGTGTAAAACATCTCTCATCTTTCTAACACCCTGCACCATGTTTAAGTTATGGCTGTTGAGTGCAAATGAGCTCCAGTTG
This sequence comes from Parambassis ranga, assembly GCF_900634625.1. NCBI lineage: Eukaryota > Metazoa > Chordata > Actinopteri > Ambassidae > Parambassis > Parambassis ranga. The sequence continues at coordinate 15,331,357 of NC_041036.1, forward strand.
AGTAGAGCTGAGCAGAATTTTCCTCATCAGTTTTCAGCATGCTGGCTGAAGCTTCACGCACCTCAGCCCTTTACATTAAAGTGAGTGCGTTGTGTGAAAGGCACTTCTGAATGCATCCCATGTGTGTGGATATGAGCAGGGGGTCTTGGTTCTGTGTACCGGACTGAGAGCTGTGACAAACTTAGGATTATGAGACCGGCTTTTATTTGAACACACCAAAACCAGGCACAAATGAGCTAAGTCAGTCACACCTCACATGGCAGCAAGCAAAGCAGCCTCCCCTCCTGATTCACCCTCCCAGTCCCTCCCTTCCTTTCTGTCTAACTTACTTTCATCCACGTTTAATGTGTGACACTTTGATACTGAACATCCTATTTCCCGTGTTCTGGTCGGTTGGCTTTACATGCAGATGGGCTGGTAATTTGCATAGACTCAAAGGTCTCCCTTCTTTCCTGATGCTTTCTGACAACGGAGTGTCTATTCATCCTCTGTGTTAAGCATCCCTCCTAGGACATCGCCTGAATTGCTGTCTCATGGTGCTTCAAGTCTCGTTTTACACCGCAGGAACTGCTGAGGAATTGGATTAAGAACATATTCCTTTAGAGAAAAGCATCACAGCCACCAAGGCAAGGCCTCGCATCTCAGCATCAGATGGATAGTTCACTCCGATATCAAAGCCTGTCACATGTTTTTGTACAAAGTCACGCCAAGTGCGATTTTAAGTCACGCTGAGTCCATATCACACACGCTGTTAGCAGTGTGGATTCTGTTATAAGTCAGTCCCACCTGGGAGAGGAACACTGGAGTGTGTTCAGAGAGCAGCAAGACTAGCTTCTTATCCTCATATCACCTTAAGTGGCTGCTCTGATCATACACCAACTGACCTAAAATGTGGTCTTTGGAGAACCAATTAAGTTTAAATATGCACATGAGGAGGAAAAGCCACTTTTTATTCCTATTTGTTCCACTTTGTCTTAGATAAGGCAAATGTTGCTGTATCAGAATGTGAAGAATGTTTTCTTTTGTAGGTTTCAAACAGACCATACAAAATAAGATATCCTTAAATATGCTGCTGAAAACCACAAAAATACTTCTCAGGCCTCCGGTAGTCACTACCCATATCCTCCCACTATGTCACCGCAGACGTTTTTTTTCCTGACTCGCTCTTCCAAGCCAAAATCAAAACATCATTTTGAAATTCATAAGATGAGGGGAAGAAAAAAATCCGGAGTCATAATACACAGGAAAGGCAGTGAGGAAGAAAGACTACAGAAGATAGTGGGTGGATACAGTAGTGAAGCAAATACAAACATGATGGATGAATCTGGCGAGTGAGAATGATAGAGTGACAATTGAAAGAGGATGAAAATGAAACTGGAAAACAACAGAACAAAAGGGACAGCAGTAATAAACTCTGGAAATATATCATACAAATGTCAAAATGCATTTTGTATCCCTGTCACTGTGGCGGAAGAACGTCTGCTTAATAAAAAATATCAGCACAACAATGTGTAATCTGCTTGTTTCTGATTCTCTCCTCTTTTTTTGTCTCTGCACAGCTGTAAGGTTCTCTAAAGGTTCCTTCTTGCTGTTCCATGTCAACATCAATGGGAACGCTCAAGGTTCTGTAAAACATCTTTAAACCATTTTGATTATCTCTAAGAAGTGATTGTCATAGGAGTGTTCTTATAAACCTTCACCTATATCATAATAATTTTGAAATGGCTGTAATACTAATGAATGGTTGTCGATCTGTGTCAGTCATGAGCTGAGGATCGAGCCAAGCAGAGACAAGTAGCCATGCCAAACAACCTGGTGCAGGATTAAGCCAATAAATGAATGGATGTGAGAATATTGTAGTCATGTTGTTCCCCTAGTCTGGGCCCTCTAAGAGTCACAGCTTTAACTAAAGGAGGTTGTTGTATAAACAAAGTTGTGTACATATTGTGGGGGGTTATGTGTATTTTTGCATTTAAGTGTACAGAATAACCAGGATTTTACCCCTTTGAACAGCTATTAAATCAAAGGTTTATTTGGAAAAATGTCCATTTTCTAACTCTCTAAAACCAGAAACTAGAACCTAAAACCTCAAATATGTATTTTCCCTGTGCCTTTCGGTGCTATTTACCCATAGATGATGTGGCTTGTAGAATTCTGGTTTGATATTGCCCATAGAAATTTCTGACTTCTCTCCAATAATGTAAGTAGATACTACTCAGCTTGTGGTACTCAAAACCAAAAACAATAGGGTTTAAAAAAAAAAGTAGTTTTTGAGACTGCAAGCTGAGTGCATTCTAGTTCATTTATAGCAGAGGGAGAAATCTTTAGCTGATATTGTCCAAACTGGGGAACTCAGTCCCCAATAAACATAAAGGTAACTCATATGTCAGACTTATCCAACCAAAAATCATTATTTATATTCTACCATAAACTAGAACTGTTAGAATTAGAATTCCTATACAGGCGCAGAGCAGCTCACCACAGACACGTTGTAAGGCTGTAACATAATTTTCCTCCACACAAATATCATTCCAGATAATGTCCCGGTGTGTTTATCACAGCACCCAAACACACACACACACACACCATTACATTTCTGCTGTGATTATGAAGCCTCTGTTCATTGCCTCTTTTATTACTGTTATTATTAATAAATCAAGCAAGCCGTGGAGCCCGGACAGATAAGTTAGGGGGTACGGGGGACGGCCTAGAAGTGGTAATTGCTGGTGTAACAGTGTGTGCAGCCCCGCGGTGGCCTCGTAAGCGAGCCGCTTTATTAGATCGGCCGGTATCGATCCTCGCTGCGCGGCGCTGACTAATCTCCAGGCGGGAGAGAGGGAGAGCGCGGATCGATGAGCCTGGATTCAATCATGTCTGGAAACAGAGAAGGTAATTTATTGTAATCACGGCTGCTAAATGGAAAACGTGAGAACAACGCGCCCGTGAGGTCCACAAAGAGAATTACAGCATGTAGGCAGAGGTTTTCCTGCGAAGACAGGCTGCAGACAGATTAATAACTAGGAGGCTGCTGCTTGACCTTCAGCACTGTGTCCATGATGAGCTTCTCTCACCTGCAAACAAACCTCATCACATGACTTACTAATACATTTCTACAGAAAGTCTGTCTGGGTTATTGGATTTAGAAACAACAGATGGATCCATGAATAACATAAAGCTGCAGTTACATTTTAGAATGCTGTGACTATGGGAGAGCCCTCTAAAAGTAATGTGACATTTGAATGTGCCAGATAAACCAGAGTGATGTTTTATTCAACAGCACAGAGACGTATACACAAGCATCAGACATACACACGCTCGCCTTCAGTCTCATTCTGCAGTCAGTGCTTCACAAAGAAGACTAAAACAATGTCCTATGAGTTCAGTAAGTGTTGGTGCTCCATAAGCAGGAGGAGGGAGTCCACATCATGCGCGGGACTTCCTCTCCTCTTCTTCATTTTCCAGAAGGTAGGCTGGCTTGTACCGTGTAACCCCCCTCGCATCCACCATCTGGAGGGACGCATTTCTACAGGTGTTGTCCATACTGCCGAGTGAAGTGTACCTGCAGGTTGAGAGAGAGGTTAAAGGCCAACCGTTCAGCTGTTACCAGAATAAAACACATGAATCAGAGATGTAAAGACAGGATGACCTCACCCCTTATCATAAAGGATGCAGTAGGGCACATATAATGTCCTCAAGAATGACCAGATGTCATGATATGTCCAGTCCTGTCAGAAAACATCAAGTTTATTCAATCTCAGGAAACAGGCTTAACACTTTTAATTGAGGTCAACTGCTACATATACTTGTGTGTCCATATACCATACCTTTGTTAAATAAGCATACTTTGGTTTGGAGCAGCATTACCAAATGATGAACACAGAGTATATGTATATATGGTATGGATTTACAGCAGAGCTGTTCCACTGTTTTTAGCTGGGTAGGTATTATTGACTGTATACCTCGTACAAAACATCTGAATTCAGACATTTTCAACAAATAACATTTAGTGTAGCAATGGAAACCTACCAGACTGGAGGAGGAAAAAATATTTTTTATTATTAGTAAAATAAGAGCAGTTTATCCTGCAGCCATATCTACACTGTGCTTTTAAAAACACCGAAGGAAGACTTGTTCTTTTTGTTGTTATAATGAATGTCTGCAGGGCAGGTGCATGTACAATAAAAAGAGAAAACCTCACATGCCTAACTGTTCCTAACGTTTCTCTTGTGTTTTGTGTATTACACTAGGTACACAGGTATTTTAACATTATTTAGAGATGTCTAAAGAGATGGGAAATAAGGACAGAGAGATGGGGGACATGGAGAGCTCTCTCCCTTAGACCACATGGGACCTTATTTTAAAAAAATGTCATCATTATGATTCTTTTTAAAATGTACAATGATTTATTCACATAACGTGTATACATTGTGTACCATTTTGTTTGGTAGGAAACCACTCAGTCAATTATATCTCCTGCCTCACACAATACACCACAACATATACAGTATCACCTCAGATTATAGGATTAGTGAAGCTGTCAGTGGGTAGTCTTTCTGATGATGTACTTCAGGTCTTGTGGTGGTCTAAGTCATTCAGTAAATATTGCATTGAGGTATTTTCAGGTATTTTGTGTGTGTGTGTATCGATCTCACTAGTAATGGGTTGACTCTCATGTAGTCTGGCCATCCATTGTCAGTGGGACACATGGGTGTGAGCGTGTGAGAGTATGGGTCAGTCCTTCTGGTCCCCATCAGGACGGCTCTCAGGTGTGGCCTCTTTTCCTGCACCTCGTTCAGTGCCTGCCGAATACTGCCCTCCACAGAGATGAGCTCCAAGTCATACCTTTAGGAGACAGATTGCCAAATAATGAGCTTTAATTATGATTAAACGGTTGAACTGCAAAGATGTTCTGGTTAGAAATAAAAATGAAAAATAACTAATGTTCAAGACAGTATTCACTGATGTGTTTTTCCCACTGTTTAGGACAGACAGACGTCTCACCTCTTTATTGTGTCCTGGAGGAATCTCTCCATTTCTGGGAATGGAGAGACAATACGAATATACAGAGCTTTCACCTTGTCTTTGCTGTCTGGATGCCGCCTGAGAGTGGCAGGAAGAGAGAAATGGGACATTAAAAAATGATAAATACAGAGCCACAGAAAAGGATTAGATAAAGGTTCCTTCTTCTTATCATCACTTTACACAATCTGTCCGGTACAGGTCAACAACAGGTCAATGTTGTCCAAAGATTTTTCTCAGCCTGGCTCATTTTCTTTTTCCACTTACTTCTCACTGAGATGTGTCACAAGGGTTTTATTGTGTTTTTAATTTTGAATCTCTGCTTTCATCTCTTGTCTCTCAGGTCACTAAAATTCCTACTCATACAAACTGTTGTATTTCTCCTCTGTTACCGTTTCAGTGCAGCATAGTAGAGATGGAGCAGAGCCGTACAGTCTTTGCCTCCGTTGAAGCCAACGCAGATTGCCTCTGTTGAATACTGATCTAGTGCAGTCTCTATTGTTTTCAGTGCTGACTTAACTTTCTCTCCCAGTGCCGTGCCTGTGGGAAGAAATGCACAATGAGAGAATATTTTATAGTGGTATCATCAAATTTTGTTAGGCATCATATACACGAGCCCTTGTTTCTATGTCTAATTGAGAGTAAAAAATATAAGCTTGTACTTTCTCATAAGTTACTAATGCTTCATTTTATTCTCCATTCATTCAGTCTCATCCCTGTTAAACTCTTTTTTATGATCCAATATTATTTTACAGCTATAATTACTTTAATATTTTTGCTTCCTTTATTAGTCCCATTCCCGCTATAAAGTGCAAAGGTTCTCAGCAATTGTCACTGTATAATAAGTTGAGACATGTTCATCTTCCACTACTCTCCACACTTTCTTTCTTCATCCTCACCACTGTTGGCCAATGTGTAGACTTCAGCAGTTGCGTTGGACACCGAGTCTGTGACTAGGGGCACCACGCTACCCTTTGGCAGCTCATCTACCAACTGTGAACGAGCTTTGTCCACCTCCTCTGGGCTGTCCGAGTCCAGAACCAGCCTGACTCTATGATAGTTGCTCAACCAGTCCGGGTAGGAGCCAAGAGCCACTCTTCTGCCCCATCTAGCCTGCAGTTTGGTTAGGATGGGTGCAATTTCTGCTTCATCTGCATCTACAAACACCTAGCAACATGATCTTTGATTAGCTTGGTTGCCATCATAAAATACTGCATTCAGATGGAGTTGTTAATAACAGGTATGATGTTACCTCACGAGTGTGAAAAGTGGTCCCTGAACTAGCAAAGAGTTGCTCCATACCACTGAAGGCCCTCTCCATCAAGGATGGGATCCCAGGAAAGATATACACATTGCGTACACTCACCTAGGATAATAAGTGAACACATCATAGAGACATGGTTAAATCTAGTAAACCAGATGTGATATTGAGATTAGTAAGATTCTGGGTTGCTGCTAGTCAGGTTCTGTTGCTTTTCAGCTAAGGTATCTGGCCGCTGGCTGAAGCTTATCATATTCCTAACAGACATTAGAGTGGTATCAATCTTCTTATCTAATTTCTCATCTAAGAAGCAATGTAGGCTTTATTGTAAGTGCTGTCCTGTTCTGAATAGGAACAAGTATCTTAAGGCACATTCAAAAAGCACCGGACATATTAACAACACTGCTTACTATAGTGTTCCTTAGAGAAAAAAATGTCAATATGTAATAATCTCAGACTCAAACTGTAATAAAAGTGTGGAATGTTTTGCATGTCTGATGTCTGAAAGTGTTCAATATGTTTATTTAGCCCATTGTGAGGAGCTGTTTCTCACTGCTGTCGTGCAGTGTCTGGTTAATTGTTAAATATTCAATCTGTCTTTTCAAATTACCCAAGGACAGGATGAAATAGAGAGAGAACAATGTATGAATGAGTAAGCAGCAACCTGAAACCTGTGTTAGCTAAAGAATTAAGGAGTCAGTCAGTTAGTGGGGGATACAGGTATCTCCAGCACGGGTATCATATCATGATCTGAGGTAGTTCCGTCTGTTCTGAGTTCACTTACCACTGGGTAGCGGAGAGGTTTTCCAGTCTGAGGGTCGGTCCCATAATTGAGTTTGGCTGAGAGAGGCACCATGGCCAGCTTCATGGCAGGACTGTTTTTGTCTGTCACCCCAAAGAATTCTTCAACCAGCTGGGCAAGGTCGGGATGGGGATATAACTCCTCTTGGAATGCCATGGCAACGCTCTCAAGGGTGACGTCATCATGAGTAGGCCCAATGCCCCCTGAAGTGATGAGGTGCGTATACTGAGATGAAAGAAGGGCCACCTCTTTGGCAATGACCTCCTGTACATCTGGTATAACTGTTATCCGCTGCACAGACACTCCAAGCTTCCTAAGTGCTTTTGTCAGAAAGGTACTGTTGGTGTCCACTGTGTGACCCTGAAAGAGATGCTCAGTTAGTTTTAGTCAAGTGTTTCCACCACCACTTCAAATTCAAGGACTTAAAAAACTTAGAGCTCTTGCTTGATTAAATTCAAGGACTCACAGTGAGCATATAGAGAGAATGAGACATGTCATTGGACAAAATCAAAGACTTCATGTTTAAATCATGATCATGTCAAGTCGTTTTAAAACCCAAGCAATGCTGCCACATCAAATAGCCATCAAAGGGTTTTCCTGAAGATATGAAATGTGGATCCGAGAATGGGTTCAGAACATCAAGAAATACTGATGAGGGTGTATATATGTTACAATGAAATACATTCAACCCCATAGATATATTATACACATAAAATCATGTTTTTTCTTCTCTCAAGGATTCTCGGTAGAATGCTGTCATTCACTTAGAGCTTTAAAGTCATACCAAGGCAGGGCTCTAGAGTGCGACCATTTTGGGCGCACATGCGACCTAATTTCTCAAAGGTGCAACCAAAAAATATCAGAGGTCGCACCAGTACGACCAGCTGTAAGAGGGAGATACATTCTCCGCGACTCTCAAAAGTCTCCAACAACAGACACACATTGGGCTCATATCGTGGTCTGAACCAATCAGAGACGGTGAAGGGAGGGACCTCCGTGTGTGTATCTTTGAAAACGTGTCTGCTGCGGTCAGCAGAGAACGAAAATTCAGAAGAAGAACGCGGACATATGCTGCGCAGAGCGGATGCTGTGTGATAAAGCTTGTTCCATGCAGCACGAGAACAGAGAGATCTGTTCGTGTTCCCAAGGTGACGAGAACAAAGTCCGTTTCGGCCCGGACTTTTTAAAACGTGTGTGCAGAACTCATACGGCCCTCTGACTGCAGCGCGCAGCGCGCACACAGACAGACAGGTATTAAAGACGTTTCGCTGCAGAAACCGCAGTTTAAGTGAACATGCAGCGGAGGAGCAGGATTTGTTGCTACTATGCGGGTTTTGATAATTTGCTGTTGACCTGAATGACGGATGATAACGAGCCGGTAATGTTCAGGGAGGGGGCGTGACGTGCTCGTAGCATCATAACAGACTGAACAGCAGGTCTGAGGACAGTGTTATCTGACCTGTGAGGTTCATCCATGAAGGCTGAGTCACTCTGAATGACAGCAGTCAGCTGGTTTTAAGGAGTTATAGAACATGGTTACATGACGAACGCCCATTTAAAAAGTATTATTATTATCCTGCTATAGTGGAGCATTGTCTGCCAGTATGATGTCTGCATACAGCTAAACTGTAACAGACAGAATGAAGAGTCTGTCAGCTGGAGCTCAGCTTTAGAAAGAGAGGAGACAGAGGCAGAGAGGAAGAGAGGAAGAGGTGAGGAAGATGAGAGAAGAAGTACTGTAGCTGCATTAGAAACGTGAATCTCAATCACAGCTATTAAATAAATAAAGGTGTATATAATTTAAATAATTTTTAATTCCCATTGCCAGATAGATAAGTGAGGAGCGACAGCCAGAAAATACAGAGAGAAAGCAAACAGGGAAATGAAGAGTGCTGTAACTTTGAATCTTCATCATGGATTTCTGACAGGCAGACTTGTTGGATAGTTTGTCCATAATTTGAATGAGTACTATCGGTACATGTATTTGTTTATTTTTATTTACCTGTGTTCATTAAACAAGGTCCAAAGTCAGTTTAGGATGATATGTCATTATTAAGCCCGTTCATATTTCCTAGAGATCAATTTTTGGACCTCAGTATTTCTAAAACTTTGGCTACAGCCCTGCGAGGCCGTCAGGTAAACAGTAGATGTAGCTGCAGATGAATGATGAGAGAAGATGAAAAGAACTTCTGCGTTAGGATAGGTGTCAAGTTAAGGCCTGATCCATAACATATATGGACAGCATTTAAAAAACAAACTGCTGTGTGATGTGTGATGCGGTGCACCTAACTTTTGTGCCGGTGCACCCAAGAAAAAAAGGTTAGGCGCACCGGTGCAACCAGTGCAAAAAGTTAGTCTAGAGCCCTGCAAGGACAAAAACAACATGAAGTCACCTTGAGTATCTCATCCCCAATGATGAGGATGGCTGCAGTGGGCGCATCACCATTGATTGCTGCAGAGGACGGACTGGTGCCTTGATGGTTCGTGAACATGGTTGCTTTGCTCAGCTGAGCTGCCAGCCTCCTCACGCGCACCACTGTTCGACTCAGCTTGGGTAAGGAAAAGCTGGGGAACAAAGAAAAAGACTGATTAAATATCATATACATATATCTGTCTGCAAACATCTACGACACACAGTCAGCAACAGTCAAAATTTTCTCTAATCGACAAAAGCTCTTTAGTATAGCATCACATCATGAAATACATTACATGTTAAATTGCTACTTTGCATTTTCACATTCTATTTTTCTGGTTTTATAATGGAACAATACTATGAGGTCATAAAGAATGATTCTTACATCAACATGTATCAATATGGATCATCCCAAAATGTTTCAATACAGCTCAGGCTCTCTTCTACTTCAGAATTTGTCTCCTACCTAGTTAGAGAAGATTACTAAAGGAGCAGAGGAGAGACAGCAAGAGAAGGGAGAAATAAGAGTCAGCAGCACAGAAGATGCATTGCTCAAAAAAGATTTTACATCAGATATGTTTGATTTTGTAATAAATCAAACTGGTAAATAAATAAAGCTGGTGTTGGGGGTAGTCTGTCAGCCTTATTCAGTATTTAAAGCACATGCAAATTGACAAAACAGCTCACAGAACAACAGCAGAATTGAACATTTTGGAGAGCTTAGGTGCAGTTGTATTGAAAACCATATATATACTGCATTATGACACACTGTACATCAGGCAAAAGGTAGACAATGGGGTACTTATTTGAAGATTTAAGTGAGATCAATATGCATTGTGTATACTATATACTATTTATAATAAGCTAATACCTGCAGGTATGGAGACAAGATGGCTTGATTTTTGTTTTTAGCTTACACAGGGGAATAATTTGGCAAGATATGTGAGGGATTTAGAGAGTCGGAGAAAACAAAAGGGAACAAAGTGCCAGCAAACTTCAGCAAAGAGCCACCACACACAGTGCAGGACTTTCATTTCATTTCTTTCTAGCTCTTTATACACAAAAACGCGTAACTATATTAAACATTTAAACACCGACAGTATGAGTTAGAGTTATAGAATTTTAGAAGTATGTTACATTGCACCGGCATATTTCCAAACAGTGTGTAATACCTCTGTGACACATCATAGTTAATTGTGTTTACTCCTTGCTTAGTTGCCTAGCTCAACCCATAGTGAGGTGCACTGGCTGAGTTGAATTCACGCACTTACATTAGCATGTCTATAATGTGGATTTCTGTCGATTACCACATGGTACACTGAAGCACGCGTCGTATTGTATCTGTTATTTGATAACTACACTCTTTAAAACAGAGGAAACTTACTCCTGAGCCGTATATTGTCCTCGTTACGTATCCTACCAGTTGTCCCTGACTGTCGCGCAAGACGTGACGAGAACCGTCCAATCACATGCAGACAAGCGCTTGCGCAGGCTGTGCGACAGCCAATCACATTTACGGAAGTGGGTCCGCAAGTGCATACACGCGGAAGTTAAAAGACGATCCTATCGTGACGGCTTAAATGCAGCTCATGCAAAGCAAACAAAAAATACTCAGTCAATATAAAACACAATAACGATTTTTATCGCGCCCAGCTGTGGGATGTCACTTAAGGATCACTGCCGAGCAGATGCCGAGGAAGCTTCTTCTACTACTACTACTTCTTCTTCTTCTTCTTCTGCCTGATTTAACACAGACAACTGTAACGCTTGTGCCTCTACTGGTCGGAGGAGACAAAGCCAACAAACTCACCTTGTCTAAAACTGTCAGTACACTGTTGGCCTGCGGGTGGAGCATGTTTGCATTTATAAAACCCTACATGACTGGCGATGCTCTGCTGAGGTGAAAAATGAATAATGCATAATTCACGTATTTTAGAGACTACGTTGAAAATACATTGTCGATGTATGATATATTATTTTTTAAAGAATGAAAATGAATCCGTTCAAACATCATGTTTTGAACTCCCAGGGTACACTTAACCGTTTGTTAAACTATCGCCACTGGATTGTTTCTTAATTCAGATGCTTGCAGACGATGCTCCCCTGCACAAGATGGATGAAAACACCAATTGTAAAAGACAACACAGTGACAATGGACGCACTTGAATAATTAAAATTAAGAAATAATATGTGACAACTATGACACTTTGGCTTCTACATTTCTGGCGTTGGTTTGATGATAATTTAGACAGAACAGGACATTTGTGGTTTTTGTGAAAACTTAAAGCAAAACATAATCTCCCGTGTTGCATTTGCATTTACAGTAAATTACACACGAGCGGTGAGTTCTCACCATCAGGGTTTTTCTACTTTTGCGCAATCTGCGCTGCCTGGTCCAGGTGCAAAACGCGAGCGCGCACAGATCCGCGGCCAGATGACGTTACCATTTGTTCGCGGAAGTGGCTTCTGTCGTGACCGTGGAGGGGGGGGGGGGGCAGGGGGAGGAGGAAGGGAAGGAAAGGGAGAGGAAAGAAGAAGTTTTGACTCATCTCTTGTGAAGTTAATCGAAGCTAGAAGAAAACTGGCGGACCAAACCACTGACCCTGCGTCCTGTTAGATGAAATTAAGACTGAAGTGTGTGCAGCAGCCGCTCGGTGGGCAGTGAGGGGGCAGTCGAGGGAAAGGGAGGAACAGAGCTGGTAAGTTGCTTGTTAAAGTTGAGCACACTTTTTTTGGGGCATGGTCTGAACTGTGCGTGCTGTGCGTCATTTGTTGTACTAAAGAAAACTCTGAGGAAATGGTTCATCTTCGTGGTTCCCGGTGGGAAGTGTTGTTCTGTCCGTGTACAACTGAGTGTGTGTTACTCTAAGACGACACGGCGTAATGTGGCCTGACGGGCTACTGTAAGTGTTGTTCATGAACACATTAGCTAAACCTTCAACCTGTGTTTGTCTGTCAGACGAGGTTTTTTGGTTGTAGTGTGTGAGCATTAATCTCCCTCTAGTCTCTGATGAAGTACTGTACATTGTTTAAAAGTGTCTTCGTCACCTGAAGCTGTGTGTGTGTTGATTATTTAACTAAAAATGAATAACAAACCATCCATTCTTCCTCTCCAATGTGATGAATTTGGGCTGTTTCTGCTTCTAGTGTGTAATAAAGTTCACAAAAGGAAACCTAAAAGTGTCAGTCAAGCTGTATTAGATGTAAATTGTCAGTGAGAGGAAGATATAGGCAGTCAATTCAAAGATGACCACAGCCATAACATTAGGACCAAATGCATAATATTGTGTAAGTCCACCAGCAAAACAGCCCTGACACATCCAGGTGTGCTACAGCATCTGGCACCATGGTGTTCGCAGCAGATCCTTTAAGTCCTATGAGCTGGCCTCCATAGATGGGACCTGTGTGTCCAGCATATTATAGAGATTCTGGATTTTATTTGAGGAAGAAGTCAACAGCTTGAACTCATCATTGTGTTCCTTTAAACTATTACTGGCCTACTGTTGCTTTGTGTCAGGATGTATTATCCTACATGTACACATGAATGGCAGGTTCCAGGATATTTTCACCATTACCAAAAGCATGGTTTTGCCTCCACCAGCGTCCCCCTTTTCACAAATCACAGAGCAAGAAAACTGCTCAAGATCTGCAGTTTTGGAGATGCTGACCCAAGTTAATGTCACTTCCTGTCTTGCCAGTTTTTCTTGCTTCTCACGCTTCATCTCTGAGGACTAAATGTTACTTTCTATGTACTAGCACCGCATAAGTAACACAACAATCGAGTAACATGTGTTACTTATTTCACCTGTTGGTGGTCCTGATGTCATTGCTGATTCGTAAATCTGCACACAGGCAGCCCCAACACCTACAGTCACTGTATGTGCCACTGTTTCTTCTGTGTTAAGTGTATCCATAGAGACCAATCCAAAAACAGATGTGCTGAAACAGGGTCACTGTGACAAAGTTAAAGGTCACCATGACAGAGTGAAGGACAGACAAACTATTATGGAAAAAGGTTCAAGGGTATGATTGAGGGGGCTGAAAACCAGTGGGCTCTGTGCTCTTATCAGGGTCAGCCATGCCGCCCAGCCCCTGACATGATATTATATGGTGGAAGTTATCTTCAATGATGAAATGGAAGCAAAGAGAAGGTTCAATCAACAACAGATCCGGAAAATAGGAGATTCAGACACATGTCAGGAGCCAGACCATTAAGACACATGGATCTGCACACACATACACACATATAGAAGGACAAACACAACACAGGCAGAAGGACAAACACAACACAGGCAGAAGGACACAGTCTGTCAGTCAAAGCTGAGCATCTCGGCCACTCTATCACAGTACAGACGCAGTCCAGAATCCACTTGATTAAAATTGGATCTGTCCAATTCTGCTGAAATTGTATCACTCATCAGTAAAGGCTTTAGTCCTGATTGACGAGTCAGTCTGACACTTGATTGTTACAGCTTCACTTTGACAGGTGTGCACTTGCGTTCAAAGCCCCACGCTCGTACACAGACACACAGGCACCCAGAGAGAAGTAGAGTAAAAATGTTAGCGCTGATATTAGTTTCAAATCAGTGTTGGGATACTTAAAACTTTGCTATTGACAAAAGACATTCAGTGGTGAGGTGGTAAGCTGTTGTAAACCCGCTGAGACTGTTGACAGGACATACAGTTTTGCGTGGGTGTCTCTGACCATGTGAGGATGTGTTTGTCTGTGCGTATATATGTTTGTGCTTACCTTGTGTGTGAATGTGTGGTGGAAACAATCTGTAGGAGTTTGTTTTTGAGGTCGTAGCATGTGGTTGTCCGTCTCTATACACTTGTATACAATAGACTTGGTCTCAGCGGTGTTTCCTCCTGTGGTGCTCAGTGTAGTGAGGCCGTCACTGTTTAGTACATTGTGTGTCCTGGTAGATGTAAAAAAAAAAAAAAGAGAGAGAAGTGAATTTATTTGATGTAATCCACAAAAAGGATGTTAGGTCACAGTGTAATAACCGCTGACTGTGTTTGTGGATTCTTTAGTGTCTCTAATTGCAATATTGGCAAATGTATATTAGAGCAGTGTTTCTGGCATGTTCTTTGATGAGAAGTGTCTTTCTGTTTACACTGGTCAACATCTCATTCTGCATGAAGCTGAGAGCTATATAATGCCGATCAGGGTTCCACAGTTTTTGCTCAGCAGGGAACTGGTTGGTGTTGTATTGAGGCTGGTTCTCAGCCAAAACTATGTCACTTTAAGGTCAGGTTAAATGCAGGTCTTATTTCCTGGCAGTGCAGTTATCAAAGGTTTGTGCTCTAGATTATTCCCTATGTTAATTTCAGACCATGATAAATCACCAGTAAGATAGATAACATGCTAAAAAAATGTAGCATGTACAGATAAGAGAAAGTACGTGTTTTAAATTATGTTGATAAAGTAGCACATCAAACCTTTTTTTAAATGCAATAACAAAATGTCTGTTATCATAAACAGCTGAAAAACACAAACATTGGAACTTTACTTTGTTGAAATAAAAAAACGTTTGCACTTTTTCCTGCACTATGAAAGGTTGCAGTCAGCATTAACTACCAGCAGTCACAAGTGTGTATATCAAAAACTTGATCAAAAAAAAATGTAAACAATACTGGAAAGCATTTTAGGCATTTGTTTTTAACACCTAACAGTTTCGATACCCTTTGTGACACATTTATGTTGCACTGTCATGAACTCACTGTCAAATACAAACTCTTATAGCAAGGGGGAAGTTAAGTGGTGTGAGGCACAGAGTGGTAGCAGGAAGGGAATGATGGAAGGAGATAGAGATGTGGGAGTGTGGTTAGAGGGGGGTTGGTGGAAGGGGGTTGGCACAACCCAAAATAGCCAGCTCACATGTTTGCTGTGTACGTGGAGAGCAGTGAAACCGACAGAAAGACCTCCAACTGAATGCCTGGCTAATCCAGTGGTCACACTCACCATTACTTGTGAAAAGCTGATTTTGCTGGGTGTGTCTGCATGTGAGACTTCTCCTCGTCAGACACATTCTGTCTCACTGAATCAGCATTCTTTGTATTTCTTCTCTCCTTAATGTTAACCTATGTTAGACAGTGTCTCAGACTGCCTGTAGTCCAGTTGGAAAAGGTCAGTGACTAGGCCTCTAATCATATACACTCATTTTTTGGCCTATTGTGCGTGATAGGGACGAGTGAGGCGGGTGAAATCAGATTATACACACAGACAGACACACAAACAGTATAAGAGCCAACAGCAGATGTGGCCCTGCAGCATGTGCATTAGATCCAGAGCGTTGTCTCAGTCAGATTGTTTCATCTAATAAATACTGACTAGCTGCAGCTTCCATGAGAGTTATACTGCAAACATAGAAACAAAATGGACACTTGCTAACTTGCACTGGGCAAGCTGAGGCACAAACATCCTACACATGTGGTCCTTTCAGTTAATTCCTTTCATTCCACAGGGTATGTTTCTACATGCACGCTGGATTACAGCCTCTCGCCTATCACTTTCCAGTACTTTCTCCCACTCAGCATTGCTCTCGCTCTCTGTCTTATTCTTGTGTGCTTGATCAACTGGGCTGTTGATATCAAGGAAGTCCCATGACCCTCTCCACAGCTGATCCTGGGAGCAAAGCATGTTGGGAGGCAAGAAGCTCTAAGGGCGACACTGGAGCACGCTAGAACATTTGAGTGTTGTGTGTTGTGTGTATATTTATGTGTGTATTGTGTGCTGATGTGCACTTTGGTGTTTTTAGGGTTACAGACTCACAGGCAGCCTGTGCTGGCCGATGGAATATATGGTAAGGATGATCAGATGATACAAGCAATACAAGTTAATCAATAACACATTGCACCATAGTGGCAAAGGAGTCAGTTCTTCTTACTAAAATCTATTAGCACAAAATACAGATTCTTTGAAAAGGACTTGAGGACAAATTTAGGCATTTCATTATTAAATATGAATTTTATTGCTGCATGAACACCAAAAATGCAATGAAAGGTCAAATCAGTGTGATTTAATTTCAGTTTATTATAATAGGAAGGACTAATAGCAATTGTAACTTTAATTATGTCTGAATGAAAAAAATAAAGGGCCTCTGATGTGTTTAGATATGTTTTTCAGCACCTCAAGTACCATATAGGATCATTATTCAACAGATTCTGAACATAGCACTCTTGATGAGAAACTGCAGCCAAAAACATTATGTGATACCCCTTCTGATGATTTATTATTGCATCTTATATACTTTTCAAACGTCAATATAGCTGACAAGGCAGTGCTGTGTAAAACTGATGTCAGTAACCATGCATGAGTGATTTTTAATTTAGTGTGGTTTGAATCTCAGCTTGTTAATCTTACTTGCTAGTGGTTTATTATTTACACCCAGATAAAATGAATGCAGTCTACAGCAGCCTTGTAATAAATCAATACCTTCATGGCAGTAAAATAGTTTTTCGTTACATTTTTGGTGTGTGTGTGGGTATTTTGAAGGCTGTAGTTTGGGATTTTATAGCATAGCAGTAATATCCTTAATTGAGCAAAAAGCTAGAAGTATTTACAGGATTGGGTGCACTTAATAAAGTGTTGCCTTTATTAAGATGATCATTTTGTCAACCCTAAGCCACAGGGTGTCATGTGTTTCATTGGTTATGGGCATGGTGCAGGCTGTGGGTGGAGGGCGCTGTCTTTCCCAATTACACCAGTCATATGAGTGGTGATGGCTATTATTCTGAGTGACACTTTGCTTGTCTGCAGTTGTCTGATTTTCATGCTTCACAGGGCTCTAGTAATCCTCATTTAGTGGTCAAACATAGTACTGCAGGGAGTGTTGCAGTGTCATTTGAGGACTTCTATCCACTCTGCTGGGTTCCTGTTGCACTTTATGGGTGGTTTCCTCTGCTTTCCGCAACACTGCCTTCTTATCAGATATCACTGGAATATCAAGACCAAATTTTAGGATTCCAGCTTTCTGTCCTGTCCTAGACTAGAGTACTCTAGTCATCTAGTACCATAAAAATATGTGAATGCTGTTATTTTTTTTTTTTAATTTGTCTACTTTCATCAAGGTTATTGAGAGTGACCTGCTGTCACACTCTTTACAGCACGCAGAGGGAGGGTGAATCCTCTTCCGCTCTCCATCTCCATCCTCCCCTCTCTCCCTCTCTCTCTTTAACCCTGTCTCTCAGGTTACCAAACATGCATAAGGGAGGAGTCTTGAATATTTAACAAGAACATCCCACACCCTCCCCATAGATGGACACACAATCACACATTAATCCCATATCTCCATCTCCCCATAGAGTGAATGCATTAATGTATAGAGGTGCAGCATCTTGCTGTGCATACACATGTACATTGCTAAAGGACTCTGGCTGCAGAGAGGAGGTGGGGGAAGGGGAGGAAACAGGAAGGAGGTAGCATGGGAGAAAAGAAGGTGGGGAGGGCACAGGCAGCAGTGCAAATGTGTGTGCGTGTTGGGGGGGGGGGGGGGGGGGGGGGGGCAGGAGAGACAGTAAGAGAGAAAATGGGAGGCAGCATCTCCCACCCAGACGAGGAGGAGGGGAGGATAGACAGCGTGCTTGTCCCTCTAACAGACAGAGGTGGAAGGAAAGTGGGAATGAGAGACAGACGTGAGGGGAGAAGAGGAGCACAATGAAGGAGTGCCATTGTCCATCTTGGCAGCACTGCCATTTCACCATCTGCTGAAAGAGAGAGAGAGAGAGAGTGAGACAGAGGAGGGACGTGAAGAGGACGCAGCCAAACGGAGGAGAGGATGGTTGGATGGAGAGAAGCTGCCGGCAGTGACTTTGTGAATTAATCGAGTGGAAGAGCGGATCAGAGGAGAAGCACGTTTTTCTGGGAGTGGACGACGGGCAAGTCAGAGAGGAAGGAGAGGACAAATGATCGGACAGTCTGTGGCTGTTTAAACATTAATGTGGTTCTCATGTGAATACGGAACCCAGCTTTAGATGAATCGCCATGGATTATCAACTGCATGCTTTATAAACCAAAAAAGGAACTACTGATCTTACACTTAGGGAAATTGATCAGACACACTTTCTACAGAACATTTTTAATTACTTTTTTCTTTTTTGTAAATATACACTTCTTTTTTGACATTTTTCTAGTCTATTCTCTTTGAGCATAGGATCTATTCTGCAGGATGTTATACAATCATTATCTTTGTTAGCTGCTGCACATGATATCCAGGTTGTTTTTATGCAAGTTTTTAAAAAATCTGTTGTCTTTTAAATGTAAATCTGTAGTGCAGTTGTTGTTTATACAGTTGCTGCAAAAGTGATTATCATTTTTTGAAATAACATCAGTTCTATGTGACCTAGATTGAGTCAGTGCATGCAGCCGATGTGGGATGTCAACATTGATTGGGTTTTATGGCTGGCGCGGTGCTGGTCAAACTTTGATCATTTCCTGAAACATATTGATCTTGCTGGCTGTCTGTAGTTGTTCCTCCTGTTAGACGGAGAAAAAAAACTGATGTGGAGCCTTTAATGCAGCAACTAATTGCTTTCCATGTGATTTGACAAAGCAGTTATCTTGTTGTCTGAAGGTTACTGCTGTTGTTGGGACTTCTCAGTATATATCCACCCCAGGCATCTCTTTTAATGTCTGTTGCCATAGCAACGGGCGGCAGCTGCAGACAGAACAAGATGTAAAGTTCTCTTTCCATGTCTTATCTTTAAAAATTGGTGCTGTTCTACTTGGTAGTTGTATATATTTAACAGATGATGCAGTATAGATTCACCAGTGGTTGCATGTAATTTTTAGAGTTTCTTTGTAATGATTTTTTTCCTTTGCTATACAGTCTTTGTCTGTGCGGAGCTTGGCAGTCTCCGTGTATCAGGGTTGTTTCAGGTCGCCTGTCTCTCCTTCCCATTCTGTGTGTTAGTCTTGTGCGAGTCAGCCAAGCACGGTTTGTCCTGATCTCACTTTTACCAATGGGTACTGCCATTCTCATCAGTCAAGCTGATGTGCCATGGATGAATTAGATTGATTAGACTGATTTCACTTGTACATATCACTCTGTGAGGCTACTTGGCCCTGTGGCCACTAATCATCAATCCTTAGCTGTGCTATGTGTGTGACAGCCTGTTCCTTTTACTGTTTGTAGGTGACTCAGGATATCTCTTCATGTAGAGGGTCATCTCCTCTGCAGTCACCTGACCTACACTGTGTTTTGTAAAAAAAAAACATCCCTGGGCTGAGCCAGGGTTAACTGCTCAGACTTTCTTAGCAGCTCTTTGTTTTAGAACAGACCTGGAGGTAATCAGTCCATTGTTGTAGGATATTTTGCCTTTTAAGTGCTAATCCCAGTATATGGACCAACCTCTGGTTTTATTAGGGGTGTGACAGACTGTTTTGTTTAATCTGCATGCTCTTTGATTGTCCAGATACCAGGTGTCTTTGTGACTTCTCCAGCCATACTTCTATACAGCTTTCTGGAGATCATCCCAGCCTGTCTGGCAGTGCATGAGTATGACTGGATCCTCCATGGTGCTTTATGGCCAAGACCAGATGGATGACTAGCAAGAGTTGCTAGACGTTCCCTCTGTGGTGCTAGGGTAGTGTAGGCGACTGTTTCTTTGCCATGCATCCGGCGCCCACTACAAGCTTGCGCACTGTACTTCAGGCACAGTCAAGTTCTGAAATGTTAGTGTGTGAAAAAAATCATTCGTACTGCCCGGCATTACTGAAACACTGGTGCCATATTTACAACCTTGTATCAGTGGTCTAGGCAAGGTGTGTGTAAACCTTGTTCTCCTGAGGAAGTAAAGGTCAAGAGATTGTAAAAATGACTGGTGTCTCAGCAGTTCTAAGGCCAGCCAACTTGCTGCAGGACTGTAGTTGTTGCCTTGCCTCCTGCTGAGGTCTGTTGCAGACTGTTTTTTGTGGGACTTTTGGTTGCGAGAGACTGTTAATGTAAACAGACTGTTGTTTGCCTTCAAGGTTGGACTATGCAGATTATGAGATGTTATATAGTGTCTGTACGGTAGAACTGAGAGCAGACCTGATGTTTGAGAAGCCCTGCCTTAGATAAGGAAGGAAGCTTTCCTGGAATATAACACTCTGCTTGTTCATATCATTAATGCGTTTTTGTCAACAGTTTTCTCAGGTAACTGACTATAATATGGGCTTGCTATTTGAAATAGGCAGTAATAAAGTAGGCTGAAAGGAGTTGTGTATAGAGAAATCAGCTGCGACAACATTTTAATTGAGCATTTTCAGCTGGGTTAGTGAGTGCATGTTTAACACTGACAAGCCTCCAGCATTATTCAGGGAACCCTGGTTGGGAGTTCAAACCTGACCAATCAGGTCTCATTACCATCAAAACAAGCCCACCGGTAGTCATCATCAGCCAATGACCCATATTCTCCAGTGTTACATCACCACTGTGCTGCTGCAGTTGCTGTACCAGACACAGTCAGCCTAACAGACTCAACCTACCACTATCCAATGGTGCTCCAGGAAAAATAACATCCTAACCAAGGTGGCTAACTTTAGGGAACACACTTGAACTAAGTAAGGCTCACTTGTTTTAGCCATATCAGGAACTTCAGTCAGGAACGGGCCCAACTCTGTCAGCCCAGTCTTAAGTACTAACTTTTTTCTTTTGGTTTTTCAAATGGTGTCTAAGGTGACCATGCCTGACCTCTAGCCATCCATATCCTAAAGTTCGAGAGGCAGAAAGACAGGGCTCACCATTATTATATTAGACTGAGGGACTGTTAAACAGGACAGCCTGGAGAACGGGCGAGCAGACGTGGGAGGAGGAGAGGGGGAGCGAGAGATCATCTGGAAGAGGAGAGAGGAAGTGGTGGCGCGGGAGAGGGCGGAGGCGTTGGAGAGACAGAGGCTGGCGGAATACATTGTGTGGAGAAAGAGAGAGGACTTCCAGGATAAGAAAGTAGACAGAGAGAAGGGAGGCAATAGTGCAGAGAAGGGGAAGGAGCCTGTGCCAGAAGTAATCTGGAAGAGGAGAGAAGACGAAGAAGAAGCAGGGAGAGAAAGAGCGAGAGCCATTCAGAGAGGGCATGAAAGAAGGAAGCGAGAGAGGGAGTAAAAACACACCCAGTGAAAGATTTAAGCATATGATGCACATGAAAAGCAAGTTTTAAAGAAAGTGTGCTGCTACCAGGAGTTGGAGACTAGCCTTACATCAGTAAGCCTCCACTCTCTTCTTGTAGAAGTTCAGGGTCTCGCTGAGCTCTGCAGGTGCTTGCTGTATTATCGACCAGTTGAAGCTGTGTATTAAGTGTGTGTTGCTGCCGTGTTAGTGTGCACAGCCCCTCTTGCAATCCCCTCGTTGGCTGCTAATAGGATTTTTATGGGCCCGTGTCAAGCAGGATAGAACTGCCAAGGGGGGCTGCTTCACACATGCACATACTTGCTTGTGCCAACACACACATACACAGATAATCAAAGAAGTAGTGTGGGCAGGGAAGGTTTATACTGCCTCTCACATGTAGACATATCATGTACAAGTGCAGTAAGACATACCATACATGTGAGGGGGCGAGAGAGACAATCGCTTGTGTCGATTCTTCATGGTGCTGCTGGCAACAGCTGAATGCCTGGCCCTCACTCAAAGGGCATTAAGTTTGGACAAGACACTCACGGATATTGTTTTACATTATGGCAGAACACCAAGATGAATACTCCGTGGAGAGTTAAGAACATGTCTTCATCTGTCCCTGAGAACTCGAACATTGCAGCAAATGTAAAAGTGAACTGATGACAACATGAGCTGCACTGCTGCACTACAAAACTTTTTTCATCTGCATTGTACAATTAACTGGGACACCCCACTTTTCCTCTGCACCTTCTCTCATCCTGTGGATAAAGCCGTTTTTCAAGCAGTTTGGTTTGGGCTGCCTGATAATGAGTGGAGGACAGACAACCGAGCAGATGGATACAGCTCTTATACTGAGAGAGACAGACAGATGGCTGCGTGTCCATTTAGAGAGAAACTTTGAATGCTGAGACAAAGAGACTTTGATTGAATCACTAGAGCCTGTGTGGACTTGCACGGATATAAAAACTGACACTGCAGATTCATTATGGAACTTGTTCCGAAAACCAAGTACACCCACTTTCGGAGTGAATCGCTGAGCTCAACTGATGAAACAAACTCCAATCCATCATCTTTCCCTCCTTCTCCTGCCACCCCTCTCACTCCCTCCCCTGGTTTACCTTCTTCTCTCTCGTCCTCATCGCTCACTCCCATCTTGCCCCCCTCCTCTCCTCACCCGGCTGAGAACAGCCCCACCACCCTCTGCTCTTTCTTTCCCAGGATGGGGTCTCTTCGTCTGGGTGTCTCAGCTACACTTCTCCCAGGACTGAAGGCCTCAAGCAGGTCTCAGCAGCCTCAGGCGCCTGTTGAGTCCTCTGGGGATGATAGGAGCAACTCTAGCTCCTCCCCTCCTCTTCATCATCCTGTCCCTCTTTTAACTGCTCCTTCTCCCCCTCCTCGACCTCCTCTGCAGGACATGAACCGGCTGGGAGTGGCGTCCAGGAGGGCACGGGTGGAAGGAGGACAGCTGGGAGGAGATGAATGGACGCGCCATGGCTCCTTTGTCAACAAGCCCACCCGTGGCTGGCTGCATTCTGACAGCGTGGTCAGCACCACTGGTGTTTCCTACACTGTACGGGTAAGTAAGTGGCACACTCTCAAAATGTATACATACAAGTCTCTCTGACAAGCCAGTTTCTCCTTTTCACAATTTTAGAAACAAAGGACACCACTACTCTTTCAGTCTGCTGTGTTCCATTAATCCAATTGGACTGAGATGTATGAAATGTCCAATGCTAATCTGTTCCTTTCCTGTGTCCTGGGCAGTACATGGGTTGCGTTGAGGTGCTACAGTCAATGCGAGCACTGGACTTCAACACCAGAACTCAGGTCACCAGGTGAGATTAAACACTCCTCATATATTGCTGGCTTACTGCTCATATTTCAGTTCAATGTGCATGAGGGGGCGAGATGCTAAAGTGTGGTTAGACTTAGCCACATATGCTCACAGACACCACCTTCATGTATTTCTTTGTCTGCTTGGTGCTTTGTTTCGCTTCCGCTCTATTTTACTTGTCTGCTTGATTCTTTCTCAGTCAGTGTCTGAGTGTGTCGGCTGGTGTGTATGTGTATACACGCCTGCTGCTCTCTCAACCCCTAATTTAGAATGTTCTGGAATCCTGGTGGTTTCCTTCTGGTTTCCGTAGTGATGTTTGTCTCTGTGGCAAAGACGAGCACCGTCGCCAGGGATGATAAAATCCATTAGTGAATGTGTGAAGGTGTGAGGTTTAATATGTATGTATGTGAACATGCATGTTTTATTTTTCAGGGAGGCAATCTCTGTGGTGTGTGAGGCAGTACCCGGAGCCAAAGGAGCCCGCAGAAGAAAGGTACATACTACACACACAGCACACACCCATACAGAGCATTATTTATTTATAAGGCTTAAGTGGACAGCAGTGGAAAGGGTTTTGTCAGTAAGAGCTAGATTTAGCTTGATTGTCCACTGTGTGGTCAGTTTGCCATTCAGCCACACACACAGACCTTGATTTAGGCTGATTGTACACTTCTGTGGTTAGCAGGCTGCTTGCAGGTAATTACCAATCACTCTCTGGTCTCTCTATTCCCTCCGTCTTGTCACAAGGGACACTAGAGGGGTGGAGTACGAGCTTGTTTGGAGCCTGTACCAAGCACTACAGATTAGAAGACACTGTCTGCTTTTTAGAGACTGTGTATGTCTTTGCACAGTATTCCTGTAAAAGTAAAAACATCCACCCAAGCAGTCTATAAAACAGGTGGCTAAATCCAGCTGCCTGCTGCTATTGCAGGGTTTGACCGTGGAATGTCTGGCAGGGCAGCACACCAGACAAAATACTGTTATATGATGTAAACCAGAATAGATTAAACTAGTTTGGTGGGACTGGGGTTAATGTGGCTGAGCATGTGCATCCCGTCCTGATGGCATTCTGAAGCCGTGAATACAAGAGGAGGATTGGGGTAAATGGGCTGGCACGGTAGTACTGGCATGTTTGTTTGATGGTGTTGGCCCAACTTACAATAAGTGAACTGTCTATATCCCATTGGTCACAGTTGGCCTTGGAGACCGGATCACTTTCACAATTGCAGCTGTTCTCCCACTCCCACACACACAGG
This sequence comes from Parambassis ranga, assembly GCF_900634625.1. Classification (NCBI taxonomy): domain Eukaryota; kingdom Metazoa; phylum Chordata; class Actinopteri; family Ambassidae; genus Parambassis; species Parambassis ranga. Next base: position 15,356,040 of record NC_041036.1, read on the forward strand.
CATTACCACACATACCACAGAGCCCTCAGTGGACCCTCATACCTTGTATAAATGTAAAAAGAAACGGTCCTGTTACTTTGTTTGTTCATCTTGTTTTCATTATTACTCATGAACTCCTTCTCATTTGCAGCCTTCATCTCGCTGTCTGACGTCCATCCTGGGGAAGAGTAACTTGCAGTTTGCAGGCATGACCATCAGCCTCACTATCTCGACCAGCAGTCTCAATCTGCTGGCCTCTGACTGCAAGCAGGTTAGACTCTTGAAGTTTTCTCAGACACTCTAGGTGTTTGGTAGATTTATTCCAACAATTCCAACAATCTGACTGTGAGTCAGAGATGCATCTGATTCTCAGGGCCTATTGTAGCCAGAGGTATGTTTGGTATCCAGAGTGCACTTAGCACAGTGCAGTTTAGTGAAGCAGAGTAAACCTCTCTCTTGTAGATTTTGTGTGGTTGTATGGGGACTTAGATCTTAAGAATTCATGTTTTTTCCTCATACCTATCATTTGTCTCTTTGTTTGTTGTAATCATTTATTATACTTATGCTTACTAACTAAAGTGTGTATTTTGAAAGATGCTGAGAAAATATTCCCACTGCTTTCAGGCTCAAATCAACATATTTTAATTTGCAGATGTATTGTACAAGATTTGAAATGATACAAGCCTAATTAAAAGACTCATTAGGAATTTGAGTAAATATCTTAGTAACCATTGTTTTTCAGTGGGTGCTATGACCTTCTGGGACATTCATGGAATGCTCAGATAGATGTAGAGCTTAGTCCAATTTGTTTGCCTCATTTACTCTGAATGCTGCACAAATCCCTTTTAACTGTTGTCTTCATTCCTGCTTCACCACAAGGCAGGATGTGATCCTCCTCTTAGACCTCTAATGAGTTAATAGCTTCAGAACGATGTTTATCTTTGGGGAGATGGTATAGGCTACAGCAGTACAGTGCATCCACATTAACACAAAACACAGAGAAACATGCCATGCAGCACCCATACCCATTCACAAATAAAGCCCCAGATAGAGACCACACATTGCGTTTAGAGCATTAGCAAGTGTTAATGCTGTTATTGATCCAACATGTGTGGTTGTTGCAGACTGTTAAAAAGGTGTTCCACCCATTGTCCTTATTTTATCTCTGCTGCAGCTGATGGTGCTCAACTGAGGAAAAAGCACTTTTCTCAGTAATGATTCCACATTTGTCTCCATCCACATGCTTTCATTCCACTTCCTACATACTTCATGTCGCCCATGTGCTCTCCTTCTCCCCCTCTATCTCCTTCTTTCTTTTTCTCCACAGATAATCGCCAATCATCACATGCAGTCCATCTCCTTTGCCTCTGGAGGAGACCCAGTGAGTCACCCAGCTCTCTCTCAGCTCAAATCTCACTCTGGCCTTTTTCCATCTTTCTTCAGTCTGCATATCCTTCCTTCCTGTCTTCTGTCGTTTATTCCTGTGAATACAACCTTCTTCATTGGTGCCTTACTGACTTCTCTTTCAAACCTGATCTTACTATTTCCTGTCATCTCTTTTTCAGCTCAGTATATGCTTTTAACTTTTTACTACAGCTTTTGCTTTATCTTTCTTCTTCTTCTACTCAACCTCTCTCCTAAACCTGCCTTTCACTTTTTCCTCCTATCGATTTTTCCTTCTCCCCTCCTCCCCTAACTGTCTTCCCCTGTCTCGCTCCCTTAGGATACAGCTGAGTACGTAGCATATGTGGCCAAAGATCCAGTCAACCAGAGAGGTGAGCGCAAACACTAAAATGACACTTTTACTGAGGTAGCACCTGCCAATACAGACTAAATCTTTTTGTTCTGACCATGATCGCTATATATATATGTCACAGGTTTCCTGTATTCACTTTCATCACATGACAGAACAGGTCCTGAAATTACATTTTCAGCAGATGCTCTAAATACACTTTCAGAGCAAAGGAATAAACAGTACATGTATCACTGAATAAGCATAAAAAGCAAATCGTAAATGTATTTGCTTCAGTGTTAAATATGTGAACATTCTTCTCATTCTCAACATTTCATGTTTACAGAGTTTAGCTGAAAAAAAAACACTGAAAGCTTACATAATAAATATTTATATATAATTTGGGGGGGGTAAACTAGATGACATATATAAACAGTATATTTGTTTATAGCAAACATTTTTCATTCAGAGCCATGTGGCTGCGATCTTCTTGTTAGTTATTTTGTTTCTTTTCCAATTGCAGCCTGTCATATCCTGGAGTGCTCAGAGGGTTTAGCCCAGGAAGTCATCAGCACCATTGGCCAGGCCTTTGAATTGCGTTTTAAACAGTACCTAAAAAACCCACCCAAACTGGTCACACCTCATGACAGGTACTGGTACATTTTGTCTTTTATATGAGCCCAAAACAAGAGTACGGTATGTGTTTCTGCATTTGTGTAACACCCCTGTTTTTGCTAGAATGGCTCCGTTCGATGGCTCTGCATGGGAGGAAGATGATGAAGAGGCTGCTCCACCCCCTGAGGTTGCTTACTATAATAATTTTCCTGGAAAACAGCCTCCTCCAGGTGGACTCATCGACATGAGGACACGCCCAGGGGCCACGCTGGTGAGACACGTGCATGTTAACACATGAGCAGGAAGAGATGTGGACATAGATGTTCTTATCCACTGGCTGTTAAGAGATGATGCACTTGATGTGGATCACTATTTTGAAAATAAAAGTAACCCTGCTATGATGACTCTTTGGTGCATGCACATCAGTTTGGATTGTTGTAATCCTTTTAACAGAGTTAAAGAATTAATATGCACCACATGGTTCAGTGACTCATTACCTGTTTGTTTTGCTCTGTGTTTGCAGCCTTATGGACAGCCAGGTCAGAACGACATTCACAAGCAGCCTCTGCCGCCTCTACCAGGTGAGCGCATATGTAAATAATGTAAATAAAAGCAGAATGCAGTAATTATACTTTATATGTATTAATGCATGAATAAATAACACAGAAAGCATACCAACTGTCAAAGCTAAGAGTGATTTTGTGAAATACACATTTTTAGTTTGATCCTAGCAGCACATTTCAAAGACACTGAGGCAAGAGCATGTTTACCACTGTGTTGCATCATATCTTTTTTTAACAACCCTCTGTGTTTGGGGAACTGAAAAGAACAGCTGCTGTAATTTTTGTGAAAACCTTTTTTTGCCTTTCATCTGCTCAGTGTAATTTAAAATATTTACAAATGTACACACAATGTCCCAACTTTTTTTGGAATTGGCTTGTCATCTACCTCTATATTTATATTTATCTGTTTGTTGTTTAACTGTTTTGATTTGGTCTGTGTTTTAGTTGGTGCCAAAGAGGGGGCACGGGAGATATTTGATGACCCTTCATATGTCAACGTAGATAAACCCCGTCCCCCCGCTGCAGCGAATGGAAATGCTCACAGAGATGCTTTTGATATGAGTGAGTGCTTGTCTATGCTTTTAACCAAGCTCAGAATGCAAACAGGTTGCTGGGAAACTAAATCAAAAAGAGTGCCATGATTTCTGGTAGCAGACAAGATGTGTGGGTTGTAATCAAAATGACCAAAATGATATTTTACCATGTAGAAAAGCATAATCACAGGTTTGGGAGAAAAGCTGAGTACTTTGTACGTTACTTTTTGTGTGAAAGATGATGATTGAAGACTGGAGCTATCCACAAAAGGCTGCCTTAAAGGGAGATAAGGAAATTAGTGTATCCATTACAGGGGCTTTCTACAAAACATTATTGGTTAGCTGTATAAAGCTTTTCACAAGACACAGTCCATAATCGACATACAGCATTTGTCAGAGACCATGGTCTTTACTTTGACATAGCCCACTGCTTGTTGTTCAGAAAGGAAGACAATAAATAGAAGTACTGATTATTGAAAATGTATCTGTTTGTGTTCATTTTTAAGAGCCACTTGATGACGCCCTGGGAGTCTCTGGACACAGTGGCCCAAACTCAGCAGCAGCAGCGCCCTCTCTGGTGCAGCAGTTGCAATGTGAAACCTGGTTCCATGGTAGCTTAAGTCGAAAGGAAGCAGAGAGGCTCTTAACTCGAGATGGAGACTTCCTGGTGCGAGAGTCTGGGACTACGCCTGGACAATACGTCCTCACGGGACAGCAAGGTGGCCAGGCCAAACACCTGCTTTTAGTCGACCCAGAAGGAGTGGTGAGTCATCACAAAAGGAAGTGTGAAGCAGTAACCATTTATGTCCTCAATATATGACTCTTTTTTTTGTTTTTGTTTTAGGTCCGTACAAAAGATCATCGGTTTGGAAGTGTGAGTCACTTGATCAGTTACCACATGGACAACAGACTTCCCATCGTATCAGCTGGAAGTGAAGTGTGTCTGCAACAGCCAATAGAGCGTAGAGCGTGATGTTACACACCATTGACATGAAACAAAAAGGCCACCAAAAATGTGCATACACAACACACACTTTCATATGCTATTATACACACAGCAACACTACACATAACAGACAAATACATACAGTATGAATACACACACACACACACACACACACACACACATAGCAAAGAAAGCCAAAAAAGAAAAATATCACCTGTTCCTCTGCTGCTGTTGCCACATAGCCCTGTCCTTTCTGAAAGCCAAACTGTGACCTGCAATCCTTCATCCACCCCACCAACGATCAGGCATCAGACATGTCCCTCCAAAGCGGAGAAGCACTGCTGCAATTTCTCAGCCTACTGTGAACCAGGGAGGAGCCCTATGCCAATTTCAGGACAGGGAGAAAACAAATGCAATTTTTTAAAGAAAAAATATCTTAACATGTGATTATGGAAAACAAAGGAACAGAACACTTGTTGACACATGGAATCGTATACTAAAAGAGTGGAGAGTGTAAAGGAACATGAGTGGACACAGAGCGAGATCTTCAGTGCTTTTAAGCAGTGTTCTTTTATTCAGGAGGGGAAGCGCTCTTAACTCGGACTTTGCTGGAGCATGCTAAGGAAAACACAAACTGGATGGCAAGGGTTCTTTGTTTCAGAGACTGAACCAGGCTCAGCAGTAAACTCCTTGTCACTGGAGCACTTCAGCATCAAACCTGACTCTGAAATCATTTGGGCTGGTGAATATGCATATATAGGACTTTGCTTCCACTCTAACCATGAGGGCCACTGCCTCCGCCCACTCCACTTTTACGGACCTTTGAACTTTTACTCTTAGACTCTTAGAGGAAAGCCTATATGCAAACATGGGAATGCTATGCCTATGATCATCATATACTGTATGTTCTTTTCTTTTTTTTATTTCTGACGGTTATCTTAACTCATTATCTCATTGGACATGGACTACAGGAAGATGATCGACCCTTTGTAAACAGATATACTCACCTTTACACCACCTGTCATGCCAAAGAACTCAAAACCTGGTTGCTAATGACAGAAAAGAGAGCCATGACAACAGCAGTTACATATCTGTCTTGTGTGCTTACAGCATAGAAAGCGATTTTGGACGCATATTGAAAAAAGGGTCTGTTTCAAAGCAGAGAGGTGATTGTGCCTGAATTTGTAAGTACACTGATGTCACCTACAAACACGATAACTAGTGCATTTTGAGAAGCATAGGCCTGATGCGATTGACCTATTGCTTTTCATTAACATCTTAGTATGTGTTTGCATTGACAATCTATGGGTTATATCTCTTTGGACTGAAAGCAAAGAAGGAGACCTGTTTAAATAATAGCTAATGAGAAGTGTAGATAAGTCCAAGCAATGAATTTCCCTCAGCAAAAATAATGCAAAGTCTTTCATAGTAACTGGTAACTTTTGTGTATTTTGATGTTGCTTGGTTCATGGAGGGAGTATTGTCCTTTTTTTAAAAAAAAAAAACATTGAAATGAAGTTGCTCTGTAGACGGTTTGGGGGGAGCATTGCGAGGGATGAAGCATTTAGCCAAATGTTGCTCCTCAGCGTGCTGTTTTCACAAACTTTTGAGGATCTCAGAGGGAGATGTTCACTGGTGTTTTCTCACTCCCTCAGTTCATGATGTTTTTTTATATCTTTTTGATCGTGCCTTGTTTCTTCAATGCAGTCACATCACTTCAATGCAGTCACCTTATGTACTTAATTCAAATGTAGTCAACTACAGGAGAATCTTCTCAGTTCAACAAAGACTCTGCAAAAACGACACTTCGTTAGACACACACAAACAGATCCAGTGATGGCAATCTCTTCTGATGCACATTCTTGCATTCAGTTTATAGTCACAGATACTTGATGTCACCAATGAGGGGGGGTATTTCCTGATCATCTGTAAATAACATGTTGTTTGGATTGATCAGCTTACTATTGGATTCTTGTGTCCATTGTTGTATATTTAATACCATTTTTTGTAACACAGAACCAGACACCACAGCACTGAGGTAGCTCATTCTAAAGTTGGTTGAACATGTAAAAGAAACTGAGGCCAAAATCTCAAAATATGAGAAGGGATCTTTCAACTTAAAGCTTCACTGTCAGCTAGTCTTCAGACACTGAAGTGCACTCACATGTAATTGAACATGCACACACACACTCATACCAGAGTGACAGCTGGAACATTCTGCCTGTTCAGATTTTTGTAGGTTCAGAATAGGATTACTATAGAGAGGTTATTCTATGACTGTAGGAGCCTGTTGTATGTGTGTGTGCTGATCCTCCGTATCATTAGGGAACTGGTCCTGTGTTACTGTTCATCACAGTTGCCTTTTTTTGCATGAAAATCCTTTTAAAACAAAGTGTTTGTTGTTGGTGATGGTGATAGTGATTGATGCTGTTGTACTTTTGATTTGTGTTTTTAAAAGCCAAAGGTTACTTTGAAATCGCGTGCACAGATATTGATTTTTACTTTGTTTCTGTTTTAATATGTTTTGTTTTTGTTTTTAGGGAAACATGTCTGTTTACACCTGTATCTGGAAAAATAGATTGCATTATATAAATACATATATCATTCATCTCTCTTTGTGACATATTGTGATTGAGTATTTATCATCTTGTACACCAGTACATCCAAAAAATGCAAATAGAAAATGTAACAACAAAGCCCTCACTGCTAGAAGGTATGATTGCATGTCACATACTGTCCTGAACAAAGAGTGGGATGTAGTGCGGAGCTGCTGGAACTCTCCTGTTTGTGAATAGATGAGGCTGTGACAGCAGGGGGGCTTATTCAGGGATTATTAGAACCCAGGCAGAGACTGTGTGTGCGGGTGGGGGGGACTGTACAACACTCGGGAGCAAGCTCTAGAATCAATCAGCAGATGTGTGAAACCAGGGAAGAGGCGAGAAAATGCTGGAAATGAATGGAGGCAGCTTGCTTTTTGCATAGGAGGTTATAAGTAGAGGAGATAACTGTGCCAGGAACACGCCAGCAGACCTCAGCTGTTGCACAGGGCCCCGTCTGATCCTATTTGTCCACACCTCACCTTCTTCCTCGACCCTGTCCATCTTGTTGCCTTTGTGTGGTCACCCACTTTCCTCTGTGGAACCATGCACCCCCAGCGTCCTCTTCCCCAGGCCATGCCCTCCTCTTCTCTTGGCCAACACCTGCGGGACATGGCTATGGGTCTGGGGCGAGGCAAGAACTTCATGGGAGGAAACTTCGCCTACAGCTTCATCCAGTCGGTTAAGGAGTGCCTGTATTTCCTCCTCTGCTGCTGGTGCATCAAAGAGATCCTGGACTGACAAGCTGGGAGAGAGTATATCAAGTGGTACAACGTTGATTTTACTGTTGCGCTGTTGGCCAAAAATGGAGTGTTTGATAGGCGTGGATGGCAAGGCATTGGCAAGTATTTTATATGATCTCTATTAATATTTTTACTGGTCAATGCTATGTTTTAAAACAGGAAAATGACCATTTTGAGTATGAAATAGGTTTATCTAACATGTCTAAAATATTTATTTCTGTTTTCTGTGTCTATAGGGTGCCCATTTGGGATTCCTGAAAGACCACCTGCCTGTTTCAGGATGCTACTAATGTTCAATGCAGGACTGGTTTGATCTGAGATTTCCAGGAATATAGCACCCTGATACTGACTGTACATCACAAACTGGTGTGGCCATAAATAAAGTAATGCTTAGAATAACATATATTTCCTTTATGTCTGTTTTTATTTTGTATTAATTTGATAGTTGTACATCCAGTTATTCAGGTATAGTGCTGTGGTGGTAGTGTTTAATGGGACTTTGTGCTTTCTTTAAATTGCAAAAGCGTGAAAAATAAGTTTTTCTGAAGGAGGTCAATTATATGACAAGATAAGGTCAATCTGAAATCTGCTGACGCCTGCGCACTACTTACACAAAAAGCGAAATATCGAATTTAAGTCGCTCACATTGCGCCTCTCCATCCTCACCTGCGTGTGTCAATCAACATTGACGTTTTCCCTGATGTAAAAGTGACACCGTACTGCTATTGGTCAACCTGGATGAAGCGGGCGGGATCAGTTTGATCTCCTCATGTGATTGGATGAGAGGCGTGTCCGTCATGAAGTTCAGGAGGCACGGTCTATGTCCCCAAGTTGTTGGATGGGAAGTCTCAGAAGTGCTAAGCTGTATCCGTGACAAACTTCTGAAGCGTGAGGAAGAAAAGTGACCCCGCACGGTAAGAATGACCTGAATATAAACGTGAAGCTCAAGTGTTTTGTTATTGCAACGTAACGACGTCTGTTCCGTTACTGTTTGTTTTTCTCTGCATCGCGAATAACGTCATTTAACGGTTTCCTGTTTGCTCGGTTGTCAGTTTCAGGTGGAAGATGTGTATGTAAACCGCTAAAGTTAGCAAATGTCTTATTATTTAAACCATGTAGTGGTGTACCTTCGTCACCCTGACCTTAATAAGTGATATTTATGAATTTAACTGTTTGTTAGTCTTTTTTTTACTTTGAATCCATCGCCATATGACATTTCCTGTCACAGGCTGAACAATATAATTGTATGAAGTGTTTGCTTAGAGTAGAAAATGGCCTTGTTATTGGAATGCCCTGTACTTTATGTTCTTGACCTTTTTTGGTAACTTTTCCCTGCAGAGACCAAGTCGCAGTTTTAAGATTAGCCCCACAACACGTGTTAGACTAATGCATCTTAAGATGGGACATATTCCAAACTGTGCTCAAGGCAGATTGTTTGTTTTAACAGGTAAACTGAGATGAGACTGTGTGTCTGTAAATGTGAAAGATAACACAGTGCTTACTCCCAAGTACTGATACGGCAGATGGAAGAATAAGACCAGACATGTTGTTCCTCTCTATTAAAAGAAGCTGGCTTTGTGTTACATTTAGACTAATCCTTGTAAAACTTGCTGCCTTCCTTGCTGCCTCTGTTGTGTGTTCCCTGTGGCCAACTCTTGCATGCTCCCTCTTTCTGTCTCTACTCAATCTCATGGTAGCTATATTTAGCTGGCATCTATTTAAACCATTCCACTATATGCTCCACAATGCTCCTTGGGCCCTAGGCTAGATTCAGTAGACTTCTCTTGGGAGGCACTCGATTAGGAGACCTAAATTGCAGAGCTGGGAGAGAATTGAATTTGGGGAGTGAAGTGTGTCATTACCGAGGCAATGTGGTATTAGCTTAAGTGCAGACTTCTTTCTGCATTCATAGATCAAAATCAGACTGCACATGATAAATACAGGTCCCTGTGATGTTATCCTCTGCAGTTTGAAAGGAAAAGCCATATAATAAATATAACACCTGACACTTTTATCTGACTAGATGAGGATAAAATGGAAATGTACTTTAGTCTGAAACATCTGTTGGTGAGATGCATGCCTACAGAATTGGATCGACTACAGTGGCTGATCTACCGTACCTTTTAAATGTTGTCGTTTGTACACACACACACAATATATAACAGGCCGGGAACTTTGAAATAGACGGCCCTTTTAAGTGTCTGTGTCTCCAGAATAGTGCCGGCCTTAGTTACCCATGTCTCTGCCAAAACATTTCCCAGCTAGTCAAAAGGCAGGGTGACCAAAAGGCCCACAACACACACAAACTACTAATGAAGAACTGAATGCCCCCTTGGGAATTAGACTTCCTGTCCACTTACACATGCACACGCACACACAAACAAGATGTGGATAACACGTTACAGTAGGTCTTTTATTGTCAGAATGGGTGAGGCTGAATAGCAGAGGCATGTATTCAAATCCTCTGCATGTGTAAACAGAGGATGTAAATGTCTTAAAGCTGCAGTACTCACACTGTTACAATAAATGTGAACTAGTCGCACATTGTTAGCTGTCTATTCAGTAAAGGAACAAAGGAGCAAATCAAAATTGGCAACTGAGAAAGATCTTCTAGAAAATGATAGATGATTTGATGCAATGTTAAAAGAAATAAAGGCATGTGCTTTCTGTCAATTAACTATTGCTAATCAAGTAATTGTACCGCTTGTATTGCAGGAGACAGGCAAAGCCTCCAGGGGGGCCATGTCTGGCAGCAGTGCTAACAACAGCTGGACCATCCTCACTCCTGAGGTATCCTCACTCTGTAAAGAGGAATATATTGAATCTATGTGCATGACCTCGATGAAAAAGCATTATTTTTGTAAAAGAAGAAAACTCTTTGTCCCAATTGATTTTCTTTTGGGTCACCTGAATATGAAGTAGGTTTCTGTAATAAGTCTGTCTTTGTTCTTCTTATTTAACTGGTATTCGGGAGGGCAGGGTGTCTTAAAAGGGGCATACTCAGTCATTACTAAGGCATGGATACAATCAGAAGCTTGTCTGTATGTCCAGATCAGACTGTTCTAGAAATAACTTCAAAATGATAATGTCTACTGTTGACCTGTCCAGGGTGTAGCCTGCCTCTCACCCATAGATAGCTGGGATAGGCTCCAGCAGTCCCCCATGACCCTGCACTGCAGGACAAAGCGGGTTTGGATGATGGATGGATGGATGATAATATCTTGTTTGTTTGTCTTAGGAAAGTGTTGCTGATACCCTGAGGCCTTTGGCAGGGGCCGCAGAGCACCATGCAGGTATGGCTTATATGGCTTATTCTGCAGCTGGTGAAGTATTAAGACCCCCTTAAACTTTCCTCAGGAATGTACACACAGCACCTCATATTGACAGAAAAACACAGAATTGTTTACATGTTTGCAGATTTATTTATAAAAGGAAAAGGTGAAATATGACATGGTCCTAAGTATTCAGAGCCTTTGCTGTGACCTATATAATGAACTCAGGTGCTGTCCATCTGGAGATGGATCTACACCTTCATTTGAGTCCAGCTGATTAGGAAAGCCACACACCTGTCTATATAAGACCTTACAGACCTGTTTTAAATAAACAGTTAAAATTGGTGATATTTCATCTGTGTTCTCTGTTAAAGTTGCTGCTTGCTGTTATTGAGTTTATTATATTGGTTGAATTAAATCAACTTTTTGCCCATTTTCCTGATATATCATTTGAAACAACCTGTTAAAAATGCAACATCATCGATGCTCATTCATTCTGAACACTGGTAGCAGGTGTTGATGCCACAATGCAAAATTGCTCCATTTCTGGTAGTCACCATTGAAAAATGTTGAACTGCCTCTCTAAATGGCTCCCCTCCTGTGTCTGTGTTTGATGAGCCAGGTCCAGGGGAGAAGAAGCAGCCTGAACATGAGGCGGATTCTGCAGCAGGGCTCCTTGCTGCGGACTCCCCAGTAAGGCAGTTATACATATCATGGTCTTTTATGAAATGTGCAACAGAGGATGTAGCTTTGATTGGCCAATCAAAACATTCTGCAGTTATTCTGTAATTTTACCATGCTTTGAGGGATTACTCGTTTTTTCAATTGCCTGAGGAGGTGTATTAAAAGTATTTATACCACAGCTGCAGGGAACATTTGATTCTGATTGGACTGAATGCCACCGTTTCTATTTAGAGCTCCAAAATGAGAAAACTTGCACAGTGAAGAAAGTCACAGAATATACTTTGATTAATAAATATTCAACCTTTGTTATATTTTATGCCATGAATATTTACAGTGAGAACATTGCTTGACTTTAAATAACAATGTCTCATATAAAACCTCTGGCTGACAGTGTAATACCCTCTTTTAATGACCTTATTCTTATATACAGATACCAGAAGAAAAAGCTGCAGAGCTAAGTAGAGCCTCAAGCACAGATCAGCACACCTCTGTGCCCACAGCTGTCTCCGATACCCCCATTCCTTCTTCCCCAGAAGTCTCTGGCAGCTTGATCCATGGCAGTGGTGAAGTCAGCCAGACAGAGGGCCCACCTGAGGGCCCGGCACAGTTCAGCCCTGACCCTGATTCATCCTCTGACTCCTACAGCCACATGACGCCCTCCCCTGATGAGCCGGCACTCTCACCGCTGAGCACAGAGACTCTTGGAGGTGCAGAGTTTGCACAGGAAAAAGAAACACAAGAAGAAACATTGCATCCACTGAATGGGGAGGAGCCATGTCATGAAGGGGACGAATCAGACCAGTATTCAAGGAAAACAGACTTAGGGAAGCAGGCAGGTATGAACAACAACTGCTGAATTTGGTTATGTTATGTAATTACAATAATAACTTGGGCATTCTTATGGCATTGTAGATGTCATTATATAGCTGGTAAAATCATCACATAGCTTGCTTGTATCCCTTCGATCTGTTCTGTCTAAGCCACGTGTACCGTTTGTGTTTGAAGTGCACTTGGTGGACCAGCTGGTTATGGACTTGTTCAGAATCTGGGCCAGGAAGTTGTCTGGAGAGGCTGTGGTTGGTATGAGAAGGGGAGCATGATGTGATAGAGAAATTTTTAGTTGCATGACGCTGTGCAGAAGTAAATTGGCTTCAGAGGGACTGGGACCTCTAAAGTTTTTTTGTACTGTGGTGGTTTTGGTCTGCAGCTCTCTGAAACGCTGGAGCATCAAAAAAACGAGTTTTGCTCTGTTAGCATTCCTTTCATAGAGATTAGACTCTAGAATTCTCATTTACATTACCATTGCTCTTTGGCAGTAAAATTAGACAAAGATTGTTTGGAAATTGTTCTTTCAAGATACCAGAAGTTCCAAACTGACAAATTTGAACCACTCTCTAGATCATTTGAATTTTATTCATACAGTTGAAAAGATAATAAAGAATGCAAATGGAGCAAATTTACCAGCGTACCATGTGCAGCAGAGCCAACAGAGAAGCAAGTCTTGCCCCCCATGAAAAGGGTTTTCAGACCAGCTACTGTCCCATAGTTGCAGTGTTATGGTCTGCTGTGTACGTGCAAGAACAATGATGTGCCCAATAAAGAGTAAACACTTTTGCTTCAAAATTATAAAGTGTTCAATGGATGCCTACAGCACTGTAAATGATTAACTGTTTTTGCAGATAATGTCTTTGGGGTACCCATGAACTATATGAAACTTGAAAATGTAATAATAGTAAAAAACAACTATGTGTTATGTTTTCTTTTACTATTCCAGATTCTCCTTTGGAGTCGGAGGTTGTTGAAGAGGGAACTGAGAAAACAGAGGAGGTGGCAGAGTCAGAGGTGAGGAGAAGGTCTCTCTTAGCAGCTCTGGAGCAGATTGGGAGGAGAGAGGAGGAAGAGGAAGAAGAAGAAGAATTTCAGCTGCCACAGCGAGAGGCGGACAGCGGGTTCTCTCTGAACAAGTGCATCCTGGGTGCTCTCATTCTGTTAGGCCTTGGCACCATATTTTTCTCAGGTAGGCATCAACATACAGTATTTATGGCTGTTGCTTTTTTATGTAACTTTAGGTGGATTTTATATATGTGTAAACTGAGGTTAGCTCAGAGTGGTCTCGATCAAGGGTGCTCTGAGACTGAGGTGTATTATACCTGCAGGTGTCTTCATGGACCTGGATGAGGGTAGGTTGTTTCTGTGTGCACGTGTGTCAGTTAATATAACAATTCCCTCATGGCCACAGCATGTGCTTGTATGTGTGATTGTGCATGCTGAAGAAAAAAAACCTTGTACTTTTTAAAGAGCTATTTTAAAAGCTCGACATCTGTGTTTTTGCTGATTGTGTATTATGGACATTAAGCTTTGCATAATGATTTGCAGAGAGTGACTATGGCACAAGGGAGCTAAGAGATACCGATGTACCAGGAAAGCAGGTCAGTCTGATGTCTGTTCCCTCCAGTTTCTCTGTGTTCTTTTCAGTCTTACAGATTTCCATTATACATTTCATTTTGTGTACCCATTTCACTGCACAGAACAACAAGTACCACCATGTGAATTTTTAGTGTGATATGCTTAGTAGGAGCCCACCCACAACATTGGCAGAATTTCTGCTATTGTCTACCAACTGTGCTGCTCTGTACTTCTGTTCTCTCCTCAACACATACAGTTCTTTTCCTTCTCATCTACTCAGCCTGGCAAGTGTGAGCCTTCCTCTGAAATCCTGCCACTGTGTTGTGCTGTGTGTGCAATTTGTTGACAGGAGTGGCTTAATCCAGAGGTCTCTCCCCCTGCAGACGTTGACAGTTCACATATTCTAAATAAGCTTGCCGAAGGAAACCAGCAGATTTCTGAGCTACAAGCCCAGCTTCAGGTGTGACTCCATTCTGTCTCTCACCTCATCTCTCATCTGGGTGTGTGTAATGCACATATTCACAAATGTGTCGGTGTAATATTCTCACAGGACCCTCTTTTCGTGTTCTTTTTTTTTCCTCAAACAGGAACAGAAAGAAGAGCTAAAAGTAGCCAGGGGACAGGCAGCAGAGGGAGTAAAGGAGCGGCTGCAGTGGGAGGAGGTGGAGAAGGAAAACAGTAGGTTGAAGACACAGATGGCATCTCTCCCTGTTCTTCAGAAAGAAAATGAGAGGATGAAGAAAGAGCTGCAGTCTGTCCCGGCCCTACAGAAAGAACTAGAAAAACTGAGATCCACTGTGACTGAATTAAAACTATCCTCAGGTACAAAGGGACAGAGGGAGGAGGTGGGGGTAAAGGGTATAGAATTATTAGAAAGCCAGGGAAAGTGTAGAATGTGTAGTCATTTTTTCTTCTTTTCTGTTACTGTAATCTAAATGCATACTTCTCTCTGTGGTTGTAATGACTCGTTTGTTTCCCCCCGACAGTTAGTCAAACAGCTGAAGTGCCTGTAAAGTCAACTGCATCACCCCCTACTGGCTCTTCAGAGTACAGCAGGCAGGGAACAGCTGCAGCTGCTGACAGACAGGATAGGAAGGCTTGGGATGACCAGAAGAAGAAAGACCTGAAGAAGGATAAATATGACAGGGGTGAGAAGAAAGAGTGGAAAGAGAGAGACAAACCAGTGTGGAAGGAGGGGGAGAAAAAGGAGCGTAAAGATGGAGGTAAAAAAGAAGCAAAGAGTGAAAAACCTGAGCAAAGAATGTTTGATAAGGAGAAAGAGAAGGAAGATAAGCAAAAGAGGCATAGTGATGAGACCAAACAATGGAAAGAGAAGGAGTGGAAGAAAGAAAAGTTGAGCCGAGGCGATGAAGGAAAACCTTGGAAGGACAGGGAGGGGAAGAAAGAGTGGACTGAAAAGAGTGAGAAAAAAGAATGGAAGAAAGAAAAAGACTGGAAGAAGGTGAAGCATGAGAAAATAAAAGAAGGTAAACAGTGGAGGGAGAAGGAAGAGAACCATGAGTGGAAGGAAGGAAAGGACCATGGAGAGAGACACAGGGGAAAGGAAGAATGGAAGGGAGAGAAAGAATGGAAGAAAGTGAAAGATGGCTTCAAGGAAAGTGGCAAGGAGAAATGGGAGAAGAAAGATTTGAAGGAGAAAGGAGAGAAGGAGTGGAAAAAAGAAACTGAATGGAGGGATAAAAATGGCAAAGAGCACGGTAAAGAAGGGAAAGCAAGAGGTGAAAGGAAACAATGGGAAGACACAAAAAATCATGGTAAAGATAAGATGGGGAAGGAAGAGAGGAAACAGTGGAATGAGCACGAGTGGAAGAGTAAAAATGGAAAACATGATAAGGAGCAGAAGAGGAAGTATGAGAAGGAGAACCAGTGGAAAAATAAAGAGGAGGATTGGAAGAGAGAACAGAAAGAGAGAAAGCACAATGGAGAGGCTAAAAAGGACAGATCAAACTCCCACAGAAACAAAGATGGGCACAAATTTGCAGGTGATCATGCCCATAAGGAAGAGCATCTGTATGGAGACCGAAAGCCCCCTCACACTCACTACAAGCCCTCCCTGGAACAGCCCGAGTACTGGGTCCAGCAGAGGCATCGCCTCCAGCACAATCATAAACCACCACAGCAGTGTAACTCATTGGAAAGCTGCGCTCAGGCTGAGCATCTCCTTCCTGTCCCCTTACAAGAGTTTCAGGCCATCCTCCAAACGTATCTCACCAAGGCAAAGGAGGTAGGAGTGGATGATTCAAAAATAGAAGAGCTAAAAAAGTTAGCCTCTGAGTTCTTCAAGGACGGCCTGTTTGTTCATGACCAGATTAGCTTTCAAGATTTTGTTGAAGACTTGGGAGATATTTTGGAAGACATGGTGGAAGGAGATGAGGGTGGAGAAGAGGAAGATAGTGCTATAGAGGAAGAAATGGAAGGCTTTGAAATAGATGTCTTGAAAAAGTTCTTAATTCCAGGAGCTGAAGAGAAACAGGAGAGAATCAAAGGGGAATGGAGGAAGGAGAGCAGACAAGGACGTGGCTGATGAAGTGATAGAATAGATCTGGAAAAGAAGTCGAAACAGATGTGGGCTTTTTCAAAGGGAACAGCTGTTTTTGGACCACAAATGCTCAAAAGTACAAACCTATCAGCCGGTTGTCCTTTCATTCATCTGGTTTTACTCCTTCCACCTGTGCAAGGAATTCCACTTATATTTGTTTGACTGTTTTGGGAAGTTTCGCTTTTTTTACCTGCACACTTGTTCAAAATTTAGTTCACATTCATACAGGAAGGGCTTTCATCTTGCAGACCAGAAAAGACTTTCTGAAACTCCACATCTAGCTTTTTAGTGGCTGAGCAGCTAACGCTCATCTGTTGCTGCTGAAAGTCATTCTTCACACAATGCTGAGTTCTCTTTTTGCGTAATAGGAGCTGAAGCCTGTTGGGCTGAGGTTGATGTTTTATTATTATCATATTATCATTTCTAGAATAAATACTGTAGAGTCTTATTTAAACACCACGCCTGTTTCTGTGCAAACAGCACTATGCACTGTTGAAGTCTACCTATTCACTGGCAGGTTTGTGCCTACTGTATGCTATCTTTGTGTATTAATTAAAGTCTGATGCTAAATGTCACATTGGTTGATATGGTTACATAGAAGAAGGCCTCGGCATGGACTGCTGAATACTTAAATCTGCATTGATTTTATTTTGGTGTTTTGTACATATTATCTTAACGTGTCAGAAACATAAGATTAACTTATTTCACAGAGGTTGCTTTAGCATAGAAAAAAGAATTTGTGGGCACATAAAGTATTGATTTATTGAGCATGTATATTTCTTACAGGTACAGAACTTTGTTTTGCACTAAAAGAATTGTTTTATTAGTATGAATATAGCATCTGTTAAGCTTCAATATGGTACCTTGTTATGGTCAAAAACATGGTTTCTTAAATGAAAGTGTTGCAGTTTTAACACCAGAGGTGTACATTGGGATGTTTATGTTTGCCGCTGTTTTGTCATCAGAGCATGATAATAAATTGAATTTCTCTCTGTGATGTTGATTTTGTCATTTGTAATTTTTTAAAGAATATTGCCTGCAACCTGTGGACCTTATAACAGGTTTCATGTATAGGAATTAACTACTGGTCACTGCAGGTTTCATAAGGTGAGAACTGTTCTGTTTTCAGTTTATGTGGAGTCTTTAATCAGAGATTTGCTGTCTGTCCTTAGATGATTTTTTTTTCTGTTTCTCCTACCTTTCTTTACTAGCTTCATGTGTGGACCGACACCAGCTGATGGCAGTGAAGGAGAACAGCACAGCGGAGGATGAGCCCATCTACAGTTGCTTCTGCTAGTCACACGGTCTGTTACATAAGTGAGTCATTGAGTGTGTTGAAGGTTAGAACGTTGAATGCTGACCTGGTTAAATATTTAGCTTCTACACAAAGCTAAAAGTGTTTTTTTTACTACCATACCCTTACGTCCAGAAGGGTCAAGACATTCAAGATGTATCACAAAATAGTCCTTAGATTCTATTACACCAATAGCCAACCACAAGATAAAAGGCAACTAACAGCATTATCTTATGGAGAGCGTTGCTGCTTTTATACCACTGCATAGAGCTGTGAAATAGTTCAGCTCTATGCAGTGGTATAAAAGCCACTGCATAGAGCTGAACTATTTTTCCCTAAACTGTCCATTTTGTGATAGTTGCTGCACTCACCTTCCTCAATGGTGGTCCAGGGAATGAAAAGAGCTGTTTCAGGTGTAAATGGATAGGTGTCTGTGTGTGTGTGTGTGTGTGGGGGGGGGGGGGGGGGGGGTATGTATTTGGGTGATAAAGTCTGCCTTCCTAAAATGCCAATTGTGCACATCCTGTCAGGGCTTTGCCTTAACTAATAATGACTTCTCAGAGGTGAAACCCAAGTGCCTCATTCAAAGTTTTTGCACCACACAGTGTATAATTATACTTGATTTACTGCTTTCTTTTTGCTCTCTACAACACTCACCTTAGTTTCATACTCATTCAGAGGGAAGGAGAAAACTGAGGCTGCGTTCAATGCATTGGTATGATCAAAACATTACATATACTATTGACTATTCACACATACACTTTATAATATGTTTAACCAATCCTAACTCCACTTTTACATCTGTTTGGGATTTCCCTGAATGAGGTGATGCATCCAGTAATCGGTGATTGGTTACAAGCTGAATTTGCATCTAAAAAAAAGCATTTACGTCACGGAAAAAGGACGGTGGTTTATGGGAGACGTGATTTACATTTTTACTGGTTGTAATGATTTATCTTCTTTACCAGGAGAGGTGGACTAGGAAAATCCAAGGGAGACAGGCATCCTCACAACATCCCCACACACACATACCTGAGCTGGTGAATCTCTTTGTTTGGTTAGTTAAAGATCTGATTTTTAACTTTAAACTCATTTTTTGATGCATTATTATTGTTCTCCCTGACTCTCAGCCTGTGATGGAGTCTGCAATTGGTGTGCTGGTGTCCCAGTTTAAGGCGTATGCTGGCACTGATGGTTCCTCTGACACACTGAGCAGAGATGAGTTTTTTAAACTTGTCACATTAGAGCTCCCAAACTTTGTCAAGGTAAGAGTGATATGTTTAACTATCAGGAATGCTGCTCTGTCGCAACCTATTATGGTTGCATTTGTCTAAATTCTGTAATTCTCTTTGAGTGATGCAGGACTTTAAAGTCCTTTAGCCTTTGTGGTATATCTGTTTTTGGTTGTTTGATGGTGTGAGTCAGCACTGTTGGGAAAAAATGATCAGCCTACAATGTTTCTTAGAGGAGGTCCACAAAGACACTGTGGCAGTAGAAGGGGAGGGTGCTCCTGCTTACAGCAAGAAGAAGTGGGCTGCTGAACTCAGCATTGACAATATTCAGGCCCTTGATGTACTCACATGTAAAGTTGACTTCAAATTATCTGTAAAGAAGTTCAAGAGCATTTGCATGTAACAAGAGCAATCACCTGGCTCCTGCTTTAGGCCACTGACTTCAATCTTCGATTGTCTAGATGCTATAGCAGCTTCTTAGTATCTTATTAGTTCTGATGCTGGTTTAGTTTAGATGAAGGAAACCACATCTAACAACAGTTTTTCTGAGGTGTTTCTGTTCCAGCAGCTTTTAGTTGTTGTCGTATTGTTGATTGGTGTATAGCTGTTGAGTCATAAAATTGAGGTTTTTGCTTCAGTGCTTGATTATATTCAAGCCTTTTGAGTAGAAAGCCTTTTTGGGTGTGAAACATATTTTTCAGGGCATTGCTTCTTTTGTGTGTTTGTGTGTGTGTTTCATCTATACTATACAGCTCCAAAACTGTGATCCATGAGACCTGCTAACACCAATACACATTGATATTATCAGGTACTGCAGCACCATGAATTCTCCTACAGTTCCAGTATTCAGGAATCAGGAAAATGATGTTAGTCAGCATGGTAACTTTCTCAAAGGGCCATTTGTGTTTTGTAACATTTGGTTGCTACATTGGATTTTCCTGCTAAGACCGTATAATTAAGTGTTAGTCATCTTTTGTTTATGTGGGCATTCTTCAACAGATGTGGTCTGATCCTCCTTTTGAGTCATATACCAGCACTTGGAAAATGTTCTTTTTGTGGCCTTGAATGAGAATGAGCAGTTATATTAGAATAACGCTGTGTTAAACGTCCCACACAAACAATGAGTGTGTCGTAAAGAGGAGAACAGAGTGACAGAAAGTAGCAGTTCCTGAGGCCTAACACAGGATACAGGGTTGGCTTTCCCCACTGTGGAAAATTCCATGCGTTTCTTCTTGTCATGAACAGTTGAAATACCCACTGTGACCACTAGATGGTGACAGACCCACAGGCTCTTATGCCAAACCACCTCTGCTGATGTTGCATGGATTTGGTTCAAGAGCCAGTGGTGTCAGTTTGCTTCCTCTCCCCACACACATAACCAACAATATTCAAGAACTGGATCACTTTTACTGTCAGGGTTGTTTTTTTTTACTATTTAAATCATGTGTTTTCTTCTGCAGAACGCTGGTGACCCGGTGGCCATTGACCAACTTATGAGCTCACTGGACAAGGACAGTGATGGGGAGCTCAACTTCCTGGAGTTCTGGCAGCTGATTGGGCACCTTGCAAGCAAGCATGGGGGGTTCAGCCAATAGAGTGTCCTCATATACTCATTTTTTTATCTGTGTGTGAGTTGTCTGTGTGCCATACACTTAGAAAATGGATGTGGACCAAATGGATTTTGTGTTTCATCAATATATGCTTTTCTTTTCACCCCCTGTCTTAGCTGCCAAACTTATTCAGTCACCACAGAGCAGTGTCAGCAGCATTAGAAACAGTCCTAGCTGTGTTTTTTTTTCCTGGTCAGAGCTCACAGTGAAACTGCAGAATGGAAGCACATTGTTTGAAAACTGGAGATATGTGTGCGTAAGCATTTTCAGCTCCTCTAATTCCTGGAAATCATCATCACCTCCCTGCAGCAGGCTACACAAACAGAGGTGTGGCGTTGGCACAAGCTGATTTTATGCTTAAAACGATAGAAAATAAAAGCTGAATAAAATGTGGAAACACGTTTGTGTTCCCACCTTGATCTGTTACTTTGCTGTTTCTCCAAACTGTTCAATGCACAAGGTTCAGGGTGTGGCTTTCACGCATCTGTGTGTTGAGAAAGCTTTGAACACACGCACTTTAATTTTAGAGTGAAATCAGGAGGAGAGAAAACACATGGGTTTAAATAAAAGACACATCAAAGCTGTTTATCAGAACGCAGTATAATAACTTTGTTTCTGATTCGACTGAAACTTTGGAACAAAGCTGAAAACGTCGTAGTGTTGCTCAAGTTGCGCCTCGTTCCACATTCCTCCTCTCCCAGGCACACGCCCTATGACAATGAAAAAAAAAGTTGGCTGGAGAGAGAAGTTAAATCACGGAAAAGATATGTGTTGCTGCTTAATCTAGTGCACGACTAGAGAGGAGGCTCTGAGACAGGAGGAGAGCAGCTGCTGGAAAAGTTTACTCTTTTGTTTGCTGTCCTGAAGGTGAGTATTTTCTGCAGATCCATGTTTGTCTATTTAACTGTTATTGGGGTTTTTTTTCTGAAAGTCATTTTAAGGCAACATATAAAATAAGCAGTTCAGCTTATATTTTCTGCGCCGTGTCATCAATTATGGATACTTTGCGAGCGTCTCTATTGTCATTACCCAGCTTGGTGGCCACAGGGATCAGGTTCTCCTCTTTGGTAACACAACTCCAATCCCTTTACACTTCTAGAGAAACTGGAGTCTCCAGTCACGTTTACTTATTTATTTGCAGTGTGTCAGTCCTGCCTCTGGTCGCCCTACAAATTGTCAGGATTAGTTAGAGCTACATGTAAATGTGGGACGCGGGGCAAGCCCCCAACATCTCCGTTACGCGCGGCGCTGACTAGTTTTGGCATAATGTGCCATGGCCGTTATCGCCCCGTTAAACAGTCATACCGTCATGTAACGCCTGTCTGATTTGACTCTTATCAGTCTGAATTATTAACGTTATGATAAGACTCCGGTAGTGAGACTCGAATGGCTTCGACCTGGTGTAGTTAATGACGCGGAGGAGAAATAGCGACCCGGGCGATGACAGGTAACATGCTCATGGAGGAAGTGAGTCAGTCACACCTTGTGCAAACAACACTGCCAGGGTGGAGCTGATCAGCCACACTGGGATTAATCAATGCTCATGATCTTATCGGGTACCAGGCCTGGAAAGTGACCCGTATGGTCTGTGGGCAGACATTCTGAATGTCTAGTCAGGGACACACACACACACACACACACACACACATCGTGTGTGTGTGTGTGTGTGTGTCAGACAGTTTGTGTGTGTGTGTGTGTCAGACACATCGTGTGTGTCAGACAGTTTGTGTGTGTGTGTGTGTCAGACACATCGTGTGTGTCAGACAGTTTGATGAGGGGCGGGCTGAACGGCCCCACCCGTCCTACCTGCAAACCGGTTTGTACATGTCAAGTCTTAGCATGATTCTCCTGTCACATATGACTCACCAGCATGTGTGAAGGATACTTGCTACCCTTCGCCATATATAAGGATTGTACCAGCTCAATGTAATATGACACATGTGGTGTGTGTTTGATCAAAATGGATAAAACGTGTAGGGATTACACAAGAAGTTAATCCATCTGTCTGTTTTACTGCAAAAGACAAAACTAAACAAAAACAGACAGCAACATTTCCAAACCAATATTCCAGATGGATAGATTTTGCAGTTATCCTTTAATCATGTAAAAAAAACACTGAAGATCACTACAACTGCTCATAACCTGAGTTTGCCAAAGTACAGCATGGACCAGGAGGAGCCACTCAGCTTCATTGTATTTGGTGCAGTTTTCCAGTTTAAATGTGACAAGAGTTCCTTAAACAGACCCCATACAGACGTTCACTTCACTCAATCATTCAGAACCTCCATGCTCTGAATGTGACCGAACATGTGTTGACAGACCAGAGCTTCATGTGTCCTCAGCACACACACTCACTGTCTTATCAGGCGAACCCTGCTACCTGTTCCTTTCTACCCATTTGTAATTATGTGGCCCCAAAGTCTCCAGTTCTGACTGAAACCTTCTTCTTGGTTTCATTTTCATCTCATTACACTCAAAGAGACGTTAATGGATGGTGGCCTGCCAGGCCCATTGATATATGGGCCTGTACAGACACACACATACACACACACAGACTCAGACTCTGCTCTGGGTGCTGCTTGTGGAGGATGTTGGGAAGGTGTCGGGACAATTATAGTAACCTATTAAAAAATGATGAACAGCATGCTGATGACAGATGCTCACTTGTAAGTTGGAAAGAGTGTGTGTGTGTGTATGTGCTGGCATGACAGGGAGACATGAAACAAAACCCAGGTTTTGGGTGCCTGCTCTCACTCATCCAGTAATTAGGTTAATGCAGCAGAGGTCGTAATTGGCGTTACCCTTCTTCAGATGTGTGTGTGTGTCTTTCTGTCTCTCCATCTGTATGTCTTTGTTTGTTGGCCAACGTAGGTGCATAGTGCGAGCATTGAGGTGTGACATCTGTGTCAGATGGGATATTTACCAGCTTCTACAGTTACTTCAACAACATGACCCCAGGCACCCATCGACATTACCCTTCCCGTGGCCACAGGCGCTGTTCTGTGGTAGTTTCCAATACTCACTGGAAATCCTGCAGCGAGGCCTCACCCCACGCTGCTGTGATACTTATCAACTCTACTCGAGTGTCTGCAGCATTTATTCAGGCCTTTTGTTTTCTGAGAGCAGTTGCCTTGGAATTGGTGAGACAACACCAAAACTAAATGGGAGCAACCCAGAGAGACCCCACTGTTGGCCGACTGTGTCTGGATGTGTTAGGTTGCACATGCACAGGCTTTAACACTCAATAGGAATAATTTTCTTTGCTGTGATGCTTAATGCCACTTCACAGTAAAAATACGGTCTGTTTTCAATAACAGGAAATAAAAAAAAATGCAAAATTTGCACTGATTTATGTAAAACCTACTGCATCTCAATCACTAGCAGTACAGCTACACTCAGCTGACATCGAAATGCAGGATTTAATTGTCTTATATGTCTGAGGTCATCCTGAATTTTTAGCTTTCCTGCCATCTATTAGTGTTAAGTTTTACATTAGTTTTCTTTGTGTGTTGTTTTATATTGAAGATTGTTGCTTTAGCAACATACAGGGTCAGGGGCATCATGTTTAGGGGCTTTTATTTTGAAGGTTGTAATCACAATCACACATCACTAGTACTAAATAAGGAAATGATTACAATTCAGCTGTCAAAAGTCACTGTGGCCATAACTGAAGAATCCATATGCTAACAAATTACACACACACATGTCTAAAAGGTTAAATTATCATGCATATAGAGGTGTTATATTGCTTTTTAAATGCTTAGTACTTGACAATAGATCTTCTCTGTAGTGTCATAGTGATGGTCAGCCTCTCATTGTCCTCAGTAATGTCTAGGTTTAACTCTTGAGTTAGGAAATACTGTCCTGTTGAGCATTAGTGGGCCAGGACAGGGTTAGCTTGGACTTGGGTTGGGGGACACTAAGGCCCCGTTCACATCACAGCCACATTTGAGCCAATCCGGCTAGATCCACCTTTGAGAGGTGGATTGAAATCAAGCTGATATAGCCGGATTTGCGGCGTTCACACCAGATGTGGCCCGAATCCCGCTCTATAGGATTGATTTCCCCAGTGTGAACGGGACCTAATGAGCCATCCTGGTCGTAAAAAGAAGGGATTGCCCCACCCCTTGAAATAAAACCATCTGAGTAGCTTGTGGCTGCAGTATAATTATGTTTTCTTTACTTGCTTTATTTGTGCATCCCACTATGAAACGACTGACCCTTTTTCCCCAGCAGATATTTGTCACAGCAGCAGAAGCACAGGTGTTACTAATAATGGCTCTGTTCTATAGCACTGTCCCAGAAAATCATGTCAGCGTGACAGCAGCACAATGTAAGGGACCCTGAAACTGAAGCAGCTTAATGGAATTCCATCTGTGCTCACTTCATT
The DNA here is from genome assembly GCF_900634625.1 of Parambassis ranga. Taxonomy (NCBI): domain Eukaryota; kingdom Metazoa; phylum Chordata; class Actinopteri; family Ambassidae; genus Parambassis; species Parambassis ranga. Next base: position 15,381,196 of record NC_041036.1, read on the forward strand.
TGTACACCTCTGTTGTTGCTGCTGAGACGTGGTGTGACAGTGGGACCTTTTCTGTCTAATGACAATCTAAATGTTTTTATTTTGCGCCTGATCCTTCAAGATTAGGCATCTGCACTCAGGCTGTCTGTTGGTGTTCGGTTGGCTGCTTGGATGATGTTTTTCAGTGTACTGCAGCAGACGGGCATTAGGCAGTAATCTGAACTCGCAGCCTCCTGTTTGCTTTGGGGGATCAGATGTCCACCGTCAGAGATCACAGCTCCCATTGTGTTTACCTTTAGAGACTCCCCTTCTCCTCAGCCTTCCATCACTCCATCTCTCTCTCTCTCTCGCTCTGTTTACCTCAGAGAGCCTCCAGGCTGGGTCCCTTCCTCTCACCCACGTCCTCTGCAATGCTGACATCATTTGCGTGTCTCACCTTTCTCACATGTTTATGTCAATGAGAGTAAACATATCCATTTCAAACACAAATTTAAGATGGTATTTCTGGACAATGATGTCTTTTAACGTGAGATGTCACATTTTTTTCACCATGTGAGATATTTTAAATGAATGTTTGCTCAGAGCACAAGCTCTCCACCAACATGCAGCCAAGGTTTCTCTATGCAGCCATCCAACCAAATGATGCACTAAATATGAAATAAGCCTTTTATCCACTCAAAGCTCACTGTAATGCAAATGTGGTCTCATATTAATACATTTCACATGAACTGTGGCTAACGGCACAATGTCTGAGTGTCTAAGATATGGTCATATCTCTCCTTGCCGCTCAATTCCCCTTTTGTGCTTTGTGTCCTTGCCTCTCTGTCTTATAGAGATATGGAGTCAGCAATTCAGACTGTGGTGACCACGTTTATTGGTTCTTCCAGAGGGAAGGAGAACCTAGATTCTAAATCCTTCAAGAAGCTGATTCAGAAACAGCTCGGCAGCATCATGGAGGTAAGGACACATGTATGACTTTTTGTGGTTATCTGTCATTCTAACAATACAAAAATAAACATATATCACAACCAAAAGAGTCTCAATGCAGCAGAAGGGGAAGAGAAAATGTGCACACACCTGTGAGGCAGCTAGGAGGACAAACAGAGAAGTGAGAGTGGAAAAAAAAGTTTAATCCAGATTTTTTGGAAAACAGGTGCACAAAAAGAGAGAATAATCATCTTAGGCAAAGGGACTTTTTAGATTCCTGGAGTGGGGTTTTGGGTTGGATTCATCAGTGGTTTTTGGTATGAATGCATATTCAGGCGTCTGTGTTCTTTAGACATCAGTGGCAAACACGCACACATCACACTACTTCTAATGCTAACTGGACTGATTTCATAACAAACTCACACTGCTGTCCTTCCTAATTGTTACCTCTTGTCCTATCTGGCCTAATTATCTGAAAATTTGGGACATGCCTATGATGCTGATGATAACAGCTAATCTGTTCCCTTTATCCAGGACACAAACAGCTCCTCTGCCATTACGGAGATGCAGCGGGGGCTGGATGAGAACAGTGACGGAAAGGTCAGCTTCCAGGAATACCTCACTCTGATTGGCTACTTGGCCAACTCCCTCAGTCAGAGCAAGAGTGGTTCCAGTGGAGACGCATCATAGAAGACCACTGAGGCTGTAAAATAACAGCAAATAACAAATTCTTTTGAGCTTTTTAAGTATCTCTTCTCATTAAACAAATTCCATCCATTGTGTATACATTTCATTTCAGCTCTACAATGCTTTGAATTACATCTTATTGTATGTCCAGATTGGCCTTTTTTATTTTCCAGTCACATCATATCAGCCACTTCTGTCAAATGACACATAGAAGGACTATGAGCTGGTCTTTTTTTATACCACTGATGCAAAGATACTTATTGTTTTTTCAAAATAAAAGCTTTATATGAATGCTGCTTGCCTAATTTCTGAATAACATCCATATCAATTCTTCAGCATACAGTAACCGCTGCATATGTACGGGGGTTTCTCAGACATGGTTTGACATTGTCCTGATGATGATGATACCTGCCCCTTCCATAGCTACCAGCTACACTTTGCTAAATATAGCGATGACATCCCTGGCTGGTCAGACTCAGCAGCCTTTAGATGCATCAACTATTGCAACCGGATCCTCACATACAGTGTACGCATCCTATTGTCCCATCATCCTCTACTCTGCAACACAATACAGACACACATATGGTGCATGCAGGCACACACTCAATGTGCTACCCCACATACAATGAAGATGCACTTATAGTTTGATGACATCTGAAATAAAGGCGATTAATGTTATTGTTTTTCTTCATACACTCTTCATGCTCTCATCATCCTTATGCTGCTTTTTTATGTGGTTTGCGTATACAAGCCGTGTGATTTAGTCCTTAAGGTGTGAATACGTTTGTGAAAGTGTGTGTGTGTGTCTTTGCATTGTCATGTTCTCCTTTGTGTGTGTTTTTTGTGTGGGGATTTCTCTGCATGGTTGCCAGGTGTGATGGCTTCATTCATCGGTGCTACTCTGATCCTTCGGATACTGTATCAGACATGACCCCCCCTTCTCTTGTAGCAAACATCCAACACTCAGCCACCAACACCATCTCTGCTGTGTGAAAGCAGGCACATTCATCTTTGTCTCGGAAGAGTATTTATTTTAGCACTCCCTGCATGTCTTTGTTTTGACAGAGTACAAAACGGTTGCACAACAGAGTAGCAGGATAATCCACTGTCACAATAGTGAGTGGTAACACAGCCAGTGATACGTCACTGGTGTTGCAGAGCAGAGCTCGGTCCTGCTCAGGGAATTCTGCACACTAATCACACTCCTCTCACTATCTACAACCAGTATCTCTTTAAATTACTTAACCTCCACACAGGTTGACACCTAAGACCACATCACATGTGCATAGAAAGGCCTTTGTGGTGATATTATGGATAATTCAATTTACTTAATGTCTTGCATGAGTTTACAGTACCAGTGATGGCTTACTGTAGATATAACAGGACAGGTGGATCTCATGTATGTCCATTTACTGGATGGCAGGTGTCTGATGCGTAAACAGAGAAGGGGAAGAGGAAGAAGAAGAGAAGGGGGAACTGGTGGGAGGAGAGGGGCGACAGGTGGAAGGAGGGACAAAGGAGGATGGGAGAAGAGGGATGGGTGGAGTAAGGGATGTATTTAAGACGCTGTCGTCCTCATCCTCCCTATCAGTTGCTTCTGCCTTCTCGCTACGCATCCGACCAGCAGGCCACCACTCATCCTCCTATCAGGTAAGAATGAGAGGACAGACTCCAAACTCTTTGATTCTATATTTTACTAAGGAAAACAAAAAGCACCTTTCTTTTAGTCTGTGCACGATGTTGACTATGAGTGGACCTGTTTTGTGTATAATTACTTATAACCGGAATGACAGCTGCAGGACAAAACTATTTTCTTATACTGCAGAATAATGGTACGTGATGAAAAAAAAAACAGGAAGCAGCCTGTGATTGACAGCTAGGAAAAGTCCTTACAGTTTACAGGTGATATAGGTTCAGGTTCAGGTGATATAGACAAGAACTTACACATGTCTCCGATGTTTCCTGCCATCCGGTGCAGGTGAAGTAAAAGGCAGGTCAGGTTGCCCCTCTGTGTCCCTGGTTACATCTCCTCCTCTGGTTGGGCTGAGTTTCACTCTTATCAGCTTGCTCACATGTCCGGCTGCTGACTGTGTCCTGACTCCCAGAGGTCCATTTGTTGTCTCAGTGTGTGTGTGTGTGTGCAGGGGACTCCCCTGCACACACACACACACACACACTGAGACAACAAATGGGATCTGTTTATCTGTAGCAAAATCTTATCAGGACCACTGGCAGAGAGGAAAAACTCCAGATGATGATCAGGGATTGTGCAGAGTTTCCGACAGATAGGTTTGTAGCTATCTCAGATGATGCTGTAGCCTCTAACGCATGTGTCTATGTGTCTGTGCACCTAGCAGCTGGAAAGACTCTTCTTTTTAAGAGAAAAAAAACAATGTCGGCTCATGCAGAGAGCGTGAGAGAGAGAGAGGCTTTAGTCAGTATTGATTTTTCTGCATTGGACTTATCCTCCATGCTTGACAGAGCACATTCTGCAAACTAAAGTACTGACATGGACTGTTGTTGCTGTATCCTGAACCCACCTCTACTTCTGTCTCCTCTCCAGAATGTCTTTGCCCAACTCAGAAAATGCCTCCACCCTGGAGAATGCCATGCAGCTCATGATCCAGACCTTCCACAAGTACTCTGGAAATGAGGGCGACAAATATACATTGAGCAGGGCTGAGCTCAAAGAGATGCTTACCGCAGAGCTTGGCAACTACCTTGGGGTAAGGAAACACAATAAGGATACAAGATATGCACATTTATATAAAACAGATCCAGCTAATATCTGCCTTTTATGTCCTTTACACATGCAGAATGCTCAGGACAAGGAGGCAGTAGATAAGGTCATGGGAGACCTGGATTCCAACAATGACGGGGAGGTAGATTTCACAGAGTTCATCATACTGGTTGGAGCTCTTACTGTGGCCTGCAACGACTTCTTCCTGGAGTACAATGAAAAGCAAGAGAAGAAGAAGTGAACATGTTCCCAGCACCAACACGCCCAACCCACATGCTCCAGGGAGGAAAATGGTTACAACAGGAGAGAAGACCCATCCTGGACTTTCCTGTCATGAACCTATAATGTGCAAAAATACACACACACTTGTCTGAATGTTGGGTGTTTGTGTATTTGTTTGCAGTGTCCAATCAATCCAAACTGTATCGTTATTGCGTGCATTGTGCATATGTTGGAGAGTTTAAGTCAGTTTCAACACCTGTCATTGTTGAATATGTGTATATCTCTCTTTCTTTTTGTCTTTTCATTCATTTTGTTACACATTCAAGCTAAGGAATTCCCCCTGGACTGAATAAATGTGACCTTTACTCTAACAGTGTAATGTTGGCTGTGTTTTATTACAGTAAAACAAGTAAGAATGAATCATGAACACCAGGGGGCAGCAAGAGGCCCCAAATTCCTGTAGGGTAGAGTGATTTTGTAGTCATGGATATATATACTGAATATAGCTTGAAAAGTGATGCTATATATATATATATATATATATATATGTATATAAGATATACAGTCTTTGGTCGTAAGATGTAGTTAAGTTTGGAGACAAACTCTTTATGCACAGGTACCTACATTCCTGTTTTTACAGCAAAATTACAGTTACAGTGACCTTGAGTGGGACCTACACCCTTGATTGTTTCAAAGCTCTGCTTCCTAAAAGAAAAAAGTGCAGTGTGAGTTTTTTGAGGTATGTGTGTGTAAAAAGGAAGTTTCCTGCTTCTATATTAGAAAGCCAGGAAATGTTTCTTTCTTTTATCCCGTGGTGTAAGACTAATAGAAAATCAGCAAAGTACTACAAACTGTGTGTGTGTGCGTGTGAGAGAGAGAAAACATGCCACACAGACATATTTTGATTAATCTGAACCTACAACCTTTATTGGACCGATTAAGGTGTGCACAGGAGCAGATTTTTGACTCATGGGTTGATGGGGTGGAAGGTGAAAGGGGGGGGCATAATGAGAGAGGAAGTGAGAAGTAAGGAAGGAGTGGAAAGGTCAGAGAGAGAGAGAGAGAGAGAGACAGAGAGAGAGGAGAAAAGAGCGTACAGTGGCACTTCCTCTGTGTGGAGTCATGCAGCCTACAGTTTTCACATGTCTTTGATAGGTTTTTCACACTTGGTCTGGATCTGCTGGAGATCCCCATGAGTAATCCCATCCTCCAGACACACAGAGGGGTAAAGAGAGAGAGGGAGACAGCTCCCAGTCCAGAACTGAGCTGCAAACTTGGCCACACAACTGTAAAAAAGCCAGGAGAACTCACAGCGAATGTCAGCGTCTGGGGATTAGACAGCATTTTTCCAGAGGTTTATCGTGCCTTTCCACTGCAGTAACAACGCTAAGAGTCCTTTGTCTCTGCCTAGCATGCTTTATTCCTCCTCACTTATAATTCTGCATAACTTGTCTGTTCCCCTGTTGTCATTTCTCTCTGAAATCAGCATGTGTGGCTGCTGGATTAGGAAATAAGTGAGACCTGCGACAATGAAAAGGAAAGCAGCATTAATTAATGGCTAATTTTTGTTATTGTTATTGAGATGTGTGAGTCCCTGGAAGACCAGATAAGATGAAGAATGGAGAGAGAAGCCAGCAGAGATTAATAGAAAGGGGTATGTTATGCTCTCACAAATTTGATAATGCAACAGGAAGTTATGGGGCAGGCATATACACACATACTATAAACAGCCATACATGTACACATATGCTCTGATGATTACAAACAGAACCCACCGAAGAAGAGGAGAGGAGAGCCGAGGAGGAGAGGAGGTGAGGAGAGGAGAAAGCAAAAAGAAGTGAGACATCATCTTAGTCTGGTCTGATAATCAGAGCAAAGACAGAAAAAAACAGTTGTGAAATTACATATTAACACACATAATTGCTTAATATCCATGGTAAATCCCCTGTCAACCCACCATTCACTTTACATTTCACTATTTCCAACACTAATCTTTGTCCCCCTTGCATCTAACCTCTACATACTGCATCATGGAGAAAACACACTCCGCTGTCCATTGTCATACAGGAGGTCATGTCCATCATCTTGGCTCGGATTCCTCAATTTCTCAGGAGCTACAGGCTCATCTCAGTGCAGCTGTGCACTTTGGCACAGCAGACAGTTCTCTACTTACTGTGCACAACGCTCAAAGCAAATAAAACTGTCCATGCATAATCTATTACTTTATCCCTTTGACTTTCATGTAACAATGCAACTAGTCTCTTCCTTATATATGAGCATCCTCTATGTATTCTTCCTTCACAATCTGCTGCTTTTACATGTTCTGTGTTAGTGTGCGCATCACAGGCTGTGTTTATATCACATTCTTGTTATATCTATACAATCATACAACACACCAGAGGCTCTCAATCAGCAACAGGCCCTTGTATGAGCTAACACATAGAGAAATCTTAATAATATATACTCAATGTTATACTGTGGTAAGCTGCTATGCTATGATAAAATATACTGAATCAGTTCAGTGGATTTAAAAGAAAAAAAAACTCGATATGAACCTCCCTTCCCTCTCTGTTACTGACATCAGTCAAGGTTGGGGATGAATAATGTCTGTCAAGGCGGGCATGTAATGTAGCAATAAAGCAGTCAGAGTCGGGCAGCGAGTGTTGTTTGGCTGGCGTAAGGTTGAACAAGGAGAGCATCCTCACTCCCTGACAAGCTGAAGAGGAGAGCAGGGTGGGGCCTTTCCAGCAGAAAGGGGAGGTCAGTCCGATAAGCATCTAGACAAAAAACTGCAGGTAGGAGTATTATGGTGTTTTCCTTCATCTTCATACAAGAAAAACAAGTTGTTCGTTGCAAAAAACGTATTATAAAGTTAATGGACGTGATTGCTGTTCTTTTTCAGTCCATACACGCGGTAAAACCCAGGCCCACTCCCCCACCTTCATCCCAACCTCCGGTCCTTGTCCTGCTGTGCTGATTAGTTGGGGAGCTGTCCATCAGCATGTTCGTGGCTGGGGGTGGGGAATGATCAGCCTGGCGAGCTAGTGATGGTCTTGGCTGTGTAATTCTGGAAGAGGGGCTGCAGGAACATGCCCATTGTGCCGAACACGCACACAAACACAAAGATCCACAGGAAGAGGCGGTCGATCACCATGGCAACATATTTCCAGTCTTCGCTCACCTGTGGACGAAGAGAAAGGGCATGAAAGGAGGTGAAAAGAGAAATTAAGGCCAGCAGAATCACATAGAATCCACCACATCCCATCATTCATGTTCTCTGTCTCTGACTATTTGGAGGGTTAATGGAGGTGAAGGGTTAATGTGGATGGAGACTCAAGCTGCCACACAGCTCTGATGAGGTCTGGCACAAGTCAAGGAGGAGGAGAAGGACGTGAGAGGCAAGGGAAATCTGGAGGACGGTGGGAGACAGAAGGTGTTCTGACAACGTAACCCCTGCAATGATAACTTGAGGAGGAGGGGAGGAGGGGCAGTGGTGCCAGGAGAGGGGGGATTTTAAAGTGGTCGGCATGGCGATGGGAGGGATGGTGATGATGGACAGAATCACAGAAAATTGTTAATTCCCTTTTCAGTTTCTTTCATTCCAAGTGAGAAGCCTGCTCTCCTAAGATACCTTAAAGAACATGCCACCCTCACTCCGTGGTCTCTTTTCCAGTTGTACTCCTTCGCTATGCACACGTCATGCCACTGCTATAATTACGCGTCTGTGCTGAATATTCAGAGGGCTATGATTGCATCACTAGATCTGTCTCCTTTGCCTCTGGTCTGTTGTGTTTCAATGTGTTTCAAATGGCAGGGCTAAACGGCACAGCTGTACAGCACTATCATCACCATAACATGATATGGCACAGAGCTGTGCCGCTAACATATTCACATAAAAACGATTATTTATAGCAGCATTTTATCTACACATGGACAGGTTAATATATTATTATTGTACAGAATCATGTCCTCAGATGATTCTGGAGGGGTTCATAACACGTGCACATTGTATATTGTCAGAGCTGTAAACTGAAGCAATAAAAGATTTATAGCTTTTTTTATAGATTTTTTAGCCAATAGAGGAGAAAGAATAGAGAGAAAAAATACTAGTATGACATAAAATCATGTTGACAACGATGCAAAAAAATGAAAAACATACACAAATCTTGCACATACAAGACAAAATAGCTGGAGGGTACTTTGCTTCATGGTCTATCATAAAACGTCACTTCACCTTCACTGTTCAATCATGCTTAAAGAGACCAATGCTACATGGTTTGAGTTGAAACTACAACAAGCTTCTCTGCCATTATCTTGACCATGAGTGGCGCATTTCAAATATACTGTACAACCACAGCAGAGCACTGGCTTCGTAAGTGTTGTGTGTTTCATATTCAGCCACTAGTCCCATATTGACTCTTTTCTTCTTTCTAATTTTAGCTTTTTTTAAGCAGCTGCTGAAAGGCTTCACTGTGTTGGCTAACCTCCGTTAACCTTCCTGTCAGACTACAACAAAACATTCTTGAAAAAAAAGCCAGTGGAAAAGTCCAGAAAGCTAATTCTAGATGCCCCCAATTAAATCTTTTTCATTATTTGTTTTGTAGAACTTATTCTTTTCCAGGATTTCAACAACGAAGTTAAATTGTCAATTCAAAACAATTAGGTGAAGATAGTTAGATAAAGGTGTTGAGTAGAACAGTTCAGTGGTGGATATTATCTGTGGGATAATACACATTTAACAAAAAGTTCTAGTATATATCGTTAAGCTTTAAAGCAACATGCTCATAATGCAGTACTCACACTCTGGTCATCATCTTCACTCTTCATGTGGTTGGCAATGAAGCGTACCCCTTCAACAGCCTCCTCAAAGCCTGGACAAGCTTGAGCCAGCAAGGCCTGAGTCAAAGCAGGGCCTCCTGCTGCCTGCTTCCCCCTCGTCAGGTTTCCAGAGCCCCCCTCCCGGCTCTCCCTAACCCTGTTCAGACCATCCATGGATCCCCCTCCTGCACCTCCCAGATCCCCTCCAAACTGTTTAACAGATGCCCGGTTCACATAGCACGTACAAGGGTCACTGTCCTCCTTGCCAAAAACTGCTGTGGAGGTTCCCCCACCATTCCCCCCAGCTCCACCCAGCGCAAGCCCTCCCATCAGTGCTCCGGCCTCCCCACCTTCCTTCTGCTCCTGCGCCCTCCTTCTCTGACGCAGCCGCTGGCGTTCGCAGCTGTTCCTCGGCTGCCGCATGAAAAGCAAGGCAGGAAGCTTGTTGAGGAACACCAGTTTAACCCAAGGAGGCATGGTGTGTGTGGTGGGTGAACGGTGATGCACATTGAGCACACACACACTGGTGACAATAGAGAAAGTGACCAGAACCATGGTGAACATCAGATACTTCCCAACCAGAGGGACGTCCAGTGAAGTAGGCGGCACAATCTTGGAGATCAGCAGCAGGAACACAGTGAGAGCCAGCAGCACTGAGATGCAGAGCGTCATCTTCTCTCCACAGTCAGAGGGCAGGTAGAAGACCAGGATGGCCAGAGAAGTGATGAGCACACATGGGATGATGAGGTTGATGGTATAAAAAAGAGGCTTTCTGCGAATGATGAAGTCATATGTGATGTCCACATAGGTTGGGTCAGCCGGGTTCTCGTTGCGTCTGCCTGGAAGAGCGATGATGTCCCATTCTCCACTAGGTGTGAAGTCATCCATGCTGGCCACATCGGCCCGGAGCACCAGGTCGATCTCAGTGCGATCGTAGGTCCAGGAGCGGAAGCGCAGCGTGCAGTTCTGCTGGTCAAAGGGGAAGTGCTTAACCTCAATCTTACAGGCTGATTTATAGATGGCAGGTGGCAACCAGAAGATGCTGCCGTCGTAGGACACCACTGCATTAGAGTAGAAGGACACCTCGTACACACCATCCGCACTAAAACAACAAGAGAAAAACCTTTAGACATAAATTCACAAATGTGTGTGTTACTAGTCAGACATAGACAGTGTAATGAACGGCCTTGTTTCCCCCTGAGTCTCATAAACAGGGGAACATGATGTGGCTCATCTCATTATGTAATAGTTTATTTTAGCTCGAGGACACACACACACACACACACACACAGATGTTGAAGTTAAACTTTAAGGTGTTCCTGGTCAGCAGGGTCACACATCTGTGTGTATAAAAACCTGGAAGTGGGATCAAATGAACATGCAGTCTAGACAGGAAACACAGCTCACAGTCAGGCCGGGTCGGATTAAACAGCTCAGGTTAGGCGCTTCAGTCAGAACGCAGCTGATGACATTAAAGCTATAGATTGAGTTTCCATTTAATTCAAGATTCTGCCAAAAAACAACTTAATACTGGTTAATGCTGTAATATTTAACACACACACACACACACACACACAAGGATATTTCATAATCATACACACACCTTTTCTCAAAGAAACTGCTTCTTTCACTCTAAATTCAAAATCAAAATTGAGACATCAAAAACAGCAGGTATAGTAAGATAAGCTGAGCTAATCCTCCTGTTTAAGTGACTGACAGCTCGAATCATTGCATACGTGCAGGATAAAATGCCAACCTGGGGTACGCAGGATTAAAAGGATCATTTTATCCAGAGTTACGAGGGTCAGGGATCTTTTAATCTTTGGTAAAGTAAGGACCGAAGCGGGGAAAGAGGAGAAGGCCAGGCAGATCACTGTACTCAGATGAGTTGATTTACATACTGTAGGCTGACACTGACTTTCCATTACATTAAGACGTGTCTTGTGTGTGACAAGCCCTATAATCCCTCATGCATGAATGCAAGCAAATTCTATTCAATGGAACAGCACTGAAGTTTGTGTGATGCTTAGGAGCATGGCATGTTCACTGTATATTACAATAATTTGGATTATTATTATTTAAACAGTATATTTCAACCAAAATGATCCAGCATCTCTGCATAACTATATTATACTGTCACCTCATTCAAACCTAGAGCATACAGTGAGATATTGAACCATTTCCATATGTTAACTTGCTTGGCATGGAGTGGATATTTGTTCACTGTAGTCTGCACTGTAGCTTTAACAAGCCAAGAAGACAAAGGCAAAGCTTGCGTGCATTTATGTGAAAGTGCATTCTTGTGGATTAACTGCACACACCTACTGTATCACTGTACAGATACTCTATCTACCTGAGTGTGCAGTGCAGATGACTCAGTCTTTGAAGTGCCCCAAGAGATTTAGAGGTATAGTAATGTAGCATGAGCAGTATGAGTATATTGCAGTGGACATATTCAGTCATGTGTGGCAGGCTTGCATGTATTACACACTTAAACTTGCTATTTAATTGATGTTTTTATTTAAAGTGACTTACAGTGGTGGCAGCCGGCTGAGCTCACCAGGGAGTCAGCTTTGAAGCATTTTCATATGAAAATCACATGTGCTTTCCACTGTGCATTTTTTTTTAGTGTGCATGTATCCATGAGCCCTTCTCTCTTCTGAGAGCTTTCTGAAGTGAGGACATGAGTGTGAGAGAGTGACTCACTTGTTGTAGAGTACCACGTCAGGCAGCCAGATGTGTTTTGAGGGCAGCCTGACCTTCATCATTCCATCAAACTCCTCAGGGACCCAAGTCAGACGGTAGTCCTGCCACTCCTGAGGGCCAATAAAAAATACAGTCCTTAGTCACTCATCTGCTAATCGCACAGCAGTAAGAAGATATTTTGGGTTAAGCAGAGAAGACTGTCTTTCAGTCAGTCAGTGGTCAATATGACACATCTGAATGCACATAAGCCCAGGGAACATCCTGTGCTGTCCATCCTCTCTGTGTCAGTCCTGACCCTGAACCCTGGTCTTTTAAACGCACCCAGCCACAAACCAATCAGCATGATTAAAACAGCATTACGGTAAGGCACTTCCCACATGTACTGTATGTCCTCAGTGTAACCTTGTATAAAAGATGGACATTATGTTGTTCTCCATGTTGTGGGTCAGTCAGTAACATCGCCACACTGAAGCCTCGGCACCCTGTAACAGCAGCTCTGTCTGACTCCTCTCTGTTACGGCCAGGTTGAAGCTGTGATACCCGTTGCTCGGCCGTCTGCAGTAACTGTGATGCATTATGGTTATTACAGTTTGTCTTGCCTTGGCACGGCTGTCCTTGGCTCCCTTACTTTCTCATGGTGAGTAATCCATAGAGCACTGATGGTCATTCTATGCTCTGTTACATGTCATAAATCCTAGCCTGCACAGGCGCAGGTGTTGGTGTGTGTGGGAATATGAGATAGAGAGATGCTTCATGAGAACGTATTTGTTAACAACATACACACAAAGGGCTGTTTTCAGGATTGTTCCATTTACAGATCTAAATTTAAGCCCAAATTAAAAATGCACCTGTGATGGTTTGTTTCAATCTGCTTTTTGAATGTAAGCATATGTTACCATTTTCTGTGTATCTGCATAATTACCCTGCTAGAATGTGTATACCTGCAGCTTAGGTTGGCCTCAGCTGTAGGCATATAAAGCCACTGTGACAGCTGTGTACTATAAGTAGATGTTTACAGCTCAGTCAGTCTCACATTATCATCATAGGCTGAGTTCAGGATGTGTCTCTTCCACAGTAAAAGGTGTTCAGAATGTGGTGCTGCTGTTGTCTTCAGTTTTTTTGGATACAAATAGGCTTATGAGTGTTTTGAGGACAGGTATTGTTTTATGTCTCTCTCATTGTCTGTCAATTCACTCATGACAGTCCTCGGAGCAGCTGCTCCACATGATTGGGAGCTGAGTTACTCACTTCTTTAGCCACAAAACCAGTGAAACATATGGAACACAGAGAGGCAACTTTCCCCGCTCGTGAATCATGCTCTATTGGTATGATAACACACAGGAATTTAATTATATAATATCGATCATCATATACTGTAGTATATTGTGGAGAGAGGCTTATCCAGTGTGTGTGTGTGTGAGTCACATTGATGACTAGTAGCCAAGTCCCTCACGGTATGTGATTCATTTTCAGTGACCCAGCTGCGACACTGTGAAATCTAACATAAAAACATCCCAAATCCTTGAATTCTGTGTGTAACAGAATGTTTGCATTCATCAGAGGACACGAGGAGTGTGAAGTCTTACCTGTGTTAGCCAAACATTGGTGGTCATAACCTGCTCCCTTTCATGCTGCAGAAAAATACACAAACAAATTAAAAACTCGAATTTAATCATGGCATAAATGATGATTTCATTCCAGCACCTCTATGAGCAAAAGGCATAAAACAGACGCAGTGAGGTCTGATATGTTGTCTGAAAACACTGTGTCATGATAAAGTCCATCTGTTTCCTAGATAAATCTGGTGAGGTCTTAGAAATAAAGAGCTCCTCCTGAGCCTCAGAAGACATTAAATTACTGCTTATGATAAGACCTTTTAAGTTATGGCCACAGTGACCTTTGACCTCTACATCGTCAGTCCAAGTCAAAGGTTACATAATAAAAAACCACATTTTCAGCACATTGCACAAATTCAATCATCCTCTATATTACCTTCATCAGTCATCTATATAACATGATTCATATCTGCATACTCCTCCTGTGCATACTCACCACACTGATGAGTTGTGCCAGCGACACCATCAGCTGCACAGTCACCAGCTCAGAGCCATTAGTGGCAGGACGGATCAGTTTGTTGTAGTGGGCTGGGTTTAGGAGATGCTCCACCAACCGCTCCTCTGTGTCTGCCCCAAGGCCGCCTGTAATGAGAACACATTACCATCATCATCTGCCTGTCAGACGACAAAAACAGCTGCAGCCATCTGTGTCTCTGCTGGCATTTTTTCTGAAGACCTTTATCATGTTGTATATATAGTACAAGCACACAGGAGCAGGGGGTCAGTGGTGCCGCGGAGTTCCTGTGATTGGCAACTGCCCTCACTGCCAGCAATGAGAGCTGCATGGCTATCCATGTGTATTGAGAATGTGAAACATTTGAACCATGGCATTACTCATCACTGCCGGCTGGAGCACGTCAGCACAGCTGGATGCACACTTCTTACAAGATCTGACATCATAAGAATGAGTCAACCAGTCTGAATGTCTCTATCGTTATCCCTTCTGTCTCCATTGCTCTCTTCGTGCCTCTACACTGTCTCTATTTATTTTCCTATGCTGTGTTGCACTTCTCCACAGCTGCCAGTCTTTTGTAGCTTTGGGTTATTTTCACTTCATCTCTCACTTCCCCTTCCCCATGTCCTCCCTCCATCCATCCTATCTGCCGTCACTCCATCTGCAGCAGTAGTCATATCTGTGTGAGCACTCAAGTTTCGGCAAAGCTGTCACAACACCACGCACAGGAGGGAAGGCTTTTTACTGAGAGACGTGATGCTGGAAAACAACTGCCTCTGCGCCTCCTCCTCTTTCCTTCCTCTCTCAGGCTCTCCTGCTCCTCACTCCCTGTCTCTGTGACATCTGCTTGCTCCTGCACTGCATCTCATCTCTCTCATAATTCCCTCACACTTTCCCCCTGAAGATAAACACAGGCTGCTTACTGTTAACTCGGTACCAGTGTTGACATATTCACACACGCTCTTTTAGAGGCTATTAACTGTGCAGGAAAACAAATGTGTTGAAGGTGGGTAAAATAAATAAATACAACACATTATCATAACTTAAACGTACGACATGTAAAATCCTTTAACTTCTCAGTGGTTAGCTTATGCTTCTGTCAAGGCCTTTTTCTGTCTTAGTCATAGGTAGGTAGGTAGATAGATAGATAGATAATCTGGTCATTTCGTCATTTATCGCACAAAAACTACCACTTTCTGGTTCTACCATCTTAAATGTTCTACATCTAAACAGTTTCATTCATACTTTGTTGCAAAGGCATACATAAGGGTTCATGTAACTATTTAAATATAAAGAAATGGAAACTGCTGCAGCAATCAGATGTTTTTTTTTCCACTGTGTCGGAGCTCCTCTCTCACACCCTGTCCTTCCCCTCTCCCTTCATCTCCACCTTCTTCCTCCCCTCCTCTTCCCTTGTGCCCTGTAGCACTGCTGTGTTCACTGAACAAGAATGATCGCCTCTGTCTCTGGATCAATGAGGACTCTATTCATACCCTGTGAACTCAACACGCAATTCCTCGCTCCCCCCCACACCCTCTTTTTTAATCTTCTCGTTCTCTGCCATCACAGTTTTTTTTACTCTTTCTCCACCATTCCATCTTTCACGTCAGCCCATATTTTCTTCTCACTCCCCTGATACTCCTCCTCTCTCTCTCTCCTTATTCCTGTTATCTCCATCTCACTGTCGCTGACAGCCACTGTCCATTTATTGCCCCTTTCCCCTGCTAATCTAGCATCATCAATACACATCCTGTCAGCACATGTGTGTAGCACTGTGGTTGTTTATTTGTACACAATCACAAGCTGGCTTTTTTATGTCTCTTTGTGTGCACATATTCATGAGGGAAATAAGCATTACTGTCTGTGTCTGAAACGTATGACTAATGTATATTATTCCCAGAAGCACAGTGCAATAACGCTGTCGGATGAGACAGGAAGCCAATGCATTTCACTTAAACAGTGATGAAGCAGAAAACATACATTCATTTCAGCCAGATAGGCTCATATCTGTGTGTTAGATGACAGGTTAATAGCCAGAAAGACATACAGCAGATCAACTTGGTCAAAATAAATCAAATCAGAATCTCAAAACATTTATTTGAGGTTTGCATGACAAAATGATTTTTAATGCATGATCATTCCACCAAAAAATGAAATGAACCACAACACAAACCAATGGAGAGGACTAAAAGCACTGTTCAATGCTCTTAATGGCCGAACAGATTCATCTGATTGAATGATAATATTCAAACAGTGTTGAGAAATAACAGAAATGAATATTTAGTTACTGTAATAATAGGTGATATACAGTTACAATCTATTGATTATAAAATCAATAGAATATATAGAGAGTCTGCATTATTCACTTGCAGACCTACATGCAGGTGGAAACCCTTAGCTGGTACAACAGCATGTTAGCCTGTCTTCCTGGGTCAGCCTGGGCCACATGGAGAACAAAAACAGTAAAACTCAGGACAGCTTCTGCTAAGTTTGCTCCTTTTGGGCCTTCTGCTTCTTGTTTTGGTGTTTGGAGTTGCAGGGGGAGTTCACTCATTTTTAATCCCGTCTTGGTGAGATTTATGCTGAAGCATTCAAATTACAGTGTCTAAGCATAATTACTTGTGTTACATTTGCTCACTCTATCCACTATTTGTACTGCAACAACAGAATTCTTACAATAACAAATGTCTGGGTCCTTATAGCTTATTTATAGTTCTGCTAAAATACTCAGGCTCAGGATGGATGTCCAGACTAATATTTTACAGCAATGAGACAAATTACAGACTGAAAGTGGAAGTCTATTTTCTTGATCTGGAATAAGAAAGCAAAAATATCCACACAGTCCACCCTAATCACTGCACACGTTAGCTCAGCTGCTCGTCTGCAGTGTGTATTAGTCCTTCTAAACAGAGACTGATCTCTCCCTGCCTCTGTATCCACATACATGCTAAAGCTGAGCTGAGTGGTTGTAATGTTGCTGGTAGCTCAGGTTGTTTTCTGGTTGTTTTCCAGTGCAAATATTGCAAACTTAATGTGACACTATGAATATTTCAGCAGGGCTCCCCATTAGACCCTGGAGCTATGGAAGTTACCATCATGCAAACACGCTCACAGACACATTTTAGTGACATCGCAGCCGAACAGACAAGATGGGAGCCATTGCTTCATCCGTCTCTCAAACAGCCACTTAGAGCCTGTTGATACATCTCTGAAGGTCTGCAGGCCTTATTCATGTGTTCGGTAAAGGCAGCGTTGATAATAACTTGCCTGATCATGTGTGATTTGTTACATTTGACAGCATCTGGTGTGTGTAATTTAAAACGCTACACAGAGGCCAAAGTACACACACAAATGTGAAGCAAATGAGGGCGAAGCGAGAGCTAAATTGAATTATCCCGCTAAGACTATTACAGTGATGATCTCTATTTATACAGCTTGCTCAAATGAGAAAAAGGTTGGAGGGAAAGTAGGGTCGCTTTCTGCTCGTCTTTCTGTGGACTGCCAAAGAGGCTTTTTGGCTGCAGCTGAAGACTTTTATGCTGAAATATTCTTAAATCAATAATGGAGAGATCCATTGATCTACTGGCAACAACCAATTGGCTCTGTAGTAGCCATAGAGCTGAGATATTAATATTGATCCTCCATCTAGCTGCAATATCACAAGCACTCCAAAAACAAATCCTACTGTGGACTAACTGGGGAGCGGAAGCTTTATTGTCGTACCAAATTACACAGTCAAGAGAAGTACGGCCAGCTGAGTTAGAGGATACAGTAATATACCTTGCTGCAACAATGCAGCTGCTTTATGCCATGCTTTCAAACATGAGCACGCTCATAGAGACATTTTCTAAAAGCAGTAATGTCGACAGACACATATATGATGAGGGAAAAGTCTAATGAAAGATAAAACATTGAAATATAAATAAAATGACCATGATGTGAATCTGCAGTCTTGCATACAGCTAGCTCACTGCAAGCTTGTAGTTCCCTAAGTGTCTGGACTTTTACAGTTTAATCGATAAAAATAATTTTATACCATAAAATGTTATATCATATTTTATTGCACACTCTTCCTGCGCCTGCACCGGGTACTCCAGGTTCCTCCTACATACCAAAGATGTGTATGTTAAGGCTAAATTCTCCTGTAGGCATGAGCGTGAGTGTGACTGCTTGTGTCTCTGTATTACCCCTGTGATAGAATGGTGACCTGTTCATGGTGTACTCTGCCTCTGGCCCACTTGGCAGCTGGATATGTTTTAGCCTCTACATGTCCCTGTAATACAGGATCCAAAAATGGATGGATGGATGGATTCTATACCTCATGCATCTTGGAAATTGGCACATCTCACCTCCTTTGCAGGTACATTTACGCAGTTGTAACTGATTTTTGCAAGCAGTTCTTCTTCTTAGTTCTTATAATGTTATGCAGAGTGGTTTCCCCTTCAGCTGGTGTGGATTTCAGAGTATGGCACACAGCCCTATCTGCTAACTAGCTCATCAGCAGTCAGTTATAATTTACCTGTAGCTTACCAGGTAGCAGTTTACAAAGCATTTACCTTTTAAATTTCAGAGTGCATGATGCCCATTATAGAATTGTGTTCTTACTACCATCAATTTAAAGATATTAACACATATTTTACATTTTAATGCTTTAATGCTTGATTATTTAATATTTTTAAATTTAAAGCGTACGGGTATAATGTGTTAAATTGGTTTGGACTACCAAAACTTCAGACGATGATTTAAAACTTCTGTAGTGTTTACAGTGCATGGAGCTCAGCTGCAGGATGAAACGCTTCCTAACCGCTGTGCCTATTTCAGGAGCAGCAATAAAATACATCACTTGAACTGCATTATGCCTCTTATAGCAGCTATTATTTGTGCCATCATTGGACAACTCATAAATCCATGATTTTTCCCCCAGGTCAGTGCCTGCAGCCTGAAAATATGTGCACATAAAGGGATAGGAGGAAGAGGAGGTCTGACTGCAGTACATAATTCTAGATAACATTTTGGACCCGTGCCTTATCTTGTTGAAGTTCTGATCAACATCCCGGCAAGAATAATATTTCTCACTCTCTGTGAAATAACACGACTTTCTGTTGATAATATCATTCTATAGTTGAAGCAGATGTTTAGCACCATTTCTACAGCGATAAGACAGATCAAACAGTGATCATTGATCTCATCTCAGGAAGGTGTTACCCTCTAGCATCATAAGCGCAGCCTAAATGTAAAGCCACCGTTTTTTTTTTTAAATACTCTTGGACAAGGTCAGAATTAAAACTCTTAACTTTCTGAATGTGTTTTATCTGCTTCTTCTTTCCCACTGCTTAAGTTTCTATTAAACCTCTGTGCTCTCCTTTTGCCTCCCTCTAATCTCCAGGGCCACACCGCTGCGTGTGCTGCTAGTGCTGCTACACATTCATTCACACAAACACACTGAGTCACACACACATACACAGACAATCTTGTACAAATCACACATGAGAGCACACACAGCTTTACAGATGGACTCACACACACGTTCTCACATACGAATGCAGACCTCTTTGTGAATCTGCTGTGCATTTGTAATCACAGATGCTGCCCCTACCAGCTGATCTGATCCTGTTGCTGCTGTGGATTGGGAGTCAGTCCAAAGAGACGGAGATAGAGGAAACAGGCGAGCAAGATAAAGACAGAAAGTGACAGAAAGAGGCAGGGAGAGAGACAATAGGAGGGCTGTCACTGTGTGCGGGTTGAGATGCTGCAAAGATCAGAGAGCTGCAGCAGAAAAGTGATGACAGCTTCAACCTACTGAGCAGAACTTTCTAGAGTGTAGCACTGCCAAGTGATAGGTAATATTCACTAAGTGCAGAGGATTACGGTGTCCATATACAGTCATGGAAATCTGTTTTAAGACACAGTCATCGTATTGTATTTTTAAGCACATCCTTGCTTGATCCATATTTAGTAACCCTTGCATCAGGTCAACGCAGCACCACAGACACTGTTTATTATGCATGGCCTGCTGGGGGAAATGACAAGAGACATCCTCCTCACACAACGGGTGGCCACATCCTCACGGCAGTCTCTAAGACAGGTGGTGAAATGTCCTTCAGCGTCCTTGCACTGTGCATTTGTGTTAGTGTATGCCTTATGTAAGAGGGGAGAATAAAGTTTGGACTCCCACCTCTGTTTAGTCCTAACTTGGATCCATGGCTTCATGCAAGCAGGGACAAGAAAAAAAAGTGTACGTATTGATCTAGGCATGGTTTGTGTTTTCTAACCACTGTGTGTTTTACCTGTTCCTTTGTAGGGGAACCTCTAAAATATGTTGAGTTCCAGGTGTGTGTGTGTGTGTGCACGCACACGTTGTGAGCATTTCTTCAAACATGTGCTTGTGTGTGGAAAGAGTTTATAGTCTCTGAGGATGATGCTAATCAGATTTTCTCCCTTAAGGGAAGATGACTCATTAGTACTCCACTGCTTATGAGGCTCCTTAAAGTGATATTTCATGTTGGAAGCATTTTTCTTGTCCAGTGCAGATTCCTCTGATGACTGAATACTGTGCAAATATTAAACAAGTCTCACATACTAAATACAAGTTTTTGTAATAACATTAGTCTTTTAGTCTTTTAATTTAGCCTGTAACACAAATGGCATCAGTGTCACATATAGACACTTGGATATGTTCAGTTGCACTTGCACCCATAAATCATTTAGCCTTTTCTATTCTGTATCACTGACATCTGACCTAAGTTTACTTCCACTTGTTCTACTGTGTCAGCCTAATATTTTAAAACATCCATTATCCATATGTCTACATGTTTTTATGAATCTGTGTGTATTTTGGAGAATTGTATTTACTGCAATCAGACACTAAAATATGATGTTTGTTTTGTGTGTGTGTGTGTGTGTGATGTCTGGCGCTGCATAAAGTAATAAATGGCAGGTTAATGCAGGTCAAAGCACTTGATCTTGTACTGTAAGTCTAGGTGAATCCTTCTGATGAATAGTGATGGGACTGCTTGGGCTAAGGCATGTATGTGTGTGTGTGTGCGTGACAGGGGACAAACAGGAGTGTGTTGTCACCATGGGTGATGGTGAACAGTTCAGTCAGTGCAAAACAGATGGCTAGGTGTATATGGTGTATATGTGTGCGTGCGTGAATGGAGGTGTTAGTGCGTGCTGCCTTCTTTTGCGCTGCCCTCTGGCCTGTCACTACTATAGATTGGTTGGAAAATATTAAGGCAGTGGTACTTCAGCCAATCAGCTGATGCGCTGGGCTGAACCAGAAACCAGTGCCAAATTACAGCCAACTTACAGAGATAAAATATGTCCAAACACCCTAATAGATTACACTTAACACATACCTCATTTGCTCCGAATGCACTGCTAAAGCCCTGTCGTAAATCTGCTCAGTGCTCGTCCTCCATAAAAAAAAAACAAAACAAAAGACAGTTAATCTGTCTAAGCTGTTGTTGAGAGACAACAGATTTTCCCGTACTGCTGGATGACACATCATTTGTCCTCTGATGACAGAATGTAGAAGTTGTTTTAGCTCAACATGCCTCTCATTAACCTGCCCACTCAATGAGAGACCTCAGTGTTAATGAGGGAGAGGGAGCAGAGAGAGAGAGTGTGTGTGTGAAAGAGAGAGCAGGGATAGAATAATATCTGACCATCTCCAATATTTAGAGAGAAAATAACAAATGATGCTACAGTGGCTTTGCTTATTTTAGAAGGGGGGGTTATAGTTGTACAGTACATGGTTGACAAATTCCTTTAGCCTCTGCTCGTGTGTGCTATTTCAACTAATTTATGTTGCACCAATAATGTATAATTTACCTACAGCAGAACACCAGGTGACTCACACTGAAGTCCTTTGTTGGCACATGGTGTTACTTTACGAAGTATCTATAAACACGTTACATAATGCACAACACAATCACAAATTAAACGGCTTCTTGAAACCTAACAGTTAACAATTCATGTTAGCCTTTGCTAATGTCTCCGTTATGCGCACAGCCCATAGCCTGTGTAATATTCCTCCACTACATCATTCCGTCGCTGCTGTAATAAGAAAGATGGTGACACAGCAATGAAAGAGTCATTTTCTCCACCTCTGCCTCTCCTCAGCGTCTAACCACTCCTTTTGTATTTTGCACTTCCCTCACGTTACTTAGTAGATAAGGATGCACAGCACGCGCGGTGGGTTTTTGGCCCTGTTATAAGGTGATGATAAACACACACACACACAAAAGCGCATCGATGGAGCCATTAGATGCACAGAGTACTCACCTCCCGCAATGGCGAGGAGAGCGAGAGGCAGCAGCAGCGGCCAGCCGTCCATCATCATACGTGCGTCAGAGCGCGCTCCGAGCCCGGAAAGGTGTTCACCGGGGATGGAGAGGCCACCCGAAGCACACCCGCAGTGTTTCTCCTCCTCCTCCTCACGACCCCCAAAAACCTTCCTTCACTGTCTACCTGGCATGGTGACGTCGGAGCTCTCCTTCGGTCCACACGCCGATGATGGGGGGAAAATAAGAATATCTCGGCGGAGCCAGGTAAGCTCTGCGCTGGGTCGTGCGGTGCTGCCTGTCCGTGCTGAACGCCGCTCAGCGATGCGACGCGCTGGTAGAGCAGGGTGGAGGGGGGCGGGGCTCAGATGTGGGCGCGCGGAGGAGCAGGGAGGGGGCAGATGTGGCATACCTCAAAGGCTCCCCATCTCAGCCAATGATGCCAGTGTCTTCCACGCACAAAACTTCCACATCACCATATAATATGCACACTTATTATATACCACCATACACTTTTGTGCAGTGTGTGGGGTACTCAACACTGACTTTGTCAGTGACCTTGTAAAACCTAATGGCATCGTTAATCTCAGCCTGATTTATCTTTTATTATTAGCCCCAGGCCAGGAGTATTTTTAACAGGCAGCCACAAGGACATACAGATTACATGTGATCTCACTGATATGAAGGCATTTTAGGCTGAATTGTCAAGATTTATGTCTTTGAGTACAATCCTGAGGTGTGAATCTCTCTGTTCATGTGTATTGCCTATTAAAATAACCCACAAGAATGGCTGAATTAAATGTAGCCATTATTCTATGAATAATATTCACCAGCAAAAAGCTGCAGCCTGTCCTGCCTGTTCCTTTCATCCTATTTTAATCATTAAACTTTCCTTTTTGTTTCTTCCTCTCCTGGCCACTGAAGTGACCTCTGCTCCCACATAAAGTCACAACAAGAGCTGCTCAGAAATAAAGGCGACAGTTATGAAAGAAGGGCAGCCAGGTGAAGATAAGTTTGAGCTGAGGCTGACGTGCCAGATGATGAAAGAAACATATAAATCAATTTGGATGATGAGGGGTGAAGGGAATGCAGCAAATAAATAGGGGTGCAGGACACAAAAAACAGGGGGGGAGGGAGAGGAAGGAAGTCAAAAAGCGTGGGTGGGAGAAAGAGAAGGATGGGGGACGAAAAAAAACAAAGTAAACAGGAGCGCAGGATGCAGGGAGGAGGCAGTTGCCGTGGTGACTAAGAGAAACCAGAAAGCGACCTGTTTCTCCTTCATTTTGTCTATTTTGATCACTCACACACACACATACACGAGAACACACTTGTGCAGCTGCCACAACACAACGCACACTTATGCGTACACTTATGCATAAATGCACACAATGCACACAAATGTACAAATGCATGCACACATAGGCAAACTCTTCCACGGTAATGTCTTCCTTTCACATGCTATCTTTATACCCTCCCTCTCTGTCCTCTTCTTTCTTCCTCTCTACCTCTTCTCTGCAGTGAATGAGCTGACCTGACAGTGCTCCTCCTCTGCACTGAGTGCTGTGAGTCTCTCTCTGAATTATTTAAAAGCTGGGACCCCCACGAGTGCTTGTCTTCCTCTAACACCCCCTCACACACGCTCTCTCTCTCTCTCTCCTTTCCTCTGTCCTTTCCTCTCTTGCTGTCATTCTGTCTTCTAGTGGCTGCACTTATTTCCTGTGGCTCTGTCATGTCTGGGAAACACATATAAATCTGAGCTATGAATCACAGACTGATTAACAGAAGAAGACAAAGAATTTATTAGTTTAGTTGTGGAATATTATATTCAGTAACTTTTCTATGCCACACATTAGAGGAAACCATTACACTTTTTGCTCCATTACATTTCTTAAACAGCTGTTCATACTTTGCCAACAAACGCTGGAGAATTATAGCCTATAGCCACAGACTGTTTCGTAATACCATTTTGCACCTGTGGATAGAATATGAGTCAATGTCAAGAGGAAGGAGGCAGAGAGAATACTGGTGCACATTTAACAGTGAGATTTGCATAACCTGTGTTCCTGCCTATATCATCCCTAAAAAAATTATGCTATCTGAGAATCTGCTGTTTAGGACAAAGCCTCAGCCGTGCGTGGTGAAAGAGTGTCATATGGTGCAAAGGTGTTCATGTTTTTATATAATAATAAACATTGACCATATTACTACACTTTGTTTTAACTTTACAAATTTTATATTTACTCCTTAAAAATAATATTCACTGCACTGCAATGATATGTAGAACCATGGCCACATTGTGGGCCAGATAATCATTGACTGCAACATTTCCAAAAACATACTGACAAGCACTGCAAGAATAATGTGTCCAGTACCTCAGGCCTCTTGTTTGTTTTGACCTAGTTTGTGATTTAATTAAGAGAACATAGAGAACTCACCACAACAGATCACACGGATGGAAGGAGGGGTGATAGTTTGTGTTGTCTCCTGTTGTGTAACATTGCCATTTGTGACATACTGAGAGCAGAATAGCCAATATTAAGGACACCTTCTTGACCACAAAGCATGGGTTCATAGCCACATAACATTCATATGAGTAAGACACTTATTTGTTCTGAAGTCAACGGTGACCTTTGACCCTTTGTGAAGGCGTCATAAAGTCATTGTGTCCTCTGAGGAGTGAATTACTTACATTACATGTTGCTGCTCTCCATTCATAAACCAAGCTGAATATTCTGTGGGGGGACCTATTTGCTACTATGGCTACGATTATTCATAGCTCGCTTTATATGGCAGGCTGTCTCTCCTCCCTCTTTTTCTTCCTCTCTCCTCCCTCTCATCATTCCCTGTAGAGATGGCCCTACCTCACTCTAACTAATCACCATGGCAACCTGGTAATCCCTGAACAGAAAAATTCTGACTCTCTCTCTCTCTCTCTCTCTCTGTGTCTCTTTCTCGTTAACACACTCACAGAACAGAACAGAGCTGCATGTACACACACACATGCACACACACATGGGTTCATGCACTCACAGTCATGCACACATACTCTGTAAAAGGTGCTCATGCAAATCAAAACTGGTGTTTACTGGTAAGACATATCTTGCCACAAACACATGCTTCTATGTATCATTGTGAGGATAAAGCTTCTAGCATCCTGTGTGTGTGTGTGTGTTGGCAGGGATTTAAATTCACCACCTTTGCTACTGTGTGAGTAAAAGCTATTTGTGTGCACACTATTTATGTATGCATTTTGAGTCTGTGTGTGTGTGTGTGCTCAGGTTTGTCAGTGTTTGTTTATAACACGTGTGACTGTGTGTGTGTGTGTCACTGTAATTGATTTCACACTCAGGTCAATGGTTTTACAGCTACAAAAGAAAAGCCAACAGATTTAGTCCAGTTAGCTTCTCATCTCTGTTGCATTGCTTTTTCCTTGTACCCTGCAGTTACCTTTGCCCTTAATAATAACAATGTTGTGGTTCAGTTAAAATGAATAGCACTTTATTTACTGAATAAATGTTTTACAACAATAATATACAGCTCACATCTGTGAGATTAATGTAAAAATATGACAGAATATCCATAAACCCCTTCATACATATGCATAGGTACATTATTATGTTAAAGCACATCATTCAATTCACAAACCTCTAGCCCCTCGGTCATTTAAATTTCACATATCTATTTGCACAGTTGTACACACATTCAAATCATTTTGCTGACTGGCTGCTGTAATATTATGAGACCCCTCCCAGTACACTAGCTCTAATCATCTAATCAATAAAGCTCTTTCTCTTGACAGACGGAGCAGGTGGAAAATTAGTCTGATTTTCAGAAGGGATCAATAGGCTGATTGACATGTCAGATGGATGAATGAATATACTCCAATCAGGTGTATTGATCTTACAGGCAGGGTCTAACTGGATGCCATGCTAATTGATGATGTCAGCACCATTGTGTAAGGTAAAGCGTACTTCAAATATCAAGTAGTTTATAATAAATGCAGCTATTTGTGTATATCATATCAGGGATTGAAGAAATAATTGAATTTTAAGGTGTGGGGCAGATATAACAAGCTGTGGCTTATACTCAGTAGAGGATGTGTGCATGTGCTTTTTGTGTTTCTGTTGACCTTATATTGAAAACAGTCAGCAGTGTGATAAAGTGATCGATCTATTGCAGTGTCTGAAATTGACCACTAGGTGGAGCATGCACTAAAGAATTCAAAGCAGCATATCGTTTTAATCATGCATACACATTTTTAAGGTGAGGGTCTGTGCACATTTGTGACATAAATGTGTGTGTGTGTGTTTGCCCCTCCTCTTTAATGTGGCCTGGGCACAGGGTGCTGCAGGGTCATGTGCTCTGCTCCAGTGAAAGGCAGTCTGTGTGTGCAGTAGTGATACACCAACTCAGGGATACTAGAGAAGACACAGCTACTCTGATCCAGGGTGTAGCCCAAGCCCTTGCTGCTCT
Source organism: Parambassis ranga (assembly GCF_900634625.1). NCBI lineage: Eukaryota > Metazoa > Chordata > Actinopteri > Ambassidae > Parambassis > Parambassis ranga. Next base: position 15,408,103 of record NC_041036.1, read on the forward strand.
TAGTCTGAGCCACGATGATGTGCACACAGCTCTGACTGGTCCTAACAGAACAAGACGGGGACAAGACACTGTTAGAAGGCACAACCACAGATGCTGAAAAATAGAAACATTATCTCTCACCAAATGAGGCTACACATTTTTGTGAGTTCAGTGGATGTGTAAATGGGGTTAATGATGTGGACTCTCGAATGAACAGCACACAACAGATGTGCACTCAGGCGCATAAACACACTCTCAGACGTTCACACAGAATAGCATGACAGCCTTTTTTTTAAGCCTTTATCCTTGAGAACCTGTTCCTGGCACGCTTGCTGGCAAGTGTCTCCTCTACAGAAGGCACACATTGTCACACCTTATGTGTAATGGCAGCTATTGTAGTTCCTTAGTAATGCCTCAAAACCTAGCTAAAGAACTTAGTGAGATCAATAATTGACATCAACTGGGAGATAAGAGAATGCTTTTATATACTGAAAATATAGCACAGAATATATCATACCATTTTATGTGCATTCTTAGTAAAGAAGACACACATAATATTTATGTATCATTGTCACTTCTGTAACTCTGATACGCTGAAAAAAACAGAGATTATAGTTCAGGGGAAGGTAATCATAATAACCCTATACATTATTATATACAGGCTGAATTACATGCACTACATACACATCAATGCACTCACTTCAGAGCGATGGAGTATTTGCTGGTTCCTGATTCGCTGTCTCGCACCAAGAAGCTGGCTTCCCTGCAGCGCTGCAGCTGAGCCTCAGCCTGCTGCCGGCTCACACTGCCATGGTACCAGCTTGGAAAGGCAATGGGAGGGGGGGTTGGAGGGGAGGACAGAAAAACACAAGAGATCACTGACATATAGCACTGTGACATATGGAGTTAAGTCAGATGTCAAGTTACTGATATGTGATAATGCTAAGAGAGAGAGACAGAGAGAGGCTGATGGAATGACACATGCCAACATATTCATTCTAAATGGAGACAGTTTTAAATTACAAAGGTAACAAAGGTGAACTTGAGATGGTAACGTGATAAATAAAATGAACAAAATGTCTGTGGCTTTGCAGAGGGTCAAAGGATGCCTGTAAGAACGTAAGGTGGAGCCGACAGTAGCTACAGGCGTGAGCCATATATAAACGGGCTGTGTGCAGCCCTGGTGCTGGGAGGAAAAAAAACATGCTGACATTCAAACACAACATGCGAGGAACAAATGCTAACCGGCTGTGAGCATGTTCCAGGCCATGCTCAACAAGATAATGGTTTACAGTTAAACTGAGTCTCTTCTGTCTGTTTAACAAAGTCTATCCAGCACTGTTAACACAGACTCAATTTGACTTTCTATGTGATAGAGCATTATATCAGAATGTAACCTATCAGTGCAGATGTTGAAGGAAATCTGCCTGATTACTTTGAATTTGATTTTCAGTTAAATCTGTGGAGGGCGCTCTTCTCCATAATAAAAGAGACAAGAAGCTATTTTAAATATTGCAAGAATATTCTTTTACTACAAATACAGAGTGCTGCCTTTTACTCTGCAGAAGTAATGAGAACTGTGGTTAATTTTAATAAGGACTGACACTACACAGGCATCCACCAAATGTCTCAATCTCCATCTCATCTGTTTAAATCCTTCCAATCCACTAATCCTAGTCAGGGACGTGCCATGGGCATAAGAGACAAATGCACATGAGGCGGTGAGGCTGGATTTATACCTGATGGTCATCATGCTGCTCATTGCTCATGCTCTTCTTACTTAAATTTGACTTTTTTCTCTCTCCTTTTCAAGCTCTTCTCTGTAATTTCACTCCTTGCATGCATAGAAGTATTCAAAGGGCAAACACAGAGCATGCCCTCTGCCTGCTTACCTCTGCTTCTCCAGGGGCAGGCTGGGGTCCATTTTGGCCATCTCCCCATCCAGTGGGGCACAGGGAGATGTAGGAGACGGAGGGGAAAGTTTATTTGGGCTGGAGGAGGGTGAGAGCTTGAGTGTGGGGAAGGAAGGAGATGGTGCTGTGAGAGGGGAGAGTTTAAGAATAGGAGAGGATGGAAAGGAGGGGGGAGAAGCAGATGATGGAGGAGAGCAGACAAGTGTTTTATGGTTCCAGTTCTTCTGCCTTAGGGTGTGTTGCTGCTGTTGCTGCTGTTGCTGCTGCTGCTGCTGCTGCTGCTGGCGGCCGGAGGTTGAACTGCTGTCTTTACTGGGAGAACAATCCACTGCCTCAAACTGAGCTGTAGGAAACAGGAATGACAACCTTTCATAATAAAATCCTATCAAAGCACGCCAGAGTCACCAAAGTAAACACATCTCTGGGATTTAATTCACAGGGATTGTTTGGTTTCCTCTCTAAAACAAACACAATATTGTTGTGGTGTGTGCACTGTACAAATACAACTCATGGCATCCTTCCTCCACACCCTAAAAACCCACCGCTCCCTGTGTCCCTTTCTCTACCTGACAGGGCTCTAACAATGTCCTCCTTTCTCCACTCCCAGGGCAGTTCGTACTCCCCAGCAGGACGGATGTCAGAATCTGGTCGTGTGACAGGGATCCACACCCCCTCACTGTCGCCCTCCAGTCCACCCTCATAGGGTGTGTCATAGATATTTGGGGGTGTAGGCACTCCCTCCTCTCCCTTGCCCTCTTTCTGGCCACGGTCCAGCAGGACACACACTTTTAGGAGGTCTTTGGAGCCCCGTCTGCGAACCTCTGCAAGAGGATTAGTGATTAGTTACTTAAATGAGATGACGACTTTTGTATACATTTTAAAAAATATAACTTTTTACACTCGCATTAAACATTGACTTTATATCACACAACTTTGTTAGATTAGGGTTTAAAATATTAAAACCTGTCCATCAGCTGAAGCTAACATTCACAAGCTTATACTACTCCACACACTCTGTCATTATGTCAACACTCATCTGTCAGTCTGCTGTCACATGCACCAGTATTTCTTTTGGTTCCACTACATCATGTATTCTTTGACCGCTGTTTTCAGTTTTGGGGAATTTTTCTTGTTGTGTTTCTTTGCTGTCCGACAGGTAGCCTGTGTGTCTGCACTATTGTGTCACTAAACAATGAAGTTACAGGAAGAAAAGGTCAACACAGCTGCTGATTGGCTGACTGACTGGGCCACTTCCTGACTGCTGGGAAGTGATTGGGTCAGACCAAGGGGGGGAAACCTGTAGAATTTTTAGGAAGGGGTGACAGAGAGAGAGAGAGGGGGGGGTTGTCTTTCAATTCTTGTCACATGTAGAGAACCATAAATGTGTGTGTGTGTGTGTGTGTGTGTGTGTGTGTGTGCATGCACGTGGTGGGGTGGGTGGGGGATACTAGGGCCAACGTCCTATCAAGAGAATGGGGCAAAGGAAACAGAGGCTGGAGACAGGAAGCTGGAAGAGGAAGCTGCACCCATTGTCCCTGCACAACACTGTTACTATAGCAACCGCCAAAGGGGGGAGTCAGTGTAGAGACTGAGGATCTAGCTTGGCTTTGAAATTATAATTTGCTAAGAAGGGCTGAGACACTAAGATAGACATACAGACAGACATGCTATATAACATATAAATAAGGCTTTAGCAGATAGAGTGCAGGTATGCTATTTCATAAATACATTTACTGGAATGGAATAGCATGCCAGCATATCCTGATATAAATCAGAACTGTCAAAACCCTAAAAAATCTTGACAGTGTAAAAGAGTTGAGCTGATGACTCCTACCTGTGATGATGACCTGAGCGTCATAGGGTTCCATGTACCCATCGTTCACTCCTGCCCTCTCGGCCTCTCTCTGCTCCTTGGTTTTCTCTGCATCAAAGGGGTCTGCATAGTCCTCCAGGATAATCAGCTGTGGAGAAAAGCACATATTGAGACACTACCTATTCAGGTGTTATATTTGAGACAACAAACAGGCAGGAGGAGAGAGATCTGATACACATACAGTGTGTGTATGTGTGTATATGTGTGTATATGTGTGTGTTAGTGAGGTCCATGACTGAGTGACAAGTAATGGAGGGACAAGCGGAAATACTTGTGCAAAGAGGTCAGTGCATTGTTTTTGCCTGTTTGATGTGACACAATGTAGTGAAACTGCATTGTGTACTTTTGAGAGCGATGGAAACTGAATACAGGGCTGTGAACTGAGGTGGGGAAGCGAAACACAAAGGAAAGCATTGACCTCAAGCCTACAACCAAGTTGGCTTTTTGCACAGTGCAGTATTGGCTTCTAATGTGTATGCTGAAGGTAAACAAACAGCAAATTAAATATGTATAAACTTTTGTTTGCTCACCGTTGTTTTGATGTCTGATTTGGCCTTTTCGTTCTCTGGCAGCTTCTGTTCAGTTATCCCGTTGAGTTTGGGGGTCTTGTCTTGTTTGTCGACTTTGATCATCCTGCTGATGTAGGCTTGCGCAAGACTAGAGGTCCTGACCTGTCGGTTCTCATCTGATGGCCCAGTCTCGATCTTGGAGTTCTTGCGCCCTTTCCCAGATGTTAGACTATCCCAAACACCGGTACTTGTGTTGTTGCGACCCAACTCTGTGGCTGAATTCTTCCTATTTCTCCCTGCCAACAAACCCCCTACTCCTCCATCTTTACGCTGAGTTCCTTTTAAACTGTCTCGTGAAAAGGACGGCTTGGGTCTAGTTTGTGAACCTGATTCAGAGGCCGAGCGTACCCTCTCATTTCCATTCTTCAGGTTGATAGGGAAATCTCTGAACCATTTTGCCATGGTTGGCAATGTATAAAGACTTCTCACAGATTTTAAGAGTGAACAAAACTGCTTACTTTTTGTTACATTAGTCGCCACTTGGAACACGGTTTTGCGCAACAGCTCCAACTTTACGCACACTTATTCTTTTTACGCATCAACTGAAATAACTTTCTGAAAAAACTAATTTAACAGAGCGCTCTTTCTGCTGTTGTGCAAATACCAAACGTCTGAACCCTCTTTACGATTAGACAACTTCTGCGTCTTGGAGATCATTGGCCGGTGGCTTTTTGTTGCTGTCACCCTGCACCTGCAGCAACAACTATCCCTGCAATTTGAAAAGTAACTTCTGCAGAGCGTAAACTCGAAAGAACTGGAAATTTTTCTTCGAACCCAGTAAAGATCCCATTCCCGGAGAGTAAAGTAGTGCGTCCAGTCTGTCGACCAGCCGAAGTGATGAGATGGAGAGGAGAGTTGGTGTGCGCAGACTGTGGGATGTCGCTGGATTCTGGGGAGGAGCTGTGTGCACGGGGCGGAGAGGTGTTTTTACTCTAATGCAAGACAATTAAATCACACCCCACATGTGACACTTACGTTATAGACGTCACAACTTAGGGGACACTTGTAGCGAGACACATGGACACATTTGTTTATGCACTTTACATTGTGATTTATAGTACACCACCTTTTCCCCATAATCCAGTCAATGTAATCCATGTATTATAAAAATAATAATGAATATTTGGGCATTTTGTATACATATCTTACTAGGAAATCCATTTAAATGGGTGTCTGGAAAGATAAATAACGCCATAAAATCGTGAAAAAGTATAGTCTATTACAATCCAAATGTAGTCTAACTGATTAAGATATTACATGTATCCTCTGTTTATTGGGTTATTAGAGCCCTGGGTGGTGATTGTTCTGCCAGCTGGTAGAGAGTTGCTCCATCTGCTGGCAAATGAGAGAAACAGATATACTGAGCCCTCAGTCTGTATTCACCTTGATCCATCACTGGTTCTAAAAACGTGATGTTTATCCAGGAGCTTTATTTCACCCGGGCTAAGAACACAGCTTGTAATATTCAGCGCAAAAAGGTCACTAACACAATGAGTGTCTGACGGAGAAATCTAACCAATAGCGAGCCGAGCCTTTATCTATAGTCCCACCCACGTCAGCATCTCGGACCAATCAGAGAGCTGTCTGCTGCAGGGCTGGGCGGAACGGTTACATCCCTGACAAAAGGTAACAGGTTGCAGTGCCAGGCAGTATGATGAACTTGTTGCTGCTTCAATTTGCGTAGCAGTTGTTTTTTCCACCCACTTTTCTGTGTGGACTTTTAATGGATGTCTGTGGAAACATTTAATATTCACCGGAACACAGGAGACGAAGGGTCAAAGAGAAGCTGAGGAGTAAGTTGAGAAAAACGTGTAACTTTACGGTTGGGTTGGGGTCTCATAGCCAGACGGCAAAATCAGACAGACACGACTTTTGTCTGACAGTTAGTTCCCGTATTTGTAACGGTGTTTCTGCTGCTGTCTGGTAATTATTTATTTGACAAAGTCAGTTATTTAGTTGTTATCGTTGTACTGCGTTCTTATAAGTTAGTTTTTTTCTGTTTGCTAGTTTAGCAACGAAGCTAACGATGGCTCAGAAAACAGACAAGACATCTACTGCTATTGCTAGCGATGTCTCTAGGATAACTTGTGGGTTTGTCCGTGTAGGTGATGTGAAATTAATAAGAAATGTGTGTTAAAGTCGTTACGACGAGTGCGTTTCTGTAACTATGCGTTTAATTTTACGCTAAATGTTTTTAAATTATGTTTCAGTGTAGTGTTTATGCATTTAAGATGTAACTATGTGCACACCTGTGGGAACGTTAATGGAAAAAACTGCACTCAAAAGACTTTTCCAACAGTGTTAATGTTCTAAGGTCTCACCACATTCAAAACACCAGGGTAAACGACAAATAAACAGTACAACATGCACCTGAAGTCTGCTTGCACCCACAGGATCTTTTCACAGCTCAGATGAAACTGATGACACATCCAAGAGGGCAAGGCAGATTATAGTGTTGAAGTGGAGAAAGGCTCATGGAGTCATGTCACGAATTTCACTAATTATAGCACTGAGCCTGCTAACCCACAAACACAGTGTAATTTCAATGTTTAACCTTGGACAAACACATAAACGTTGTTTCATTGTGTGAATATATAAATAGATTTAAATCAGCCCGTTGGCTCAGCCTATATAAGCTGGAAGGACAGAGAGAAACAAGTGTCAGGAATGTGGGAAAAGGGAGGTGCATATTTATGGGCTCCTAATATGGTGTCATTTGTGTACTGTTTGGTAACACTGAGGTCTCTCTTTGTTATGCCAATGAAGTCCTTTGGATTTGAAAAGAGGAATAAATGGCTGTTTGTTTGAGTTTGAAAGAGGATAGATTGACCGCTGGAGAGAGTATAAGGGTTTGGTTTTATGTCAAGAATGTAATGGAGAGGGAGCGTACTTTTGAGTGGCTGACTGTCCTCTAAGTGTGAGGGTAGGAGTAAGCAACATTTATCGCTGTTACTCACACCCTCACGTTTGTATTTTCCAGATTACGCCTGTAAAACTTAATCATTCACTGTGAAGAAAGAGGGCAAACTACTTCTTTATGGCATAGCACATGTAGACATTATAGGTGCTGTAAACTGTCTCAGAAATCAGACAAGTAGTCCACATCCTGAAATTTTGATAGTAATTCATAAAAGCCATGCAAGGATTAGCTGCTCTTCTCTATAGTATTGTATTTTTTCTGAAAGTTATCCGCCACTTAGGACTGAATCTGTTCAGATTTTTTCCCACAGAGTAGTCTTCAGCCATTGCTACACTATCGCTAGCTGTTTCAGTTTTGGGCCAGGACAGCGATGATGTGATTACATGCGGACTCTGTGAGTCAGCAGAAACACAGCCTGATTCCACATTGTTGTTTCGTTTTTCTCCTCACGTACTCCAGCCTCTTAATTCTATTTCCCATTCCATCTCAGGTCTTAACAGGGAAGCCACTCCAATTTGATTTACTGTGTGAGAATTCAATTTGAGGCCAGAGGCCAAGGGCTGTCGGCATAACTGTGGGGTAGCTGCATGACTGGCAGCTGATTTTTAAAGCTCCAGATACAACAGACAAGGGTGGGCAAGCAACCCTGAAAAACTGGTCTGTTGAAAGAAAACTAAGTTTAGAGCTCTAAATAATTTTCATTATGATCAATTAATAATGATATATTTTTATGTGTCAGAATATCATAGGTTTACATGTAACTTCAAGTACATATCCTCAGTATATGTCAAAAGATCTTGTTTGATATGATGATGATCTAAAAACATTTATTTTTAAAGTGTATGAAAAGATTGTTGGTTTAGGGAGTGGTGCAGGGACACTGATTTAGTTATTAAAACCTGCTTACTGATGATATACTATGTGTGGGAAGCAAAAAGAAGGGGTCATTCTAGCATTCTCAGAATTGCTGCCCTCATTTTCTGCCCCACATCAGCTGGACAATAGGATGGGTACCCCCCCTACCCCCGTTTCCCGCTCAGACCGTCCTCTGTGACAAGTGAAAAAAGCAAAAGATGACAGGATGCAGATTAACTGATATCCAGAGAGAGGAAAAATGTTTCTGCTCATAGTTGAAGATGAACATCACATACAGTCAGTTGGCATTGTTTTATGTATGTGTTGTGACATGTCTGCCACAGTCATCAGTGTATGACATGTTTGCCTGACCTTGGTGTTAAGACAGTGGGCTGCAGACTTAATGCTCGACTTCACAAATGTGTTGTGACACAGTGCTCCCTCTGTGATTCCCAAAGGCTGGAAAAAAATCGACTAACTGCACACATCTGATAAGTAGGTCTGTCTACTGACAGTGCTTATGCACCCCAGTGGACAGATGCCTCCGAAGGTCAATCATGTCATCATGAATGACACCATCTCGTTGCACAGCAAGGACTTTTTCTTGACTTTATTTTTATCCTTTTTAAGATTAGCTTGGCTGATTTTGTGCTGTGCAGCTTCTAAAATCAGTCAGTCGTTTCTGTAAAGGAGGTTGTTCACAGGAACAGCTTGACTTCGGATTGTATCACACAACGCACTGATAAGAGAAGAAACGTTTTTTCCCTTTCCCACTCTGCCCTCCCTTTCTGTCTCTCACCTCAGAAAACCGTGGAGACAAAGTGAAAGGTGCAGAGTGGGGAGATCAGAATGGATTTAGAGTGAGTTTAATGAACTGTAATGACATGGGGGTGTGGTCTTACAACTTTACTAAACACAAGGCAGGATCACTCAGTCGAGGTAATACCTGGAATGCATGGCAATATTACTGCAAAACAAGACTGACACTAACAACAACAACATCAGCCTTTACACAGTTGTGGATTAGGAAGTCAAGAGAAACAAAAGTCCACAAACTGCAGTGAGAGTTAAATATTTAATATGCCAGTGTTTTGGTGGGGGAATTAGCCTTGGTATCTGACTGGGAAAATTCCAAAAGTTTGGAAAGGCTTAGCTGGTTCTTACAAGGGGAAAGTGATATGTGGGTGTGCGCTCACTGCTCTCAGGTTAATGACTGATGGAGTGCACTAAGGACAAAGTCCACATAAGTAGTCAAGAGGCAGAAACTAAGTTACTGCCTATAAATCTGTGTCTCTGTATCTGTCTGAAGTAAAGGCAGAACTCTGAGTTTTTATATTTAAAGGTTGCTTGTGAATGAGTGTTTACTTGGTAAGCACACTGTGTTTCATTTTTTTTAAGTTAAAGCCATTTTGGGCCTAATAATTATATTTTATATATGTTTTATAAATAAACAATTATAAAGCATCCAGTCCAAAATAAGAGCTATATATTATATTATTGAACCTACTTTGCCCAATCACTGGTATGTTTTTCCCATAATGCAGAGAAAATATACCTAAGTGTACTGATAGCAGAGCGTCATGTCTTGATGTGATTGGCTACTAGTATAATTAACTTATGATACATACATCAGCTACAATATAAACTTCTTTCAGCTTGCTTGGCAACAACTACAACCTGCCATGTTTGTCCTGTAATCTGTGATGTTTGTGCACACTTGTTCCTCTCTTTCTCTCTTTCATCCTCTCTGTGCTGTCTACTTCTTCTCCTCCTTTTTCCGGCCAACTATCAGCAGGTCCTGCTTAAGGTTTCTTCCTGTTAAAAGGGAGTTTTTCTTTGCCACTGTTGCTCTTAAAGGGGTTCAGGCTGTGGTTGCATGAATCAGGTTAGTTAGTAGAAAAAAATGGGGTTTCAGTAGTTAAAAAATAGCATAGTCACAGAGGTCATAAAGATAGGTATAACCCTATGGGTATAACCTCTAAAGTAGAGTAGAGCCGCTTGTCCATTGAATAATTGGTTGGTGGCCCTGTGTAATCCCTTCAAATGTGTCTGTACCTGGGTTTAGGGAAATACAGTAGTTTGCTGTGGCAATAAAGTCTAACCAGTGAGTCTAATGTTGAATGTATTTTGGTTGGATATATACATTTTTAAATTATGATAGTAATAATGGAAATATGTAGCCTGGCATTCTACTTCCTCTCTGTGCTCTAACCACATTATATTTCCTCTTTTTTCTGTTCTCTGGTGTGGTACTAGCATGAGTGCACCATCTTCAGGTCGGAAGACTCCGGTGGACTATGGTGTTCAGATCCGGTTCATCAATGACCTCTGTGAGACCGGTGTAGGGCAGCCTGGCTCCCAACCCAAGACAAAGTCTCAGACCACCTCAAAATATGGGGTAGCAGTCAGAGTGCAGGGCATTGCTGGCCAGCCATATGTGGTCCTCAAAGATGGAGAGAAGGGAGACTCATATGGGGTTCAGCTTCGGACCGACTACCCCTCTGGTTATGCCAGTCTTCCCAGGAGGAGAGAAAAAGCACAGCCAGGAACAGAGGGGACAGATGTAGGAGGAGGGGGAGGAGGGGGAGGAGGGCAGGGTGGGGCACTACGCCGGGCTCAGTCCCATGGGTCATTGCTAGAAAGGGATGGAGGTGTTGTCAATGAGGATTTCCAGCTGGCGAGACCACCAGGGGATGGGAAGTCTGGTAGTTATGGGAATCTGGATGGGGGAATTGGAGTAAGAGCTGAGAGAGAGCATGTTTGGCAGGGCAGTGATAGAGAGAGGGGCATGGAAAGAAATATGTGGGGTGGTTCATATCAGACAGGCCTCAACAAGTCTTTGGGGACATTGAGAAACAGTCAGTCATACTGTGACTCTCTTCAACAGACAAATGAGCCTCACCCTTATCAGAGACAGGCTGTCAACAAATTAATAAATAGATTTGATGGTAATAATGCTGGAAGCCAGCAGAAAGGAATCCCTCCTGCACAACAGCAATCAGGAGATACTTCACCTCATCTGAACCCCAACCCTTACACCTCACCCCCATCCTCAACTCATAGCAGCTTGGGACGCAGCCAGGGCTCCAGGAGTCCAGGACACTCGGCTAATTACTGGACTCCAGTGCAGGAACCACTTCAGACGAATCTGACGGACGCACAGGTAAATATTAAGTATTTCCTGATTGGCCCTTACTGCTGCTTTTCAGTGAGCTCCAGACACCATGAAGATGGCAACATTGCAAGAGCAGTTGTCTGATCTGTGTCTTAAGGTGACCCCTGACCTTTTGCTGGACCAGGGGCAGAGTGCAGAGATGAGCATTGAGGAGGAACAGGTCATGAGGACAATTTACAACATCCTGAGACAAGGGTATACCATTCTTATGTTCCTGATACTGCTTTGTTATAGCCTACTTGTAAGGTTGAAATTAATGAAATTATAATGACTAGAAAAAGTAATTTTATCATACATGGCCATTTTCACCTTCCTACAGGTCAAGTGAGAGTGATGTTATCATTAGACACAAAGTCAGGGTCATCTTTCAGAAGCTTCAGAGCCTAAAGGTTTGTTCTTTTTAAAATGAATTCTGTGAGGAGTTGTTCTTCGGCTCTTTAGTAAAGAGACAGTTTACATACATGACTCCGCTTACATCTGTTTTTGTTAACAGCCTAAAGAAAGCCCTAGGGAAGACTGGCTGAGAGAAAAAAGGGGGCTTGAGACAAAGGTGGCTAAACTACAGACTGCCCTGCAGGAAGAAAGGAGGGTAAGTAGAACAGGGAGGAAAAACAGAGAGAAGGCAGGCGTATCTTATGACTGCAGGTTATAAAAGGATATTTGTCTTCTTTCTCTGCTTGTCCAAAAACTTAAAAAAACAAAATTGGTATCGGTATCACACAAAACAATGTGTGAAGAACCTTTGCATTAGTTTGGTTTAGTTGCATTAGTTGCTGTGTCTGCGTCTTGGATGACCCTTAAAAGTCTTTCTACCAAATGTACCTGGCTGCCATCAGAGGAATTTAACATTCAGAGAGGTACCTGCCAAATTCACTCAGCTCTAATTGCAGGGACTGCATTCCCTGCCACACACTCATCCAAGTCTCCTCGAAAGGAGAGTGAAGGAAATAGCTTTGCCATCCAAAGTGGTTAGTTGAGAATAGAAAACTGTCCTCGAGAGTTTTTATGCCTTTTTAACTAATCTCACCAGGAGGGCTGGGGGTTCCTTCGAGTGTGCTTCTGATTAATCCCTTGATTAATCCTTAAAGCCTCTTGGTCTGGTCAGAGGTACACACACACACACACACACAGACACAGACACACACACGATCATCTAACTTCAATAACGACTCATTATATGTTGGCTTAAGGAAGCCGGACAGGTCTTAATCTTTAATAGCTCTTAAGAACTTAATCCCTTATGCATATTGATCGGTGGGCAAATGCAAGCCTGCTACAGTGTTTCTTAAAAGCCCGTTGTTTATGCCACTTGAGGTCTCACGTTTCACCGCTCTCATTTATTCATCATGTCTGCTTGTGTGTAGGACTCTGTTAGCAACTCTGATCCTGCTCTGAAAGCTGAGCTAGAGTCCTGTCTGGATGAAAATCTGCAGCTTCAGGAGATGCTGGACCGGAAGAAAAAAGAATTAAATGAAACACAATCAGAGTGAGGACACAGTTACACACACACACAAACACACAGACAACTTGGAAGGGGTACAATTGTTGGAGAGAAATAGTTTTATTAAACAGGCAGCTACTGTAACTCATTCATAAAACAAAGTATGTCAGTCATTCCAATTCAAAGAATAATTCACTACTGTGTGTCCTGTTTCACTTGTAGGCTGACTCAGCTGCGTATGGATAGGGAGAATGCAGAGTCACGGGTGAGAGAGATGGAGGACCATCTGGCTGAGCTTCAAGATGAGATGAGAAAAGACAATGGCAACAAGACGGTAGCAGAGATGCATGGTCACATAAATACACCCACAGAGTCTAGTGAATGTTTTTTAATTAGAAGACACTCAAATAGCCTTTTATCATGCACCTTGTCATTTACAGGTTTTATATTCAAAGAGAGCCTTGAAAGCAAATTTAACTTGGGTTGAGTGATCAAAAGTGTCAGTAACACAGTATATTCCTTCTGTCTGCAGGACCTGATGTCTTGTCAGTCACAGCTGATGGAGGTATGCCAGCTGAAACAGAAGCTGGAAGAGACGCTCAGGCTGAGAGAGAGGGAGCTTACAGCTTTGAAAGGCGCTCTGAAGGAAGAGGTGGCAACTCATGACAAAGAGATTGAAGTGCTCCGAGAGCAATACAGTGCTGACATGGAGAAACTTCGCAGCAGCATGGAGCAGGTGTCTCAGGTGTGCAGCATCACTTACATTAATGTATTAAGTTGGAAAACCAGCCTATCAAAACAGATCCATAAAACCTTACTCCTACACCTTTAAAGTTTTCTTTTATGGAGTGATAGGATATTCTATGGCAAGCTTTTTCCCTTTTCTTTCTTTTTACAAAAAACACACCTGTACACTTTTATTATTGTTTAATCGTACCTGTCCACAAGAGCCCACATTGTACATAGAGTGCTGATCAAAATTAGAGAGCACTTTATAAACACTCTTTTTCTCTCTTTTTTCCCGCAATTAATGCAATCTTCATTGCTTCATTGCTATACAAATCTACTAGAACAGTGTTTTACAAAATAACCAAGGGACCTTTTGTTTTACAGAAAGTATGAATAAGATTAGCACAGAGAAAGATTACAACTAATTTTTTAAAGGTTAAAAAGTCAGCAACTAGTAGGAAGTTTACGGACCCTTTCTTTGAATGACATCAGCACATATGCAGCCATGGGCTGGCCATTTCATTGTTTCAATGTTTTGAGCTTCAAGGAACTGCTTTGCCTGTTGCCTGCACGAATTGCTGGCTGATTGGGTGAAGAATGAAGCAAAGGAAATGCATGTTGTTGAAGAAGGTTCGCATTAACATTTGCATTCACTGTCATTCACTCATAGCTGTATAAGAGGCCCAACCACTGCCACGGATAACATGGGGCATCTAAAAGTGTTCTCTGATTGTCGGTGTTCTTTTTCAAATATCTCAATTTTATATGTGTAGCAGTCAGAATAGATGTAACTCAGGAATTATGCTTAAAACTGCTCTTTTTCTCCTGTTTGACAAATTTCAAATAGGACTGAGCAGTGACCTTGACATTTAGGGAATTGTAGGTTGTTCTCTAATTTTGATCACTTGTGGATATGTCAGGGCAGTGTTTTATTGTGTGCATTGTTTCTAAGTACAGTTATGAAAGCATGAACTTCCCTGTTGAATGCAGAGACTGTGGAGTCTGCAGAGAAAATGCTACATGCAAAGTGAGCACGCTCATGCCAAAAGAAAGAAAGACATTATAATGTGATCTCTTTAAGACAATGGCAAACGACTGAGAACACACACAGAAACTCAGCACAACAGGCTCTTATTTTCCTTTGTCTCCTACTGAAGTCTCATGCAGGTATTGAGGCAGAGAGATTGCGAGTGAATGCATCAGTTCGCTCCTTACAGCAGCAGCTGGAGGACTGTAGAGATGAGAGCAGCCACTGGATGGAGCAGTTTCATTCCACCCGAGACGAGCTTCGAACAACTAAACAAGAGTGAGTCCACAATTGAGACAATATGCTGTTAACAAGTTCCTTTTTCTAACCTGTGTTTGCCTAGACATGGATTTTGCCACTTTTCATTGTCACTTTGCACTACTACTAATGTGTATCCATTTTTTCTCTCTCATTCTATCTGGTCACTGTTTCTCCCTCTCTCTGTCAGAAAGCCACCCAGCAACCCTCAACCACAGTGAGAGTCGCTAGTTAAACAACATTTATGTTTAGTTGCAGTACACAGATCTGTAGATGTGGCTAACTGTGCTAACATCTGTCTCACTGTAGTGTCATGGCCATTCACACTCCATTCTCCTGAATCATGAATTTTAGCCCAAATTCATGACTGTTGCTAAGCACTTATATTTTTGTATTTTTTCATCGCATCCATACCGTGGATTCAGATACTAAGAATTCCAAATGTAAGCCGATAGAAAGATACTTTACTCATTCCCATAGAGAATTTCCAAAACCAGATGCAGATGAGTGGTGTGGATGGTCTGTATGTGTCTGTTTAGCCAGAATTTAGACCTTTTCCCTGTGAAAATGAATGACTGATGTGGTAGCAGGGAGTACTGATTTATTTCTTGTTGTGTGAAGATTGAATAATCAGTTATGTGCTCATTAACTACACCAAAGTAAATTGCTCAGACACATCATGATTCCACTTTATATTCCCCTACTATTGATTAGATAATGAGCAATTTTATATGATATACGATTTGTTAAGAGTGGATGTATGTGCATATTTCTCAGACTCCTGCAAGCTCGCCTGGAGAAGGAGGAATTTGAGGAGGAAATCAAGGAGCTCCAGGAGAAAGTAAGCAACATGAAACAACATATACCGGACCCTAGCAAGACACAGACTATTAACCAGGTGCAGTAAGCCATACACTCTACATATGTACATGTTTTGTGTATGTTTGGTTTAACAAGGAAGTCATTTAGTTACATTTCTGTTTAGGAGCTCCAGCGTTGCGGTGCTGATCTTCAGAAGGCCAAGACTGAGGTGGAGAAACACAGGACAGAGTTAGACAAAAAGGTCATGGAGGTCATCGCCATGAAAAAATCTCACCAGAACCAGGAGGCTGAACTGAAGTATGAAATTGACAGGCTAAAGGACCAACTACAGAGGGTCAAAGAGGACTTTGCCAAGGCTCAGGAAAAAAATAAACAGGTTGGCATCCTAACATTTGTAATGTTGAATAGAATGCTTAAGTTGTTTGGATAATAATAACATGAAATTTATGTTTGAATGAGTAGTTGTGTAGTGGTGTTATATTATATATTCTTATTGGTTATATTCTTCCTGCCTACAGCTTCCAGACCCAGCCACAATCTCAGATCTGGAGCAGAAGCTTGGTGAGGCACAAAGTGAAACTAGCCAGCTTAAAGAAAAACTCTCGTTAGCCGGAGAGGAACTAGAGACCACTAAAAAACATCTGAGCAGAGCTCATATGGATGTTAACTCACTCAAAGATGCCCAGGAGGAGCAGAAGGAAGCAAACACTCGCATCAAAGAGAAACTCTCAAGACTAGAGGTAAGGTTGCATCCTCATATACGACACTGTCCTGAGTGTGTTAGTCCCTTGGAAGTGATAGACTCCTGTGTTTACTCAGAATCAGCTGCAGACCAATGCTGCAGAGAGCTCAGAGGCAGAGCTTGCCCTCCATTCAGAGGTGAGAGGCCTGAGGTCTGAGCTAGATGAGGCCAAAAGAAAATCCTCTAAATTGAGTCAGGAGCACCGTGAACTTAGTGTGTGTGTGGAGGAGTCAGAAAGGGACAAAGAGATGTTCAAACAAACCATCAGCCAGCTGGAAGAAATCAAGCGACAGCAGGAAAGAGCTCTGGAGAAACTCAACAAAGAGGTAAGAAGGATACATTCTGCAAATAGTGAAGCCACAGCTTGGTTTGCTCTCACTTTTAATTGGAGCATACACTACACAAAAATGTATTCCTGTTTTGTTTTGTCTTGTCCCTGTGTCAGTATGAGTCTCTGACCTTGTCCTCAAGAGAGGAGATACAGGTGATCAGGGTTCAGCTGGACGAACAGAAAGAGAGATCACGTAAGGAAATACAAGAGGTGCAACGTCATGGAAACGACACACAGTCTGAGCTGGAAAGAAGCCAGATTAATCTGAGGAGACTGGAGGAAGAAGTACGGTCCTGTGTTTTAAATGTTTGTGTTTTGAGTGTTGGAGTGCTTAGCAGTTTTTGTTCAATAGTTTAGATATATAATATTTATGAAACATGCTTGGCTGATAATGTGTCTGATTTAACATTCAAAAACTACACATGATGAACATTCAGTGTAACTTTTTTAATATTATGACAAATGCATTTAGATCTCACGCCAGAAGAAGGAGCTCCTGCTTGTATGTGAGGAGAGAGACAACCACCAGCTGGATAAAGAGCTCCTCACCAACAGACTGCGCCACCTAGAGTCAGAGATCGAAGCCAGCAAAAACAGCCTCAATGAGAAAACCCGGGAGATTCGCATCCTGGAGGTACAACACCTGCTGGTTTGGGACAGCAAACCATGGAAACAGGGCTCTCAGCTTTTGATAGCTCTATTCTGCATCACTGTCTCTGTGTGTCTTTATACACATCGGCCTGCTTTACACATGTATGCTGCACATGTGCTCCAGTTGAAAATTATTAAAATCATAATGAGCTTAAAAAAGTAGAGTTGTATGTCCTATTTATAAGTTATTTATTTTCTTTTTTTTTTAATAATCTGTCTTGTTTCTCAGGACAAGCTGAAGCGTATGGAGTTGGAGCTGGAGGAGGAGAAAAGCAGTGTGGAGATGCTGACTGATCGAGTGGCCAGGGGCAGGGATCAAATCGATCAGCTCCGCTCTGAGCTCATGCAGGAGAGGTCCTCCAAACAAGACCTGGAGCTGGATAAGAATGCCATGGAGAGACATGTATGTCTTGTACTTGTACTTGTCATGATGTTAGATGAAATTCAAAGACATTCCTCTGGCTGAACTTCCACTGAAGTGTGGATAGACCACACTTTTTCGATTAAATTACATACTTAACTCTAAATCCTGTCTGTCTAAAGCTCAAGGAGCTGAGGAGTCGTGTAGCTGACATGGAGGGCCAGTCTCGCTCCTCAGCAGGAGTCTCCCAGCTGGAAAACAAAATGCAGGAGCTGGAAGAACGGCTGCGCTGTGAAGAGAGGTACAGATAAAAACAGAGATGAAGAGTTACTCGTTTACCTGCTTTCAAGTCTTACTTACCTTGCTTCCCTTATTTAAAGAGAGAAGAACTCTGTGCTGGCATCTCAGCGTCGTTTGGAGAGGAAACTAAAAGATCTCAATATGACACTCGATGAGGAGCGACACACACACACTGAGCAGAGAGACCAGGTATAAACATTCACCATGTATTGTTTTATCCACTGAGATATATACAGTCAAACCTCGCTTAAATGTCTGTTTTATTGCAGCTTGCTCTGAGAGTAAAAGCTCTAAAGAGGCAAGTGGATGAAAGTGAGACAGAGCTGGAGAGGATAGATGGCCTTAGGAGGAAAGCTCAGAGAGACATGGAGGAGCAGATGGAGCTCAAAGAGGCCTTGCAGACCAGAGTCGCTGCTCTGGAGACCGAGCTCAAGTAAGAAGTTCAGTTTTTGATTTTGTTTCCCAGTTTGAGCTTTTGTTAATGATTATACGAGAAATTTCCTGGCAGCCAGATTATCTCAGTGGTATGTGTGAGTAAGAGAGACACCAACACAACGTAATTATCAGAGCCCAGATTCTTTATCTGTGACGCACTGTGAGACACCTGGAAGAGATTCACACAATCCCCTTGAGGTGCAGTATTTTGCAGTGTGATGTGTGTGAAACATACCAGCAATCGCCCACATCTGAAAAGGGCTATTCATTAATATAAAACAGTGGTAGTCTTGTAACACCAGGGGAAGTTAAATAACTAAAAAGCTCGAACTAGTGCCAACAAAGTACACGTTGTTCCCTTATACAACCAGCAGAGGGCGCACTCTGACTATCACTTTCAGGATAATTACTGTTCACTGTGCAGAATTATGGGGAAGGCCAGAGTGGCTCCACTGAATTAATGAATGGAAGTTATTGATAAATGGTGAACTTGTCTCCCAGGAGGAAAACTCAGGCAGCAATGCGGCCGGCTTTGGACTCATTAGCCGTCAGCTCTGATGATGACGACAGCCTCTATGATCCGTCCACCATCACCTCCATCCTCACTGAAGGCAACCTCCAGACCAGCTCCTGTTAAAGCAGGAACAGGGTGGGAAAAACACAACACTGCAGTGGGAGCATAGAGTAGCAGATTGGGAGTAAAGCCAAAATGGTATGCACTACAGACAATGAGGGAGGAGCAGCTGGACCTGGGAGGTAGTTAACATAGAGTAAAGGTTAACAGGAGAATGACTTTCCACACCAGAGTGAATGACAGGAAGCAAAACATCCTCAGCATTTCAGTGTGTTTCCTTCAGTGTACAGTAGACACAGATGTAGTCTGCACTACAGTTGGAATGCTTATTATTTCATGCACGCTACACAGCAAAAGGCACGACGCAATATACTCAAGCATACAATAAGTGCTGCGGATAAAAACCAATAAAATATACCTTCACTTTTTTGGTACAAATTCAATGTGTCTGACATTTCAGGAATAACACTCTGGGTCAAGCACATAAAATCTTTACTGCCATCACATGACTTAACTTCTGTACCACCTAATGCACACAAATTAAGCAGAACTACTGAAAAACTTAGACCAAACATTAAGTATTTATATGATTATCGAACTATATAAGCTAAAAACTAGACTTCACATAATTTCTACTTTGAAGTTAAACCCTGTTAATTGTTTAATCGCTACATATTGTTCTTATTCAGTAAAATGTGGATTTTGTTTACTGTAAACGAAGTTTTTTAAGTCATTAATTTAGCACACAAATGCTAAATAATACAATGATACAGTGATACATTATTCGGGGCAGGGACGCATTCTGTATATGAAATTGTATGAAATGTGTTAGAGCTCATCTTGTTGTAACAGTTTAGATTAGACTGTATCTGAAGCAGTTTTCTGGTGAAGGTTCAACATGGTTTACTGCTTATACTGTAACTAAGAGCAGAGAGGCCTCACACACAAAATGTAAAATGACAGCCAAACTACTTCTGTCAACTTGAAGTTTTTTTTTTAAGATACATTTATTATCACTACAAGATTTCTATGCATTCTGTAATGAAACATGTATATGTACAGTAAGGTACATACATTTACTAAATAACAATGCCTTAAATTGTTGAAGGATCATTCATAATCGAGTTAGTATTCTTTTGATTTTGGGTTTGTAATGTGTATTAGAGATTTATAGATTGTTTAAGATGCCATTTGAACAATCTGTTGATGATTTACATTTTTATGTAATGTCTTTCCAGTAAAACTGGAACATGGTACTGAATATGATATATTAGAATTTTCATTATGAACAATTTAAAGGCGTATGTATACGAACAATTTCACTGTACTTTGACTGTACTCAAGAAAATAGAATAGCAATAAATCTATTAAGTTAAACTGGTTTTTGTTTTTTGTTGGTTTTTCCATTGAACGGGAGGAGTTGAATATTTGTCCTTGTGCCAAATAAGTTAAAGTTACAGTACAGATACTGGATTTATTTTCAGTTGTACATGGTAGACAAAAGCAACACAATAACCTTCAGCAATTATGCTAAGAGATCTAAGCACAAATGCAGCTGTATTTAATAAATATGCTATTCGCTAGCTGGATGTTTCAGAGATGGGTGGTGTGTTTGTTTTGGCTGCAGGGCCGAACTTCTCTGGAATTAGAGCTTTGTTGTCTAATCTTACATTTCACATGAGTGGTTTACTTGGTGGCATGTAATGTTATTATTACTACCAATCAGAGGGCGGGTCATGTTTCATAGGAAGCATTGTTTTTATGCTGAGGTGTCAACATGCAGCACACATCTTGTTACTAATATTAAAAAAAAGAAAAAATGTATTCACACGTTCCTACATTGCCTGTAGCTGTCCTGACTGTACCTGGTAAATATTTCTCATTTCTGTGTAATTCACCCTTTAATTCACAGATGCAGCAGACTGTACTGTATGAATGCGCGATAAGATAATCCTGATAGCTGCTATAAATAAATACAGGGCAACTACAGTAGGTTGTTACAGGGGCAACAAAAACCGCAGTGTTTTTGTTTTGACTTCTTATCTGTTGCTGCAGAAATGTTTCATTGATCAAACAGGGCAGAGACAAACTGGCTGAGCTTGTGTTGATACAAAAGGACAGAGTTCCTGTTGGTGGGCACATTCACGCATCCATGTTATTATTGTGTTCAAAAGTATCTGCACGCATGTTTGACCATTCTGGAGCAATGTAAACACCATGTACTGAAGTAACCCAGCCTAAATTGTGCCAATGGGTGTTCACAAGACAAAAATAAACTGTCAAATATTTGATTCTAACTGTGAAATGATCTGTGTAGGGCAGAAATGAGCTCATATAGGTCACCTGTACAGCATGGTGTCACTGACCTCAGAGGCAGAATTACACTCTGCCACAGAACTCATAGATTTAAGACAAATTAATGGCGTGTGTTTGTTGAGGCTCTCACTGTGTAAACAGGATCATGGTTTGTAATGCAGGTTGCTACAGATGGACCAGCACCTTGTTGTTGGCACAGTGGGTGCAGTGATGGATGGAGCATTGCTGCCAGGAGCTCCACAGGGTGAGGCACGTCAGGAATGTACAGGGTCAGCCGAGAGCCGTGTTGCATCAGGATCAGGGAGGCTTCTACAGAACGATGAGATGTTTGTAAAATAAAATCTTGATATCAGAAGAAAATCAGGAAAACATTTCTTCACGTTTCTGGGAATAGAAATCCATGAGGTTACTGTTGATAAAACATTTTCATGACCTCAGGCCTGAGATGAAAGCCAGCACCCTGGAGGGACATTTCACCAGCTTATCTGGTTATTTATGTGTTTACATCCTATTTGGCACTATGATACACGTAACAGACTATTTGGAGGCACCAGAGTTGCGTCTGTGCCTCTGAAGTGTTCAGGTCTCTTGCTGCTTTTACCTCCCGTGGTGCTATTGTTTGATTGATCTACAAAAGATGTGAGAAAAAAAAATTTCCTCTCCTGCTCACCAAGAACTGAACTTTCAGTCTTCACATGGATCAAAGGTGTTGGCACAAAGTCACACCTCCTGTGTTTGCTGTAGGACCAGATCATGTGTTCTTCCATCCAAGTGTGATCAAACCTGTACAGAGCCAACATGTTGTGTACAGTACCTGTTTTGCTAGACTATAAAAAATACGAGTGAGCATACTTTCCATGGGCGGGAATAGCTTTCCGTATCGTTCCAGTTTTCCAGTCGCAACTTAAACCTGATTTGCCAAGAGCTGGGTGTGTGGAGTTTTGAAACTGGTGTGTTTGCTATTACTTCACAAAGAACACACTCCTATGCCGCAGGTGTGAAAATATTTCTATATGGCCCCAGGGGTTCCACATGCAGAAACACAAGTGTTCAGATCATCTCTATGTATGTGTTTTCTGTAGGTGTGCGTTACAGTATATAAGGGTGGAAAAGGAGTGACAGACAGTCTGCCATCATGTTAATACGTCATTGCTATAAATACCTATCCTTGTGCTCAACTGTACAGACATTCTGAGATTATGTCACCATGGTTTTATTCAAGCACATCTGGCAAAGAGATCAATGACTGCTCCCAAAATCAAACTATCAAATCATTCTCTGGATTTGGAACCACACTCAAAATAAAAGTGAAAAGTCAAATTACAGGCTGATCCAACTTGAGTGGAAGTTCCCTCAAGACGAGTCATAATGAGGCTCAGTAGTGTGTGTGGCCTCCATGTGCCTGTATGACCTCCCTACAACACCTGGGCATGCTCCTGATAAGGTGGATGTTGTCCTGAGGGATCTCCTTCCAGACCTGGATTAAAGCATCAGTCAACTCCTGGACAGTCTGTGGTGCAACACGGTGTTGGTAGATGGATCGAGACATGATGTCCCAGATGTGCTGGATTGGATTCAGGTCTGGGGAACGGGCAGACCAGTCCATAGCATCAATGCCTTCATCATGCAGGAACTGCTGACACACGTCAGCCACATGAGGCCTAGCATTGTCATCATCAGTAGGAACCCAGGGCCCACTGCACCAGCATATGGTCTCACAATGAGTCTGAGGATCTCATCCCGGTACCTAATAGATGAGAGCAGAGAAATGGTCTGTGGTCAGCACCTGCAGAACCTCTCCTTTATAGGGGTTGTCTTGATAACTGCCTCTCATTTCCACCTGTTGTCTGTTCCATTTGCACTGAAGCAGCTGAAACTGATTCACAATCAGTGTTGATCCTAACTGGACAGGCTGATTTCACACAAGTGTGACTGACTTGGAGTTACATCGTGTTCTTTTAGTGTTCCCTTTATTTTTTGAGCAGTGTATTTAAACTAGGACAGTACAGTATTTATCACAGCTGGATTCTTAAATAATTTACATACTGTTAGCTAGATTCATTTATTTTATTCAATTTTATATATTTTCAAAGTCCTAATCTACTGTAAAGTAATTTTAACAACAGGTAGTGGAAAAAAGTACCTTAGAATAATGCTCAAAAACACAGTGCTTCACACCACAAGAGAGGAGAGGACACATCATAGCACTGATGATGATGATGATGATGAGGAAGGAGTGGACTGACCAAAGTTCCTCCTTTACTAAATTAGAATATATGACTCTACAGTTACACTGTGTCATTGTTGTTTTCAGGGAAAGTATCACCTCACTATGTGTTGCTCAGTGCACTTCTGACCTCTTATCAGCACGATATCTAGATTTCTTTGTGATTATTATGGACAAGGATGATGAGTAAATGTGTCCAGACTCCAGTAATGTGGTGAGTCTTTTTGCAAAACATGCCAGAGTGAGTTTGACCTGTTGGGAAATTATAAAATGTAATCACATCATTTTATCACAAACATTTGTGACAGTCATCAAAATATGTTATTTGAGGAAACAGTGACCTTTGACCTTTGTACACCAGATTAACCTCAGGTCCATGTGAGTGGCTGGCCTCAGCTGTGGCTGCTACAAAGACATCAACATCTCATAAAAAGCTCTACAAAAGGTGTGAACAAGCTGAGCAGTTTTTCTCTCATGTTTATGGTCTTCTAACAAAAAAACAACCTCCATGTTGGAGCTTTAAACACTAACTAACTAACTAACTAACTAACTAAGGCTTAAAGAAGGCTCCTTCAGGTTCATTGTTTAGCAGGAAAAAAGGTGTGAATAGCAGGATTCTGACTCATGCCAGTCTCAGACATGGATGTATGTAAACACAGACTCTCATAACCGCCTGCTGTCTGATCTCTGGATCAGCGCGTCTGAGGGTGTTGAGATAAACACATGATTGTGGCTCAGAATTGGACACATGAAGACATGTAGTGAGGCATAGGTGTGTTTGGAGCAGCTTCATTCAAAATTATAAATCAACCATTAAACAGTCCGAAACAGAAGGTTAACTACATTTTTATTTAGTCATCTATTGCAGACTTTACTTATGCATGAAAAATCCTCTTCACTCCCCCTCTGTTTTCTTCCTGATTCTGCAGCAGCAGCATCTGTTGCATGACACTCTGACCTGTTGTTTGCTCCTCAGCGGTCATTAATGCTGTTAAAGTCTTTATCCAATTTGAGGTCTGTGCTGGTCTGGATCAGCTGCTGCTGCGATCAGCGACATGCCAGCAGAGGAACAGCGGCTCACTCTGTTACGTTGTCATCTCTGTGACCTCAGTGCCCTCATGAACATGCTGTTCAGACAAAGACACCCAACATGACGTTCACTCTAAACTATGGTTTGTTCCTTCAATGTGATGATTTGCTAGAATGTTGTAGGCTGAAAACTTCCAGGTTTGTAACAACACTTTGTAGTGAAATTAATCTATAGAAAAACACGTTATGTTTCTTACATACTGCTTGACTGTTCATTCAGTGACTAGCTGTTTTGTGTTTTGTCTGTGAAAGGACAGCCATCAAGAGGCAGGAAAACAAACAAACAATAAGTCAGACAGCAAACAGAGTTAAAACACACACAAAGAAATATACAAATAGATAAACACAGAAACAGACAAATGAATAAACAGGTAAACCGATAATGAAGTCCTCTTTTGTTGCTGCATGTCTGAACCGTATGACCTCTAAACTTGTGTGTTCTTGTGTGAATTGTGTGTCTGCGTGAACTGTGATAAATCAGGCCCCACAAAGCAAATAATGTCACTGTGGTACATTTCTTAAAGCAATGACCACAGTGTTAATGCTGAATGGAAATTAATGGTGCAACAAAGGATCAAATGAAATGAGCCACAAACATAAAGCTGCAGCTGAATTTAGTTTGATATAATCTGCAAATATTCTCTTAAATCTGAAGTGAGTTTGTTTGTTTTCATGTCTTTGTAATCTGACTCTTGTTAAACAGGCTCAGTCAGGGGTTAAACCTTTCTTCATTAATAATACATCGTTGAATCGAGCTTCCAGGGCAGCACCAAACACGGCAGGACCCGCTTCTTTCATACCATTAACAATGAACGGACGCCGCTCCTCATGACGTCATGACGTTCGGTTTCTGGAGGTTATCGTTCCAGGAGCAGGTAGGACACCAACCCTCCCCCCTCCCTCCCCTCCCTCTCTCACATTCCCTATTTCCCTAGTTCCCTATTTGGGCCGTTTCGCTCGGTTAGTGGGCGGGCTGCTTCACACCCACAGTGACGTGACGAGAAAAGTTATTGCAGAGAGGGGAGGGAGCAGACACATCACGCACCGGGCTGATAACAGCAGCCGCTACCGTGGACGCTCCTCAGAGACCCGCTGGCAAGTTCATCAGACGGAGGGAAGCTTTGCGTGTTTATTTATTTGTTTATTTATTGTTGGAGTAGCTATTTATTGAAGAATGAACGGGCCAACGAGAAGTCTGTGCACGCTTGAGGACATCAGAAGTCAAGACAATGGGGTAAGTTATTTATTCAGTTTATATAAAGCTTTCTTTCCTTCCTTCCTCCATACCTTCTTTCTTTGTTTCTCTCTATCTTTGTGATTGGTTCTGTCACATCTGAGTGGCTTCATCTCCTCTAAGTGCTGTATTTACTAATAAGTCTCAGGCTTTGTAGTAATTAAAGCATTAGTGTCCACAGAGGGCTCAGAATTAGTCCAAATAACATCTGTGTCTGTCACTCCTGCCTTCTGGCCACATCATTTACAGGCTTACTGTTACAGTTGTGACAGACAGGGAAAGCAGCTCATGCCTGTGCAGTGTGTGTGCACCACCTGTGCATGTGAAGTTTGGTTCAGCAGGATTAAACTGCACACTTCTTACTTTGGTGCATATAACATGTCACACACACACACACACACACACACACACACACACACACACACATGATGATGGGCCTTATCGTCTGCCTGTGGCAGTAATGGCTTAATAATTTACCTGCCCTGAAAAGGCAAACTGTTAACCTGCGCTGTGGTTTATGAGGTTACGGAGCAACATGACTCTTTCACCTTCCCCCTCAGCATCTCCCACCGAGCTCAGGTAATTTTACATAAACACTGCAGCCATGATCATGTTGAATAAAATGTGAAGTGGAAGAAGAGCTGTACAGCCAGATTACATTTAAATGTCACTTTCAGTTGTGTAACTATAACTGACAGAAAGGTCGAAGTGTACAAAGGGCAGCACCACACACCTAATAAACTGATTAACCGCACTGACGAATGTGTTTGAGTCAGTCTCTGTTTAATCTAGGCTGATGGCGCATTTACATCAGCCTCATGCAGAAAAACAAATGTGTCTTTATCAGAGTCAAATTTCAGCAGGTTCATTTGCATTTCTGATGTTCAGAAGCAGCTGAGCTGTTTTTACCTACAAAAGAATTAAAGGATACATGAGGAGGAGGAGCCTGATGTAGCATGTAGCCTTCAGAGGTTTTTTTGTTTCCTGGAACAAAAAAAAAAAACCAGGACAGACAGTCAACACAGTGAAATAGGTCCCACTTTTAAAATAGTATTGGAATATTTTGTTGTTCCACCACTTTAAAAGGCCGCAGTTATCCCCACAGACATTTCTTCTTCTTCAGCACATTCTCTTTTGTCTTCCCTCCTCCTCAGTCTCAGTCAGGCGTGTGTGACCTCACAGGCTGGGAACTATGACACATCTATATGTTGAGGAGCACATCTGGTTCACACACGACACGCAGCAGCAGCCAGTTATCTGTCTTGACAGGAACTCTCACTTCGTGACTCAGATCCGTGTTCCTGAACTGAACGTTTACCCTCACCTGTCCAGGTTCTCACATGATGCTAATGCACACAGATCGCTTTACACATCAGCTCGTTTGTCCTGTCTGAACTGTACTTTAACCCTTTGCTTTGTGTAACGCTCTTCGCTCACCCTTAGAGAAGCAGTTTTTACACAGAAGACAGGTCATAACTAAAACTAGGACTGCACAATGATACGTACAGTACGTAAAATGTGTACAGACAACAGGCCAAAACAAAATGTTCCTTTTAAAGAAAAGCAGTAAATGCTCACAACAAACAAGCTTGGCAGTGATACAGTGTTGGTGTTTAACTTTTGTAGTTATTGAGTGAGGGACAAAAAGTTTTTGTTTCAACTCCCAGTTATGTTTGCTTACTCTTTGATCAACTATTACCTGATCCTTCACATGACATTTGAACTGTGTTCCATATACACAAAGAGCTAAAGCAGGTTTACAAGCATCTGCTCCGTGATGGTGTGAGCTCTGCTCTGATACCTGCAGCTGATCTGTCGGCTCGCACCTGTTGCCTCAGAACTGAGGTTTATATTGCAGATGGACAGACGACGAGGTGACATCTGTGCAGCGTGTGTGAGAAGAGAGGGGCAGACTGATTTAATTTATCACAGAGTGCACACACACACACACACACTCAGGAATTTTTGTGGAATGCAGAAGCTACGCACATAAAGACGCTGGAGGATGTTTTACTATTTATGGATGTAACTCTTGCTGCTACCTGCTAAAACTTTTTAAAGACCTCTAAGTGCCACATTCATCAGCTCTGCCTGTTTACCACCAACATTCCCAAGTTTGTAGTCACCCCTCAGATGATTTACAGCCTCCTGGTGTCCCAAACAAAAGCGTCTCCATGCCCTCTGAGCCTCTCAGTCTGACTGTACCCCATGATCTTTTGTGCCCATTGTTGTGCACCCAGCTGTGTGTGTGAGCTTAGTTTCATGTTTCTGCCTTTATAAAGGTGGTTTCTATGTGTGTGTACATCCGTGTGTGCTTGTGTACGCGTGCATGCATGCGTCACAGTCCATGAGCGCATCCAACTGGTCCCTTTGTCCGTGTTCCCGGGAAATCTAGTATTACAGGTTGTCTTTGAAGGTGCATATTTGTGTGTCAGTGGATATAAAAGAAAAAACAGACAGAGAGACTAGTGTGTAAAAAAGCTCATGGTAGAGCAGGGATTAGCAGATCTTTGTTTGTCTGTGGAGGACTAGAAGTTGTATAATGATGGATTCCTTTTTAACAACCCTCCCACTGTTCCCCTTTTCTCACCCCCTCCCCTCTCTTCCTCCTTTAATCGGTGTGCCCTGGAGTCTGCAATCTGAGAGGAAAGCATGTTGAACAAGAGGGGTTTTTTTTTAGTTTCATTCTTGTTGTACTTGGACCTCCACCTTGGCTTTTAGGCTGCTTCCTTTGCCTTTTATTCTTTATTGTTCTTGCAGTTAATCACTTCTGTTTCTCCTTCCCCCTGCATTTTTTCAGTCCCATCTGTCTCTCTGTCTTTTCTTCCATCACTTCCTGAACAGATAACCAGCTAATCTGAAGGCCTTCTGTAGTCAGTACACATGGCAACCATTCTTCATCATCATGTTACGCAACACAACCAGTTCATTTACCCCCGTCTGGTAGAGATCAAGCAGTATTCTCCATATCAGACAAGGTTTCCATACAGAGGGAGGGACACTTTTATGGCATAATGATAAGAAAGTGATATGTCTGTCAATATGAAAGATAAACATAAGATAAGAAAGTGCAGTCAAATGTTTTTTTCATACAACTGTTTGTTGTGTCCATTCTCTCTCCTAATATAAAAGAAACACACCATGAATAATAATATAGATGAATGTAATTTCCTGACTAGCTGGTTGCCTCTGCAGCCAGAGGACTCCAAGTGTGTACTCGTGACAGTGAAGCATACAAATAAAGAATTTGTATGCTGCTTATTATTACAATGAATGTTCTGCAACTTTTAATAAATTAAATTAAACCCATAGATGACCACCTGACCATCAGATGAGCTAGTGAAATCTGGATTTTCAAGGTCATCGTAGGTCATCTGATATGTTAAAAACTTCTTTAACGTGAAATTGTTCTTTCAGCTTCTATAAAACAGGACATGGCAGCCTCATGCACTGCAGGTTCTGTACCAAAAGGAAGCAAAGGCAGAACGTGCTACAAATGGATAAACATGGAAAATACCTCAAGTAAACACAGAAATCAGTGTGTAAACGACACACACTGTAATCAGAATCAACTTAATTCCACACTGACCTAGTATTTCATAACCAATATATCACCGATAGCCTACATCTGGTTGTGTGTGTGTGTGTGTTGTTTCATCTCTGCCTGCTCCGTGTCTTGGATTTGACACATGAAGCACACAATAAGCACTCACGAGAAAATAAACAGAACAAGTTGTGTCAGTCGGTTATATAATGTCTCTGACCTCCTCCCTCACATCCGCACGCTTAGCCCTTGTACAGACAGTCACTGGGTGTCTCTTATGAGGGGGCTTCCATTTGCTGGAAGCCACACACCCAGTCACGTCCCGCTCCAGACTTTTCCTGTTACGGAGTCTTCTCTCCTCCTGTGAGGTTTGTGTGTGTGTTTTTTTAAAGTGCTGCATCTGCGTGTTGTTTTGTTTCAGGCTTACTACACCTCCCTCTTATATTGTTAGTGTGCCAGATTGTTTATGGCTACTGTGGGGTTTTGTTGCCATGGAAATATTCCGTACTGCTTGACATTACACTTTCCCAGAAATCCAAACACTGCTTCCAATTGGCTGTGGGCGTCTGGAGAGTTTCCGCCTAAAGTCCCTGTGACGTCCACAGAACACAATTTAAATCAAACAATCTGTGTCTGTGCGACTGTGAAAAAGGTTTTGCTTTCACTCTGACGCTCGTACGACCCTTTCTTTCTCTCCCTCCTTCTCAGTTTCATTCAGTGAGTATGACTCAGTCTCTCCTCCTCTTTTTCCCCTCTCCTCCTCAAAATAGTCCTCAATCAGTCTCTCCATCACATAACGGTTTCTTTGTGGATTCCCTTCATATTCTCTCATTGCCTTCTTCAGGAGGGGTGCAGGCGACTGCGACTCACTCTGCATGACCAGAACCAGGCAGCCCGGAGCACAGAGCCGCACAGGGACAAGGTAAGAACCTCCTGCACATGATAACTACAATCTGGACTCATACAGCAGAACAGATGGGAGACAGGAAAGTAGTGGGACAAGTAGCAAAGGTAGCATAGGTGTTTTTCACCCTTTTTTGGTGATGTTATGTTTTTATTTGTTGGAGGAAGAAAAGAGAAGTTGTGTGCGTGTGATCCACTGTTAGATCCTAAAGTTTACACAGTTAATCTGGATCCAGAGGAATTAGCTCACATGTATCACACAGCGTTTCTGCACACTGACTATAAAAGGTTGCTAACTGCTTACAAACATGCCGTAGCTGCTATCAGCTTTTCATTAGTGGGGTTCCCACACGCTCAGCATGTCTCAAGACAACCATTGTTCTACTAAAAGCAGCGGGACCACCAGAGCGCTGGAGTTGCATAACCTCTCCCAACCACATACTGCATGTCCTGTCGTTCTCTCTCTCTCTCTCTCTCTCTCTCACACACACACACACACGTACACCCTCTCTCTCTCTGCATATGGTTATTCTGACAGCTTCCAAAGAAGCCTCAGAGGTTTCATGGGTTAGTCTCCATGGTGATTAAGGTTCTCCTGATTATAGAGGCTCGCAGTCACACACACACGCAGATCTTCATTCTCCAGCGCAACAGTTTAATTGCATCAGAACATTCCTAACAGAAGTTTCATAAGGATTCTTACACACTCCTGACTGTCTTTTTATATGTCGCAATTTTCATCACATGCATGAGTCAACGCCTTTTGGATCACCTCATCATGATGTGATGTTTTACATCTCACGCAACACAGCGGTGCTCCTTTGTTAACCCTTCTCTGCTGTCTGATCTGCAGCCAATCGGACGTGCTTTTGCATTGGTGCAGCCAGCCAGTGACAGGACCTCTTTCACCCCAGAGCCAGTGAAGAATAGGGAGGAGCAGGTGGAGGTTATTAAGGTAGGTTTTGTTAGGTTTGCTGTTTTTTTTTGTCTGATTTTGAATGAATGTTTAACCTTAATGTGCGGCCTTGTTCCAGGTGTATCTAGAGGCCCGCAGACAAGAGCAGCAGAAACATCAACAGAGCCTGAAGATGCTGTCGGATGAGGTTTCACAGATACAGGAGGTCAGTCTCTGGACTGTGTCACTACACACACACACACAGTAACACTAACCCTCACTGATCCCTGGATTATGTAAGAATTTGCTTGCTTGCATGATGTTCTGTCTCTGTTGATAAAGTTGGAAACTCATGGTCATAAATCTGTTGGTCACACAGGTGAGGTACTGCCTGAAGAGTCTGAGGGAGCAGATGGCAGCCAAAAATAAGGCAGGTCATTTCAGTGCTGCTTTGTTGAACCTTTGCCTTTTTTTACCCTCACATCCTGCGTGCTTGCTGGCATTTCCTCATCTCATCTGCGTCGTTCACTCTTTCCTCACCGACTTCCTCCTTTTCTCTTTTCAGACAACAACAAATGGGTGGAAGGTCGGTATTCCCTTCAAGAAAAACACCTCGCCTGCCCCCAAAGGTGGAGCTAAAGCTGACGGACAGGTGAGCAGTCTCACACATTTATTCCTGAGCCTTTCTTGCATTTTGCATTTAAAGCGTATATTGAATCTCATGGGTACATGTCATAGCCTCAGTCCCCTGTGTGGACAATGTGTGTGAGTGTTTTTCATGTGATACCTGTAAAATGATCACCACCCAGAGGCAGAAAGAGTTATGTGATATAGAGAATACAGCTTATAGCACCCCGGGGTGTATGAAAATGTGACCTGGCACACACTGTTCCTCTGCCTGCATGTGTTATTGTTTTCAGGCCCTCCTCATTCCACAGATGCTTCATCCTTTAATAGCCTCGTTGCACACTTTCTGCATAAGAGCACAACACAACAACAGAGCTGACACACCATTGTGTTTGGTGTAATTATTTTTGTACTAACAGTGGCATTTATCTGTGACTCACACTATAGTGTGGTGGTATGCAGTAGGTTTTGCAGAAATGGGAGGGAAACTCTGGTCGAGATCCAACTGCTGTTGTGACGCACGCTGACACGCCTGTTTTCTTTATAACAGCCAAGCTCACAGAGCTGGGACAAAAACAATATGTTTATTACATCACCATAAAAGTATCTGTTTATCTAACATTGCTACTCTAACACTTAATTCTTTGTCTTTTAGGATGCAGATGATGAAGCTGAGAGAACCAAGCTGAGAGAGGTCAGTAAGCGTTTATATGCACAGCTGCAGGAGGCAGAAAAGAAACACCAGGAAGAGAAGGACAGGCTTCAGGTAACACAGTCTTTACCTGCTGACATTTTTTTGAATAAATTTTGTTGTCATCACTTGTTGTCGTATTTCAAA
The DNA here is from genome assembly GCF_900634625.1 of Parambassis ranga. NCBI lineage: Eukaryota > Metazoa > Chordata > Actinopteri > Ambassidae > Parambassis > Parambassis ranga. The sequence continues at coordinate 15,440,731 of NC_041036.1, forward strand.
CTAAACCTCTGTTTTTTCTTCAGGCTGAAGGCAGCAGGCTTAGGGAGCGTCTGAGCGACCAGGAGGGGAAGCTGAAAATTACAGAAGAAGCCAGCGAGAGGAAAGACATGCGCATCGATGAGCTTCAGAGGCTGCTGGGAGGGATGGAGCAGGAGAGCGCCACCCTGAGGGAGGCCATCCGCAACCGTGAGGATGAACTACGTGAGCTGCGCAAGCTCAGAGAGGAGGGCCACAGAGGGGAGCAAAGGTTAGCTAAAACACACACACAAACACACATACACACACAATCAACCGTGACGATAACAACGTGCTGAGACAGTCTGTGTGTATTTTTAGGGCAGAGCAGTTGGAGAAGGAGGTGGCTATTCTCAAAGAAAAGATCCACCATCTGGATGACATGCTGAAAAGCCAACAGAGGAAAGTCAGACACATGATTGAACAGGTGAGATGCACATGTGTGAGAGTCTATAAAGCAAACACGTAGTCTCAGTGTTCATATTTGTGCAAGGCTCGCTCACTGTTTGACTGTGCTCAACTTCAGCTCCAGAACTCTCGCATGGTGATCCAAGAGCGAGACCGCGTCATCAAGGAGCTGGAGGAGAAAGTGGCTTTTTTGGAGGCTGAGGTGAGGACTGCATATTGTCTTATATTTCAGAGGAACCTAAAGATCCTGCTCAGCATCCTCTCTGCAGAGACAAATAGGTTCACTGATTTAGACATTCTGACTGGTGTGTGACACCTAAAACCTTCCTGTTTGTGCAGAATCGAGAAATGCGTGATCAGATGGACTACTTCCTGGGAGGACAACGGTCAAATTCCTACCTTTCATCAGAGCGCAACCCTCAGATTGTCTACAGGTAGCTTATTTTGACCTTACTATTATATTATTTTATCTGCCTTGCCCACGCTGGAAGAATCTCCTGCTTATGTTTACTCACCCTGGCTGTAATATCTATTCTTGATTTCCACAGTAAACCAATCAAGCCGTCCAACTCGTCCAACAAACCACTCCCTTTCATCAAAGTCATTGAGATTAAGTCATGAAGTGACTGCGTGGAAAAAAGACCTTCACAGTGCAGACTCAAAGCAAACAACAGCTCTGCTAGCTATCGTGTGATGGGGTGAATATTTGAGAGCTATATTTGCAGCTATAATAACAGTCATTTAAACACTCATGAAGGAAAGTGTGTGGTATTTTGAGCACGCACATGTGCATATTAAACAAGTGTGTGTACTGTATGTCAGCTTTAAAGTAGATACCTTTGGCATATCGACATGTATGTGTAGAACTGCAGATTGAATGCATTGGTGTTTCCTGGCCCTGCCCTGTTTTTCTCATCTAGACCTTTGAGTTTATGAGGCTGGTGTTGCAAAGGGCAGGATGACACATTTTGCCAAAGTTTCAAAGGGCATCATGAAGTTCATAAACAGCAATGTAGCATCATCCTGTCATGTAGAAATCTTTGTCTAGATGATCCCAGTTCTGTCACTAATGACTGTCCCTACTTGCATAGTGATGCTTTGACATGTAAATACTGACTGTAGCCTGTACGCAGACGCTCTGTTGTGAATAAGTAGGCTACTGATAAGTTGGTTTTAAATACCTGTACAGTCTTTAGCACCCCCCACCCCACCCCCCAACAATTATGACACTTTATGAAGCTGTGAGGACGCAGAAGGAAAATGAAGATGCCACAAAAGCGTCATTTTTTTTCTCAAAACATTTCAATACCCTGTGTGTGTTTATTAATAATGAATGTGGTTTGACGTTTTCATTTCTACCTAACAGCTTTCTCCTTTGTATTTATTTATATGAAATAAAACCTCTAGACAGACTGTTTCATAAAGGGGCTTTTTGTATGAAGTGACTCTTATCTGTTCCCATGGTTTTCGCAATAAAATCCTCAATCTACACATGCTGTATGCTGGCACGTCTATCTGTGTAAGCGACGCCCTCTGCTGGACACTGTTTGCACCACAAATTACTGTTTTGTGCTGGTTATATGTAAAAACACTGTATAACGACTTGAGTGCATGTCATAGTTTTATTTGGATGGCAAATTGCAAAGAAAGCACCACAAAAATAAAAACAATAAGGCATTAAAATGCCTCCCTGGCAACCCATAATACCGAATGAAACAGTTCCTATACCAAGGGATACTCTTAGTATGTTTACACGTGCACAAGTAGTATTATATTGGAATTTTTACAGTGTCATGATTATGTTCTACACATTAAAACATCTTATCCTCATTTCAGAAACATAAATAAGACCTGCTTCCTGGACGCTCTCTGCTGGCAAAGAAGATAGTATAACTGTATACATATGATCAGAAACCTGAATACTCTTACAGTGAATACAGTGATATGATTCACCAGGTTTCTCGAATGCCAAATCCTGAAAATCAGGACCCTAATGTGTACGTAAACATACTCTGGGTGTCAACAACGAGACTTTCCCAAAAGCAGACCCTCACATTCAGAGTACATTAATGTAAATAATCTAAAATCTAAAATACTGTTAAATTACATTGCACAAGAAAGTTAATGATTAAATTAAAAAATACACTTATTTGTCACAGTTCCTGAAAAAACAAGTATGGCTTCTATACAAGAATTCAAGGCTTTAAAAAGTAACAGGCTGCCAATTTCATCATTGTAGCAAATGAACGGCATAAAAATACAGTGAGTGTTATTGTCATCATTAACACTGGTTTCCTCTACAAATATGCATATAGGCTTAACATTAAAATACAGTTGGTTAATTTAGTGCGCATAGGCGCTTACATTGTGCAATAAATACTGATTGTCTTATGCTGTTGCATAGTCTCAAAATTCTACTTTTGTTTTGGTCGAATAAACTCAACTTACTGTGGTTACTCATTGCAGTTCTACCCGAATATAGCTCACCTGCATGCAATAATATAAACATAAGCCACACTTAGGTAAATAGCATTGTGCCAGTAGTCTGATATGCCAGGCAATATGTGTTAATATGTAAAGGCAGTGTTTTTTTTGTCACTAAAAGCATCTGTAGGCACTGTAACCACAGGCAGATCCCACCTTGTCCTTGACCTTTCCTTTGGGCTTGAACCATTTTCAAAGTGTGCTGTCTAGAGTATTGTAGTTGTCTTTAAAGTTCTTCAGCTCCAGGAAGTTTCTGGGCCTCTTGCTGCGCTGCTGCATTGTAGATGTGAGGTAGGTGGTTTGGGTAGGGGAGGAGGAGGAGGAGGAGGGGGACGTGCCAGCAGGTTCGGTGGTGCCGGTCAGGTCTTTGGCTGCAGACTGATGGTGCTGGCTCGGAGTGCTGCTACTGCTGCTGCTCTGAGACTTCATACTGAAACACACACACACAGGGAGAAACAGATTGTTCTCTCTGCATAATTCACATTCCACGATGGAGATTAGCATAAAAGAAAAGCTGTGAAACACGTGTGTGAGGAAGTCTTTACGTACATAGAGGCCAGTTTGGTTAGAGCTTCCTGGTATTTCAAAAATTCTGCTTCTTCAAAAGCCTAAAGATGAAAAGGAACCAAAAGCACAACATTAGTGAGGATACGCTGTACTCAGTCTAGGACGTAATAACACAGTCGGGTGAAGGTATTACAGAAGCAATAAGGGAAAATACAGCCCCTCCTCCAGCCTTGTTCCCTGAGCAAAATGGATTCAGGAAAGTCAGATGAGATAAAATATGGTAATCTGAATATTTGTCCCATTTGCAGCTGGACATAAGTGTGTAGTAAAATAACACCTTCATATGTTTGCCAAAAGTGTACATTGAAACTTAGCATCTGTGGTGCGTGCACACAAAGACAGAGAAGCTAACCTCTGCTCCGTGCCGTGCCTTATTGTACCCATCTAGCACAATGTCAATGAGCGAGCTGTGGCTGTCGCTGAACATGCAGTGTGAATTTCGAAGCCGCAGAAGCCAGGTGCGAAATCTTTTCCCGGTAACAGCTGTGGATGTTCCACCCAGTTCATGGAATGGGAAATCTGATAAGGGAAAATGAAGGTGTTGCTGTAACAGTGGAATGATTTTTATGTGCCACAACCAAAAAAGATGTCCAGTGACAGGAAGAGCTTACCAGTGTCTCTGATGGCATCAAGTGCTTTCATCCTATACAGGTAGTCATATGAACCTGCAACAAACAGCCTTGTCAGTGCACTGGCATAAAAAACCACTCATGTGGATAGTTTCAGTTATGCAGTTATGTGTGTTTGTATTCTCTGCTAACCAGACTGTTCTCTCAGCTTTATCCTGTCGTCATCTGGAGACAGCAGACGAGGCTCAAAGTGGATTTTCTGGACCTCGCACAGTTTGGCTTCGATTTCTTGTCTCAGCTCCTGCAACACAAACTAAGCCTGTCAAATATACACACAGGAAAAACAATATTTTGTTTTAGCTAAACAACAAAACAATAGCATGTTCTTTTTACCTTAGGTGCATTGTGACCAATGGGGACATGTGGCCCAAGCCTAGACTTCATGGCAAGTCGCATAATTTGTTTTTTCACGAAGATGAACAGCAAAACAAACACCTGGAAGATGTTAATGTACTCTCATCAACATGTAATCCTGACAAAATGACCTAAATTGAATACAGTAATACAGCAGTATTAAACTAATAACATCTATGTTGAGACCTGAAAGGGACAAGAAATACCTGAAAAAAGCACTATTCGATAGAATGTAGGGGGTTCCTTTGGGAAACTTTGATTTCATTGATTGAAAATAACATTAGTGCTATTTCTTTAGGACAGGAACTGATAAACATACCATTACTCAGCAGGCTGCTCTCACACACCCAATGATTTAACACATTTAAATCACACAAAAACATCATGTACACATATGTATTGCAGAAAGGATGAGGTAACTGTGCTGTGAGATGTCTGCTACGTTTGACTAAATGAGCACTTAAATGTTAGCATGTGACCTGTGGCATTCAATATGAACTGTGAGCTTTGTACTGCGTTTGGTATTAATAGAGAAAGCTAAAAAGTTAGATAGTACTTTGAATAACAATGTCAAACATACTCACCAGACTTCCGTATGCCATTACAAGCACTACGTTAATACCAGCAGGAGGAGAATCGATCCGCATTTTGAAAAAATTGTCGTTTTTACTAAACTAACAAAATCTCGGTTCACACAATGCTCACGGCTGAGTCTACGTAAGGCATAAGGCTTTAATTAAGCCGTCTCCGCGGTTACAAGTAAAATGAAACTTAAAAGAGGAAAGAGGGAAGTTGGGTAAAGAAAAGGACTTGTTGTTGTTGTCACATTTCGCAGCCTGATTTGTTTGTTGACTTCCGCGGTAGTCACGTGACTGGTACAGGCACCGATGACGTGTGGTCTGTCGATTCTCTGGCTGCTTCTGCCATCTGCTGTTCAAAGAGCCTCCACAATGAGCCATACAAGCCATAAACTAACAAACAAACATAACAAAGACACGCCAACAAAGTATAAAGTCAGGGTATAAAGTATAAACTGCACGTTTTCTTCATTTCTAACATTTTATTTCTGTTTCCTGACACTGCTGACTGTTTACTCTGAACTAGGGGGTTAAACCCTGTCCTACCTCATGGCACTTGTGCTGCATCACATGGCATGTTCTCAGTCCTACACCCAAAGGAATGAATGAATTTAAAGAACCAGTGTATCTGTGGGAGAGAGACCTTTATTTGCATCCATACTTCAGCAGAGACACTGAGCGCCATTATTCTGTCAGAGACAAAGGTGGGTGTCTGTGCAGTCGTGCTGGAGCGGTTTACCCCCTACTCACACACTTATCTCTGTTCTGAGAGACACCATGCGACCTACCAGCCCTCTGTCTGTAAGACTAATCATTGATTGGTTTACAGGGTCTCAGTACTTACGATCAGTGCATCTAGCTCTGTGCCTGGTTTTGACAGGCAGATATGAAGACATCCTCGAGCTGGTGTTGTAGCATGTTAACCACAGTTTCCTCTGTGTCAACAGAAGACAGCGAAAGTAGCAGGTGCATGCAAACTAGCAGCATTAGGAAGAAGAACCACTAAAGACAAAACAGGTCAGTAAGTATTGTTTTTAAAAATGTATTTAAATATATAAATATAAATATGTGAGCTCTTTGTTCAGTTTCTGCAAAATTCCCGCACAAAATGATTCTTCTTTAGTCAATACCAGCAATGTTAGGTACCCCCACCCCGCCCCCACCTTTTAGCATTACAGTCTGACAGAATTTCCCCAACTTTGCCTGTAACTGAGCTCTGTTTTGTTGAACAAATGTCATACGAGAGGTGCTCTTCTAACGATATTTATCCCCGCTGGTATTTCTTTCTTTCTTTGTTGTCTCTGGTCCCAATTAAAGGTGCTCTGTTATTATGTATTTTGATACCCGCTCAGCCCAGATGATTAGACTCAGGTTTGCCTGAGGTGGGGAGATATAACAGTTCTGTGTTAGTGAATTGTCACTCTCATACCATTTCAGACAATTATCTCAACTGTATCTCTTCCCCGTTGAGCTGTAACTTGCTGATGTCACAAAGTGTTTGCAGGGTGTGTATGTATGTGTGTTGAGCTGTTTAGTGGGTGACACATTAAACTGTAGTTAGGAATGCTACCCTGTGAGAAGAGGAAAAGAGGGAGAAAACAACAATGGGAGGGGAGGAGAGAGACAGAGAGAGAAGGAAAGAGAAGAGAGAGACAGAACAAGAAAAAGAGAGACGACAAGAGGAGAAACCAGTGTGGCAGGTTTGCGACACTGTACACAGACCATCATGCAAAGCTGATGGAAAGAAGAAGACGGAGAGAGAAAGGAGTTAGGAGCTGATGTCATTACACGGAGCTGCTTTTAGTTTGAATCCATATCATAATGGCTTAGATCAACAAGAGAAGGAGCACTCAGAGAAGGTAAGTGAAAATGTGTAAGTGGATTTGTAATGAGTAACAGAGAAAACGTGTGTGCCAGGGTACATTTTGTTTCTTTCTTTATGTTCAGTGGGAGTGAGTGGGGCTGTGTTACCCAGGTTACACAGATGGGAGGCTTTGTGACCTAGCAGAACAGGTGTTTCTGTAAACTGACACTCAGACTCACCTGCACAGGAAAGCACCACCAGAGACCCAAAGCTACACACTGTAACCTAGACGACATAAAAAGCGTCAAGCAACTTATATGTAGTTTTACCAAGAGCATTTACTGCGTTGTTGTATATGTGATTAGGGTCGTTAGAGGTGATTGGATCTTCGGTTTGTCTTGTTGAGTGATCAAAGATAGTTTCTTTGGTGGCTTATTGACAATGCATACTTTCTACGGCTGATGACTCATTGTCCATCAATAATGTTATCTTTCTCTTAGCTGGCTGTATGTAAATCAAAGTAACTTTGCTCTCATCTTATCTGATCATTTGACATCAATGCACTGTCACAAGGTTTCAATCAGTTGTCCTGCTTTGACTGTGTGAGACCGATACGCGCTGCACAGAGACTGATGCTTCCACTTTAATGCATTGTTTTTTGATGAGTGGATTGCTGTTTGGTGAGTTTTTCCAGTTTTTGGTTCAGGTTTAGCTGACGCTGACAGGCAGTCATGAGTATGTTGATTGTGTAAACAGACATAAGGAGGGAGTCAGCTTTATCTAAGTCCACACTGTTTGATGAATGGGCTCATTTTAATTTCTTATCTTTATATGTATACACTTTAAGCTTCACTGTAACATGTTCTCTGACCTCTAAGGACCTCTAAGGACTGTGTGATTCTGTTCACATATCATATCATAACATTCCAGCCCAATCTGTTCTGAGTATGGAAATTTGTACATTTTTATGCTTGGCAGGCAATGGGAGCTGTTCACTAAGGTCGAGCTGGGGAAATAAAGACTCCTGGGAACAAACAACACAATAAACCAAGAAAGTGAGTCTTCACTTCCAGACCACAAAGGCAGGAATATCAAACTTTTGAATGGGGTCCACTTTTTGACTGTTCATTACAAACTCAAAACGGCAGCATCCAGATGAACCACTTCCAGAGTGCTGTCTAAGAGACAGTTGCTTGGAATCGCTTAAATATCAAGTTTCGCTCTCTTTTTAGGATCTGGCATTTGACAGTAGGTCATTATCTTTGTTTACTCTCAGACAATGGACTTGTCTTTGCTCCAAACTTCAGCCAGTGAGTACCACAAGCAGACAACCAGGGCGAACTTCACTGTCCGCTCAGCCAACTCTCCCTCATACAGTCTCACTCGCAGGGCAGGTATTAAGAAGAGGGAGATTGTTGAAGAAGCTGGAGAAAAAGAAAGACATGGAAGACACACCGGAAGAGATCTTGCAGCCAGTGTTACAGGTCAGTGTGAGGAGAGAGAGGCATCCAGGCCTACCGGGCTGAACCAAAATGGCACAGCAGGCAAAACAATCCCAGAGTCTGGCAATGACACAAGTGAGAGCTCTGTGTTACAAAGCCGGGGACGGACAGAATGGAGAAGAGGCAACTTGTCCAGTAGGAGCAAAAGTTTAGATTGGAGAGCAGGAGCAAGAAATCCTGATAGAACAACCACAGCGGACACATTGTCCAGCAAAAGAAGAGAGGCCTACACTTCTGCAGGTGCAAGTAAGGTTCACGACAAGAGCCCACTAAGTCATGTAACCTTAGACCAGGCCAGTAGGGGTCATACCCTCCCCTCAAGGTTTAGGTCCCAGTCTGGACCTGGATCTCGGTTTACAGAGACATCTTCTTTATCTGGTCCCAACAGTGGTCAAACTATACTAGAGCGGATAGAGAAACTCTATGGATCTGCTGGTTTTGGCAAAGCAGAGGACTCTACCCCTGAGACATCAGTAGATTCTCTCATTTCACCACAGCGTAGGTCATATGAAATGTCAGCAGGAGGAACCTTTCCCAGGCGTTTCTCATCAGGAGAGAACAATAGTCAGGTGCAAAGCAGGATGTCATTCATATGGTCACAAATAGACTCCAACACATCAAGTTCTGACACTTCTGTTACTCCTGGGACAAGCATGACGAGGCAGAAATCCCCAGGGCAGTGGCAAGGACAGATGCAGGCCAGGACTTCAGAGGAAGGTGGAACTTGCTGGAGGAAAGGGGTGGTAGAATCAGGGACATGGTCCCTTGATAGAGCCAGGAGTAGGAACACTATCGCAGCAGATATTAGATCTGCTAGGGCTGCAGCAGCTCGAAGTAAAGAAGAGAGAAAGAGTGAAACTAGTGGCGTGACTGAAATGTGGAGAGAACGTACTGAAGGAGTGAGAGAACAGGATAAGGCAAAAGAAAAAAGTGAACTAAAAATTGGCACTGATGATGTGTTTGAGACAAACACAGAGATCACACTGAAAACAGCAGGAAGGAAGAAGTTTTCAGGAATTGTGTCTGCCAGCGTGAGAAATAAGATCAATCAGTTTGAGGCTCTGACTCAGAAAACTCAAAGTACAGCAATAAACCAGATTCCCAGACGGGCTTTTTCTGTACCAACGCAACTTGACAAGGGCCATGATGGAGTGAAAAAGAGCGGGTCGGCAAAAGAAATAGGTGGACAATCCAAACGTAATGGAGTAATGGGGACAGGAAAGAAGCCTGGCTCAGAGAGGTCTTTATCATTGGATGAGGTTGGACTAAGACTGGAGAAAAAAGAGGCAGAAGGGAGTGATTTTTTGGTGGAGGGCAATCAAGACTCTTCTAATGATTTTGGAAAATATTCACAGCTTAAAAAGACTTTAGAACTCCCTTTAAATGAAGGAGCTCAAAGGCGCAGCAGAAGGTTTCCTCTGGATTGGACAGATTTCTCCAAAGTCTCCAGTCCTGAGAAGGCCAGTGACAGTACTGACAGTACACCAACGTTACTACTCTCCTGTGGCACTTCGCCTCCTGTGCTGAAAAATACTCCCTCTGAAAGGACGTCACCAGTGAGTGATAATGACAGAACTCCAACAAACATTCCTGATGACTCACCCTTTTTTTCACCTGCTGAAGGAAATGTCACCGCTACAGCAGAAAACAAAGGCACTTCTGTCTCCTCACAAGGAGCTAAATCTCAAGATCCAGACCCTCCAACTCTTCCTTTTGCTCCTGCCAACATCTCCCTTAGCAACCTCCCCAATTTCAAATCTCCAGATGTCAGTGCAGCATACCCAAAAGGAAAGAAGCGAGTGTTGGACCTGAGCGCTTGGGTAGCTGGATTGAACCCAGAGTTCAAGGGCTGGGATGAAGATGAAAATGATTATGAGAGTGATGATGAAAGCACACAGAAGGATGAAGATTCAAACTATGATTCAGACTCCGGAGAGTCCTCTGTGACCATCACTAGTAACACGAGCCAGTCAGATCGGAGGAGCTTCTGTGTCAGGTGGGTTTTTATTTTAGTAGATTTCTAGTTTGGTGACCAGTTTTTTTTTGTTTCCATCACTGCTCTCTTTGCTGCTTGTAGCCTTTCAGACCTGTGCAACTTCGCTGGAACGGATTACGATTCAGATAATGACAGTGATGAGTGGCAATCAACAGGTCGGCGGTCTGCCTCGCTGAGTTCGGATGTGTCAGCACTGTCCTGTGTGTCTGTGATGCCTGCTGAAGAGCTTGACAAGCTGCTGGAGGATGTCAGGAGCCTGGGAGATGACAACCTACAGGTACAAACTGCTGAGCTTCACTGGCTGCTTTACACACACAAGAACTAAAACGATATTATTCAAATTAATAATCTGGCTAAATAACAGGGTTTTGCATACTATTAGCACAGTAAGGTTGACCTTTGAACATATTTCCATAAAATGTTATCCTTTGATTATTTCTTTGCATATAATTTGAAAACATTTCTGTGGGCATGGACACATGATAATGACCCGTGTATAGTCTATACGTATGGGCAATGCTTTTAAATAGGTTTCTTCCCAATGTACACAAGATTCTTATGAAGAGTGTTTGTGTCATTCTGTCTGTCTTGCAGGACTATGACGATGTGCACGTGGTAGTTCTCCACAAGGAGGTGGGAGTAGGACTGGGCTTCAGTGTGGCAGGAGGCGTGGACCAAAACAAGCCTGTCACTGTGAGAAGAGACCCAGTGTATTTCTTTACAAATGAGTCTGCAATCTTTTTATCATCATGTTTCTCACTGTCTCCCCCTGCAGGTTCACAAGGTGTTTCCCACGGGTGTTGCAGCCCAGGAGGGCTCCATAAGAGAAGGGGACCATGTTTTGTCAATCAATGGTACTGCACTGTGTGGGAGCGCCCACTGGGAGGCCCTAAGGATCCTAAGAAGGGCGAAGACTAGAGACATGGGAGTAGTGGTCCTGAGGAGGGGTGATGTCTGCTGTGCCTCTAAGAAGACAGTACATGGAAATAATCAGAGACTATCACAGGCACAGTATGAAACAGGTGAGAGCTCATGCTCACCAGAGATCTGGATGGAAAGCAGTAATAAAAAGCAGCAGCTAAAAGTCAGATTTTGTATCTATGTTTGTCTTCTCCTCTTAGGTCAGCGTGTGTGTGTGCAACTGCAGAAGAACAGCAGGGATCTGGGCTTCAGCCTGCAGGGTGGTGAAGGCTCCAGCCTGGGAAACAAACCAATCACTGTCCAGAAGATCTTCCAGGGTGAGAGTCCGCTCTTTAGAGAAATGCTGACAATTAAATGTCTTTCCTCAAATAAATGACCATGCAACATACTGATGCACTGTGTGTCATAAATCAATCATGCTCATTGACTTTTACACAACATCTATTTATTGAAGATACCTTTTCGCTGTTGTTTCTCCAGGTGGTCCTGTTGATAAGGTCTGTTCTGGTGATGAGGTGCTAGAAATTCAAGGCGTGAGCATGGTGGGGATGACACGTCTGGAGGCCTGGACGCTGATCAGAAAGCTTCTTCCTGGGCCTGTGGATGTGGTGCTTCGTCGTCCACTTAAACATCTGGAAACATGAGGATTGTGTATGGTCATGGCCCAAAGGTCACATGGCCCAGAACTGGAAATGAAATAAGGGAAATGTCTGTGCCAAATGTCAGTTAAACACAGTATATGCATTACTCCAAATTATTGCAACCTTGAGACCAGGTCAAAGGTGTATATTTTTTTATTTTTTTTTACAGGATTACATCTACCTCAAGGCCTGAGATCAGCCCTTTTTCAGCCTTAATTAAAGTGCACTGATGACTCCTATTTTTGTCAGCCAACAGTTTAACATCAATTAAAAAGTCGTAATTTGGTACCTTTACATAGAAATATATATGCTGTAATATATTGTACATAGATGCTAACAGCATTTAGAGTTTTATTGTGTCAATAAAAGCTAACCGATGTGTGTTACTTTTACATCCAGCAGAGGGGGATAGAGTGTGTTTTATGTCAGTACCTTGAAGAAGGTTAAACGTCTTACTCAGTTTGTACACACAGGATCCCTTTAATAATTTAAAATGGTAAGATATGTGTGTCAGGTAAACAGTCTCCACACACCATGTCAACCCTGCCAAAACTCAAAATATAATCTACTTAGCCTTTAATTCCTGAAGAAATAAAATGAAATAAATCAAATTGTTTTGCTTGATGGATCAAAGTCTTTATCTGATGATCACTTTTTTTCATGACATGACCTCTTTGGAAATTATCAGCGATCACAGTTTTTACTCCAACACAGCAATTATTTGTGTTGCATAATCCATTAGCAGAGTCCAGAGTCCAGTGTGAAGACCTGTAGTGACAAGCAGTTTCTATCTATCACCAGGAAATGTTGCATAAGGAAAATAGCTTTTGTACCATTAGTTATATTATATTTTGGCTTATTTCAGCCTGAAAACAATATATATCCTGTGCTGAAGAGTTTTTATTTTACATTTAATGACCTCATTTCCAAACATACATTGAAATGAAGTAGAAGCTAGATCAAGCTAGAAGCCAGAACAAAGAATTACTTCTAATGTATTGTATTGTGCTTCGTTTATTCATCCTGGTGATTTACATGCATATTTTGTATGTGTTGAAGGCAGTCATAATGTAAATCTGTCATTGTGCTGACCTGATAAGCTAAGTGCCAGCATGTGTATTTATATGCTAGGTTTATCTGCATCTGTCTCACTTGTGGGTTGGTGTGCTGTACCTTGATGACACCAAATATAAGGAGATGCTTAATGAACATCTGCAGCTGGTTTCATCAGCGGATTCTGATGCAAATCTGTTCTCCAGCTTATTCTCCTGTCATTACCTTCAACATACAATCTGACAGCTTTATGGCACTTGTTTATATGAGCAGCAGATAAGGACCATTATGTTCTTTGCACCAGCCAATCCCGAAGTGTGACAGTGAAGGCAGAAAAGTGAGGGAGCACAGGTCCTCCTATGCTCAGGTGGAAGTTGTGACAACAGCATTCATTTGCTCTTTGCACCATCACCTCCTTCATCCTGGACAGATATACAGACAGTGTTGTCAATTTGAGTCGAACAAAAAGCCAGGAGCCAGGAGTCAGCCTTCAGCGGGATTTTTATTCAGATCAATTGTGGACACGCAACAGCCAGCAATTTTTATCAACTGGCTTGCTCTTGATTACATAGCCAGTTCAACTGCTATCCTGACCCAGCTCTTCAACCCTTGAACTTAAACATTCCCTTGCTTCTGGGACTCTTGCATTCTGGGAAACAAATCTGACAATTCATGAACATTTTTCTTCCACAACAGAAGGACAGAATATCTGATGATCTGATTTACCTACAGCCATGTTGAAGCTCCATGGAATGAGAGTGAGGAATGCTCTTGTGCGGGAGTGTATGGCTGAATTTTTGGGAACTTTTATCCTCCTGGTAAGTAACACACTGCTCTTTGAGGAGGTTTTATGGCATCAGCTGTAAAAGTTAAAGATGATCTTATAAGATGTATGGTTAGATATATAAAGTTATGTATAAAAATTGCAAATGATATAAAAAGAAATAATTGTATGGAGACCGTTGTTAGTATTACCTTTGAAGTCTTGCAAAATGATAGCATGCCACTTTATCAGTACCTCTGCCACAATTAAAATGTGGTGCCTAATAGTTCCCATAAATCAGTTAGACATTTATAGGATAATTTCACTGGCACTACTTTTATTGGACTCCAAAATGTTTATGTGTCCTCAACCTGTAATAAATACATATATGAATACATAACACTGATGTGCTTGTTTGACCTAAATATGTCTCAATCAATCAATCTAAGAGAACTGATTATGAATTACATAATGTGTATGTGTGTTTTGTTTATATGAAGAAAATGAAACATTTTGCTCTTTTTGGCAACACCTACTGTTGTCAATAGTGTAATACCAGCTGTCATTTTCAGTGTCACTTTGCAGAGACCCAAACTATTGTTAGTTGAAGAGTGAGCTGCTTGTGATTTAGCTGTAAATCAAAGTGCTACCTCATTTAACAGTAATAGACTTCAGGGTTATCTTTCAGTTTATCTGAAATATCTCCTGACTTCTCAGGTTACATTCCATCTTTTCTTTCCCTGTCCTCTTTATCTGCCATGAAGCTCTTTGGCTGCTCAGCTGCAGCTCAGGTAAAAACCAGCAGGGAGACGAAAGGCCAGTATCTGTCAGTCAACATGGCCTTCTCTGTGGGCGTGATGTCAGCCATGTACCTGACAAAGGGAATCACAGGTAAAACAATAACATATAATAACCTTTTCCCATCTAAAGTGCTACTCAACCAACACTGCACTTTACAGTCTTGTATCTGTGTCTTATGAGTTTATTGCAGTTGTTCACTTATACGAGCCTCTAGTTGTGTCTCTGGCACTTGGCAGTTTTTTTTCTCTGACTGATGCCCAAAGTAAATTTTCTTATCTAAATCCACACATTATATGACTCCAGATAATCAGAGCTCCCATTAGTCTTAATCTCTTTATGACTGTGTCTCTGTAGGCGCCCATCTGAACCCTGCGGTGACTCTGAGTTTCTGTGTTTTGGGGAATGTGTCGTGGAGCAGGCTGATACCATACTGCTTGTCCCAGGTGCTCGGGGCCTACGTGGCATCAGGGCTCGTCTATCTGGTCTACTATGGTCCGTCTTTTTTTTATATAGCTGACATTGTACACCTGTTCTTTGTGACATTATCTCTGTTTCTGTTGCTAGATGCTATAATGGAGTTTAGTGGAGGGGTGTTGACTGTGTATGGCCCAAATGAGACAGCATCCATATTCGCCACATATCCTTCAGAATATTTGACCTTGGGAAGAAGTTTTCTGGACCAGGTGAGTAAGCTCATTGGTGCAAACTTGACCCACATTTGCAGCTGGACTCATTTACAAATCTTCATTTGATCAGGTAGTGGGCACTGGCATGCTGATGCTGTGCATCCTGTGTTTGGATGAAAAGAGGAACACCCCTGCACCCTCTGAGCTGATTCCTGCCATAGTGGCAGTGATTGTCCTGGGTATATCCATGTCAATGTCTGCTAACTGTGGTGCCGCAATAAATCCTGCTCGGGACCTGGGGCCACGCCTTTTTACACTAACTGCAGGATGGGGCACTGAAGTCTTCACGTAGGTGTCTTCTCTTACACAGTAAGAGTGTGTATAACACTAAACACAAGTTTCCAGCCAGGCAGCATAAATGGTGTGTGTCTCAGTAAATATTGAGGCCTCTCTGTTGTCAAGAACATTGCTTTTCATTCATTTTAACCTGTGTTGCTCTGACAGCTGTGTATACCAGAGGTTGTCATTAGAACACTTATCTGCAGGCTCAGCTTGTTACAGAACAATCAGGCGTTTGTTCCACATTTCTATTTCGTTCTTGTTCTGTAGGTGTTACAGTTACTGGTTCTGGGTGCCACTGGTTGCTCCGCCAATCGGAGGAATTTTGGGAAGTTTCATGTATTTGATCTTCATCCACTGGCAGCTACCAGACCCCGACCCACCTGAACACCGTGCCAGTCTCTCCATCAGCGACAATCTCAAGCAGCCACCCAGCACATGGGAAAAAGAAGACGAGTGGAAGACCTCACATTTCTAATTGTTACTACATAATGCCCCATAAGACAACACAAAACTGCTTACAGTTTAAAAACAGTAATCCAGATCATATTCAGGACCACATTTAAAAAAACAGGAAGTGTCTATCAAAGCTAGCTGCTGTTAAAACACACACTGTCATCCTCTTGTTGTGTTAAATAGGTAGTGGAAACACTTTTTATTATGATCAGTAGAGTGTAAGGCAGCCAAAGCAGATATTGAGATGCATCAGTTTACACTGATGTCTGTATACTTTATGAAGGTGACTGTGTGCTTGATGATAACATTGGTTTGTGTGATTTATGAACTAATTCAATAATCAGTGTCAGTTTTAATTGTAAGCTAGGAACGATGTACTTTTTAACCTCCATGTGTGTGTGTGTGTGTGTGTGTTTCATTTAGCAAAATATCTGTTTTATAAAAAATTATCAATATCTACTTGTGTGTAAGTGTGTGTCTTGTTATAGATCATGCACTGTCTCTGTGCACAGAGGACATAATTCAGAGATGATGTTCAGAAGCCACAGATCTCCGACATGTGCAGCTAACATCATGATTGTAGGTCCCTTTCATCAGATTGCTTTGGTCTCTTAAAAGCACCTAGACCACACTTGAGAGAAGATTGTTATATTGGCTGATTACAAACTGAGGGTGTGTCGGAACCCTTGAAGCATCCTCTAAAAGGTCAACACTTTATTAAATTGGTGGTCTGTGACAATGAAATAGTCACAGTGTTACAGGAGCTCAAATAGATCAAACAGACAAAACAGCAATCAGACAGTCAGAACTCCTCCACCGTATTCTGTCTGCCAGTCTTAGCAGTCCAGTGTCACCGTGCCCAGTGTGCCTACATGTCAAAAAATAGTAGTAAAAGTAAACAAACAAATAAATAAATAAATAAGTCCATCCACAATATTTTGAACAATAAAATAATAAACATATTGATCCACCTATGCTGATCACACATTTTTGCAACCAAATCTGAGGAAGTCAACTACCTTACTACTACTATGCATCTTTTTGTATAACACAGCTTCAGATTTCACTTGAACAGGTATCTACCTAATGTTGCTGTTTTTTTATTGTAGCATTTTTTATTTAATCAAATTCAAAACACATTGTTAGGCAGGCTGTAAGTTTATCACAAACCTATCACCACCTGTTTTGTAAGATTCGAAATGCAAGCTTTGTTTATCTCTAATCTCACATTTCTTCATTCTTCATATTAGAGATACTGGCATGTTTACAGTATAAATGTAAGACTGACAGACGCAGTGTGCAGATACAGTATTTTTTGCATCAGTGTGCCGACCTTGAGCAGTGAACAGATGTTGGAGCAGATAATATAATGCTGACGGAGCAGTAGGGGGCAGTGTGGCACTAAAAACACGCACATAATTGATAAGCCTGTGTGTTCACTTCAAGCTGAAGATGTATTAAATATAACGCGTAAATGACAGAAACATAAAGTGTTGATATACAGTTATTCTTCTAAACAACCAGACATCACATCCGACATAAGTGCAGGAAGTTGTGATGGAGGTGAAGAAGGTGAAGGAGGTGGAACCCCTCCTCCTCCTCCTCCTCCTCCTCTCTGGCAGCCCTCCCAAACCTCGGCACGGTGTAGCCTGTGAAGCGCATCCCCGGTCGGTGCCTGTCTCACCCTCCCACCTCAGTGGCCTTATATCACCACGGGGCAACATCGCCTCCAATTCCAGCCCGAAACCCTCATCATGACCTCGGCGCCAGGAGCAGCGATGATGGCTCCATCAGACTCACAGTTATAACGCCAACTTGTAAAGGTAGGATGTGTTTGGTGAGCTTTGAGCTGTGCTTGTGCTGGCCCCTCTTTGTGTAGCCTACGGCAGGACGGTTTGATACAGTCTGACTTTATCAGCTGAAAATGTTGATGCGCTCTCTGTTTTTTGTTGTGAGGTGTCCAGCTCTTATTACTGCACCAATGTAATGAGCTGCTCAGTTCATACAATCAGTCTGAGAGGAACTGAAACCTCCCACCACGGTGTTGAAGAAGTTACTGCAGGTTAGCATTAGTCATAAAAGTCCCCCAAAGTCAAAGTGAAAGTCAACCATGTCACTGTAGTGTCCCCACGTTAAATCAGACCTTCATACTGTAAACTGCGATCAGAGCTGCTCCCACTGGCTACACGTTATTCTGCTGATTCAGGCTGCTCTCAGTGAACTACAAAATTATAATCAGAAAAAAGACATGTAAACTATTGTGTGTGTGTGAGCATGATGAGCTGAGAATTTAATTAATAATATCAATAAGTGAAACTTCTACTACATACATCAGTCTATGTTTCAATATAAAACCATCCAACCACGCCATAAATCTGTTGGTTCTACTTTCTGCTCTGTGCTTTTGTGATAGTTACTATAGTAACCCACATCTTGTTATTTTAATAAGATGTGATGCAGATACTATTTATTGTGGCTGTATATAAAAGAAGATTCAAATCACAGTAATTCAGTAAATACTTGTCTTCAGAGCAGGCTGGAAGTAGTCTAAATGTTTTTAGTGTTTCCTGTTAATTAACTTAGTATAAATATATTTTTTCATGATGAGAATCTGTGGAATCTATAAAGTATTTTAACAACAGAGACACAGAAAATATTAAAGAGCACACATCTCTACAATCAATCCATGAGGGCTCTATATTTCCTCAAGAAATATAAAACCTGTCCCTGAGCTCAGGCCAAATACACAATGACTCAACTGTTTAGCTTCCAGTTGATGTTTCTGTTGATGTTCTTTGTTTCTCTGTAGACATGAGATAAGTAACACCTGTTAGTAATCTTGCAGTTTATTAAATAGATTTGGATCTTAGCATCTGATTTAATCACACCATGATGTGTCCTTAAACTTAAGCAGGTTGTTTGTGTTGGTAAATGTTCTAAATAAGGAGATTTTTGTCACTTCAAATCTCCTAAACATTCTGCCCAGCAAAGGTGTGAGATTAGATACTCAGTGTGTCATTGGTGTTTCATGAGGGAATCATTCCATCAAGGCACTGTGGGTCTATAGGATTATACATGGTGCCAGCCACAGATGGAGAGTCTGACAGAGGGAGGCATGTGACAACTGAAAGACCGGAGAGAGGGGAGAGGTGAGAGAACATGGCTCTCATTCTCACTCTCTGATATCTACAGTATTATATGGATATACAGGCAGAATTTACAGTGTAGAAGGGGAGTAGAGAGCATGCAGAAACAAAGCGTGTATGACAGGGACAGAGACGATGGTGGAAACTGGAGCTGAAAACTGATCATCTGTTTCTCCAGAGTATTGATTGGTAGGATGCTGCCTCCAGCTTTTTTCTGCCATATTGTTAGTATCTTGTATGCACTACAAATCCAAGACAAAGACATGCCTCACCTCTGCAGCCTCATCTGTCGTCAGGGATGCCTTTCATCTCTTGGCTGAGATACACCACCTTATATAAAAAGCATTGTGCCGTATAATATTAAGTGGTCAGCATAAATGCAGAGAGACAGGAGGCGAGAAGAGGTTTAGCTGTGTAAAAAGTGCTGCTCCATTACCCCACTTTGGGAGGAGACTGACAGTGAAGCCGACCCAAACTATCAGTCCCCAGACACAGTGTGTGCCACAGAGACAGATGCAGCTCTCTGCTGAATGTCATTTCCTCATTATGGCTCTAACAGACCAGAGCTGGTCTGCTGTGTGTGTGTGTGTTTGTGTGTGTGTTGTTGTTACAACGGTTTACAGGCTTAAACTGATTGTCACTTTTAGAGTGTGAAGTGTGAAAACATTACATTATAGCTGTAAAAAAACAAAAGTATACATGGCATGTATAACCATCAGTTGTATAAAGTCACATTCAGGAGCTGTTTCTCCTCTCAAAAAATAAAGGTTCTCACTTTCACTTCTTCCTTCCCTGTAATGTCTTCCTCTGAGTCCTCTTCACGGTCTGTCTTAATGGCTCCTTTCCCGTTCTTTCTCTCAGCCGACAGTCCCATGGGCCTTAGCAGGACGACGCCAGCAGAGTGGAGATGTTCAGAAAGAGGCCTCCTCCAGGTCAGCACCTGACATTAAACATGTTAATCACCCGTTCACATAAGCTTGTTTGCTATGTTGTGACTTTTTACATTAAAAAACAATATTATAGAAGACATAAAACTATTAATGCCACACGGGATGTATGGAGGATAGATTCTAATCTAATTCTTTAAACCAATTTGTTCAGGGAAGCATTAAGAATATGCTGAGCTGGGCATAAAGGAGAATGTGTTCCACAATTGTGTATAATATATGTCATCACTACTGAACAATGGCCTCCCCTACAGATACTGCTATTTCAATCAGTAGCAATTAAAGGGCATTATAGGGCCCTATAATTGCATTCTGCCATGTTAACAAAACACACTCTCACTCATACATTTGTGGATCACTCAAGGCTGATTACTGGTATTGTGTTCATAGACTGTAAAAAACACGAAGAAACATATGTTACCTTACACAAATGTTGTCTGTTTTGGGAACATCTGACCTCCTTGGTTAATCCAAATCCAGACAAAGAGATGCAATGTCAGTCAGCACAGGCTTGTCAGATTTAATGCAATTTATCTGAGTTATGGGGATTTATTAATAATCATGTAATTGCTGTAATTTAAATGTGCCGCATCACAACTAGCTAAATAATTTTTGATTGCAATGCATGATAGTACATATTGCTAATAGTGACCATTGTTTGAACACTACTTTTCATGATGCATTGTGAGATACAATGAGTACACAAAATGGGGTTTAATGATTCTCACTACCTAAAATGACTGGTAGAGTCTGTATAAAATGGTTATTTATAGGGGATACGTCATGTTTACTCTTCAGAGAGTCGGTGTAAGTGTGATCCTGAAGCAGGACAGTGCAGCAGTGTGCACAGTGAACGTGTGTGTAAGCTGTTCAATATATCAGCACGAGGGTTTCCACGTGCCCAGGCACCTGTCTGGCCCCGCCCACTGCGGCGCACCTACTCTTAGGAAACTGGACCGCCTATCAAGTCATCTTGGCTCTAAACAACAGACAGGCTGCAATCCATTCAGGGGTTTCAGCTCCAAAATGGCACCTAGTTTCCTTATTCAGCTACTCAGAGAGCCGTGGGATCCCTGCAGAGGCGGTTTCCATGGTAACGTCCATCAACCTCTTAGAGGTTACGTAATGGTTCTAGCGGATAGTGTTTATGTCGTGCATGAGACTTTAAAGTGAGGATGCAGCAGTTGGTTGATGAGGATGCAGAATTTGTAAAACAGCATCGATATGAAAGCTGCAACATGCTCACAGAGTAAGGCACGTTTTAATGTTTGTAAGAAATATAAAAGTCAGAGATGTCTACCGACAGATTCACAGCGAAGTTGCTGACTGATTTTGATTTTATTTAAAAATGACCTGAGGAGGGAGAGAAATCCGAGCAGACCACTCTCCGTGTGTGTGTTTTTGGGTGGGGAGGAGACAAAGCAACAGAGAGGCAGAGACGGGACGGTCCCATTCACTTGGCTGAAGTTGGGACCGGAGCTTCATCTCCTTGCGTCCTTGCGGTGATGTGACGGTCAACAGTCACCGAAAACAGCGCACATGCAACGAAAATTCACGCGCTGATTGCAAAGAAATTTAAGATGACAATACCGAAAGACATCCCGGAAAAATGGTTTCCAGTCGTTCTCCCTCTGCACAGAAAGAAAAAGACAGGAGGAGATGGAGGGAAGTCGAAAAAGAAGAAGACAGGTACGAGTCTGTGCAGACTGCCAGTGGATCATCGCTCATCTTCATCTCAACCGAGTCCAAGTTTCATTCCTGCTTCTTCATCACCCCATTTTGTATCAGTGCACACCTCATCATATTACATGTCTGCACATTTTGTTTTTCACCTGCCAAGATTAAGTAACCGTGCTGTCCATCCTGTCTGAAGTAACCAAGTAATTTTTTCATCTGAAGTTTATTGTTCATTTTAGTGGAAGTGTAAATAAACCCATCATCTGAACCTGAATTTTGGGTAAATAAGTGGCTCATGTCCTTGTCTCTGCTGACTGAGACACTGATCAATCTGCCAGGCGCCAGCCTCCACTGCACTGCTTTGCCTGTATCTTTATTCCTTAGCTTTAATTATTTGGATGTGCACCTTCATTTGACCTTCAGTCCCATCAGTCTGTTACTGTGTCACTTTCATTGTTTACCAGCAAATTAGATCTGTGTGTGCGAGCGCCTGACTGCAGACAATTCTGCTATCCTCTTTAAACTAATTAGATCAGCCACAGTGAGTGATGATCACTTCTCCATAAAGTCTAATCTGATCCTTATTTAGGTCTAGTCACAGCAAGGACATTAGGATTTCCTATAACTGAGATTGACAGAGCACTGGGGTCATTAATCTTATGACTTCAATCTGTGTTTGTGTGTAGTGCAGACATAAGGAGATTCAGAGCAGTGGCTTGTGTCCTCACATGTCCGACCATGAGCGAGAGAGTGTTAAAGAGACAGGAGGGTGAATAAAACAAGCGAGGCAGTTATTCATTCTCTAATGAAATCACTATATTCACTGTTATTTACTTATTTTGTCTCCTATTGTTGTTTATGAAAAGTCTGCTGCTGGAGGGTCCTCAGTAATGGAGCCTTATGGATTTTAGCAGACTTGCTGTGTAGCAGGTAGTCTGCATCAGGGTTTCGGCTTGCCCTTGAAGTTGTCAGATACATTAAACACTTGCTGAGCAGTTTGATAAAGATGCACATGCATACAGCTTGCACAGTAGCATCCTGGTCCTGACATCAGATGCTGGAAAGCCTCAGTGCTTCGCTGGCACAAGCCTCTCACCACTTTCACAGAGGGGTTAATGCAGCCTTGGCACTGCATGTCACACTGATCGCTCTGGTGGACAATCAGCCAGCAAAAAAAAAAAAAAAAAC
Organism: Parambassis ranga; assembly: GCF_900634625.1. Taxonomy (NCBI): domain Eukaryota; kingdom Metazoa; phylum Chordata; class Actinopteri; family Ambassidae; genus Parambassis; species Parambassis ranga. The sequence continues at coordinate 15,463,626 of NC_041036.1, forward strand.
ACGACGACCTTCAAGTGGACTGGGAGAAATGTCAGAAGGAAAATAAAAGAGGAGGAAAGAGAGGGAAGTGTTTCAGCTGCATAAATTCAGGAGGATATGCACCTCCACAATAATTGGACAGAGGACATTGAAGATCATCAACACACATAGTAAATACAAACAGAAGCAGCTGCAGCACATGCTTTCTTAGATGTATCTTCGTTACGGTACACTACTCTAAATTTGTATATATATAAATGTATATATGTGGTTTAAATATATATTACTACTATATTATAATTTAATACATAAACCACTTTTCCATCCCCTGCAATACACACAGGAAATGTGAAGCAATTGGTGAGTACTAGACAAGTGAGAAACAGACACACAGACACTTGCAGAGATTCTGTATTTACAGACATTATAGACAGAAAGCACAGATAATCGTGGGGAGGTGATGCTCAGCCACAGTCTGCATAAGAATAATTTAAATAGGAGACACAGTTTTATTACTGTTACCATCAGTATTTATACCACATAGTTCAGTGTGTAATAATCCACCCAGACAGTCAAAATGTCAAAGTCTCATTGCTGTGCCAAAGGCCAATGTGAATACGTGAAGTTTAGGAGGAGCCAGATTTTTAGATGAAGTGACTGGCCTGTTTAGCACAGGTCTGTGGACAGTTCATATTCCCACACACACACACACAGATGTACATTTCAAGGCCAGAGCATGCCTTAATGCACAGAGATGCTGCACCCTGAAGGACAAAGTTCAATATCAGACAGGCACAGAGGCACCACAGGACAGGATATCACACGACAGAAGCCAATACTTTATAATCACACGCATGTTTCCTGTTTGGTACACTTGTTCTCTCTCTCCAGAGTCAGGAGTATGAATTAATGTGCATTTTCTAAATTGGCTAAATTCACTTGACAACAGCCCAGCTGCTCGATTGCCGACCAGACCTCATCTGCCACAACAAATCTTTCTTATAACCTGACAACAAAGCAGAACTCTTGATGGGAGCTCTTTAAGTGGCCTGTGTTTGTTTGGTGAGCTGAACACAGAGATGTAGGTTATGAGCTGTACATGGCGAGAGGGCTTCACAGTGCTGCAGTAACACAGGAAACCACAGTGTGTTGTTTGTCTGTGTGCGTGGGACTATAAGCTATTGGCTTCTGTTGTGTGATGTCCCTTCCTGTGGCGCCTCAGTGCCTGTCTGACATCAGTCAAAAGTATATTGAGGGCTTTGTCGGTTCAGGGTGCAGCATCTCTGTGCATGTGTGTGTGGGCATATGAACCATGCATAAACCTGTGCTAACCAGGCCAGTCATTTCATCTAAAAAGCTAGCTCATCAATAATAGAGAGACAGGCCTGGTGGAGGAAGAGGAGGTGGAGGAGCAGGAGGAGGAGGAGGAGGAGGAAGAGAACTCCCACACTATGCATCAGCATAAATAGAAACCTAAAAACAATAAGAGGATGAAGAGCAGGGTCAGAAGCTGAAACAGAAGAAAATTGTTTTAGCTCTCATATGTGACTACCTGCAATGAGTCTCAGGACTCCTGGTGACTCTCACAATCATTGGTTGTGTGTTTCTTTTTTTTCATATCCGGCCATTAACACAGCAGTAGCTTAAAAAATAGCACAGCTAATTTAGGCTGGTTTCAGTGTGAGTGTGTGTCTGTGAGAGAGACAGACATATTGTAATAGAGTAACTAAAAAATTCAACAACATTGAGCTTCATGCAGTTTTTTGGTCTGTAGGTTTTCTAACCCACCCAGAAATGGGCTGGTAAATTCAAAAATATCTTCCTGGAAGATGAACTCCATTCTGGATGGATGGTCATCGCCGCACACGGTAGACAATTGACAACATCTATTTCATGATTTCAGTATTGATGTTCAAAAGCACCATATTGCCATAGAGCTGAATATATCCATGAAATGACCTGTCAGTTCTCTGGGCCCTGAAACTCCTTAATGAGAAGCAAAGTTGGTCCAACATATCAGTGATAATCATAGATAATCATCTTTGAGGTGCATCCTTAGAGATTTTTACAGGTTTGGAAACCTTGGATTCACCACACCTGGATAACACACACACATACGTTATGTCACATTGTTGTCATCCTTAGTGACTCGTCCTGTGTCATATGTTTCTGCAGAGGAGGAGAGAAGGGTCCGAGCCAATGACAGAGAGTACAATGAAAAGTTTCAGTATGCGGTAAGAGAGTCCATATTACAAAATATAAAACTGTTCAAAAAAATTGACAAAAAAATACAGTGAGAGCTCACCTTATTCTGTCTGTCTTCATCATCCAGAGTAACTGCATTATGACATCCAAGTACAACATCATCACCTTTTTGCCAGTCAACCTCTTTGAGCAGTTCCAGGAAGTAGCCAACACCTACTTTCTTTTCCTGCTCATACTGCAGGTGAGGACAGGAGTCAACAGAGATGTAGGAATGACAGTGAGATGTGTGTGATAGTCTCAGTATCTGAGTGAGTGTGGAGAGTATCTTGTTAACTCCTGCACACAAAATGTGGTTATAGTTTGACATGTATCCGGTGTTCATAAGACACTGGATATGATGTGGCAATCGGTTGAGGTGTAGCTCTGTGTGTGTTACCCACTGTCTTTGTGTTACTGTTTGAAGAACATTCTCTCTTCCTGTATTTAGTTGATACCTCAGATCTCCTCCCTCTCCTGGTTCACTACCATCGTGCCTTTAGCTCTGGTGCTAAGCATCACTGCAGTAAAGGATGCCACAGATGACTATGTGAGTATGTTTTATATGCATCACACAATCATGGACACACAAAATGTTTCTAGCATATGCTGACCCACAGGAATCTTTGTCGCCTGCAGTTTCGTCACAAAAGTGACAACCAAGTCAACAATCGTCAGTCTCAGGTCCTCATCTGTGGCTCGTAAGTAACTACAGTGACTACCAACATGTGGACTTATTTGTTAAACTTCTAGTTATAAATTCTTAGCATCTGTTTGTACAGCTTCAAGTCATTTTGCCCCTGTTGCAGGCTGCAGAATGAAAAGTGGATGAACGTCCGAGTGGGTGATATCATTAAACTAGAGAACAATCAGTTTGTGGCAGTAAGTGTGATAACATGCACACACACACACACACACACACACACACACAAAGTGTACTATTCAGGGATTAGGCTCCATTTTGCTAATCATTTTAGATCTATATTTGTCTTTCACTGAATAGCTAAACCACTAAAGGGATTTGGGGCTCATTAGAGGATGAAGTTAATCACTAACTTGTTAGTTGTTAATTCCTTTGACTTCGATGTGGAAACGATCATCACTGTGCCATCAGTCCTTTTCTAATTCCGTTTTTATGCCGTCTACCATGCAGCAGATGCTTACCTCAGCTATCATATCTGTTTTCAGGCTGACCTGCTCCTGTTGTCTAGCAGTGAACCTCACGGGCTATGTTACATCGAGACGGCCGAGCTAGACGGGTCAGGACACACACTACACCTCGACACCTACTCACACTTTCTCTGCAGAAGCAACAGGACACTGCATCTAAATTGCTGTGTGTTGCATTATCTTGTAGAGAGACCAATATGAAGGTGCGTCAGTCTGTCTCAGTGACATCTGAACTTGGAGACCCCAACAACTTGGCTACATTCGATGGTGAGATTGTCTTATTCAGTTTAGATTGAATTCAGATGCAGTCCACCTTCACAAGTCTGCACACACACTTCCTGACCTTGCCTGAATGGCAGCTATCATCACCCACACACCAGCAGGCTCAACAAAAGAGCTTTGTGTCAGCACAACAAGCCCACTCACTCCTCACCTGCTCAGGAAAATGCATTACATCTGCAAATCAACCCACACTCTGCGTCATATCAGCTTACAGACGATGTGTGTCTCTGCCACTAAGTGTGACAGCAGCATGATGTCATGGGGGCTCTAGATCATTCTGCTTAAAAGAAACTGAATGTGATGGAGGATTTACATGCTTGTGATTGTCCATGTTCTCTGTTGTGAAGGTGAGGTGGTGTGTGAGCCCCCCAACAACAAGCTGGATCGATTTTGTGGGACTTTGTACTGGAGAGACAAAAAGTACCCCCTGACCAATCAGAACATGCTGCTCAGAGGATGTGTCCTCCGCAACACAGAGGCCTGCTATGGCCTGGTCATCTTTGCAGGTGTGTGTGTGCGCACACGTTTGGATGTGATATGATGTGTGTGTGTGAGAGACTTGTTCATTGTGTTGTTTTTGTCTCAGGCCCAGATACCAAGCTAATGCAGAACAGCGGTCGCACCAAGTTTAAGCGTACGAGCATTGATCGTCTGATGAACACTCTGGTCCTCTGGGTAGGACACCTCAGACCTCTCACTTTCATGGCTCCGGACTATTTTAGGACATGATCTCAGAGGCTTGAATTCAGTTTTGTGTATCTGCTCGATCTGACTACAGATCCAAATACAAGGTTTTTGTTTATACACCATACTCTATGTGTGTCTCCTGTACATCTCTTTTAGATCTTTGGCTTCCTGGTGTGTATGGGTGTGATCCTGGCTGTGGGTAATGCAGTGTGGGAGAGAGAGGTCGGCTCCTTGTTTCAGAGCTACCTGCCTTGGGACCCTCCTGTGGACAACTTCCTGTTCTCAGCCTTCCTCTCCTTTTGGTCCTATGTCATCATTCTTAACACTGTGGTGCCTATCTCTCTATATGTCAGGTAGGAGGGGGAAACACACAGGTAAAAACCACAATGTCCTTATAATGTGAGTGTAACTGTACTGTTTTTGGGCTCTCGCAGTGTGGAGGTGATCAGGCTGGGTCACAGTTACTTTATCAACTGGGACCAGCAGATGTTCTGCTCACAGTGTAACACAGCAGCTGAGGCCAGGACCACCACTCTGAACGAGGAGCTGGGTCAGGTGAGCATCTAAACCTAGGCTAGAGTACTCATCTGCAGAGGTCTGCTAGGGGCATGTGTTGTCATCAGAGGCTCTGCAAAGACATTCATGTACCCACAAAGACGGGCACTGACCCTATGCACTGGAAAACTGGAATGAATGATACATTTGTAATGAGGCTGTGTGAAAAGGTTCTGTCATTGCCTGTATTTGTACAATATTCCTTAAAAACATTCAAACATTTCCTAGAGTTTAGAGGGTTAGTGTATGTCAGCGGATGTGGAGGAGGTTGATGTGCAAGTGTGTAGCATCTGCAGCAAAGCTGGAGCCCACTGATGACAAAAAAATTTTATTACATGAACACACAAAGGTCTGTCACCTTTGTGACTGTCATCTGTATAATATTACACTGATGTTTACCTGTGACTGAATACACTAAATAAAATACATTTCCTATTTTTAGGTTGAATACATTTTTAGTGATAAGACTGGAACTCTCACTCAGAACATCATGAGTTTCAACAAGTGTTCCATCAATGGGCAAACTTATGGTAAGTGCATTCACACAAGCATACACACACACACACAAACACACACACAATATACATAAAGTTGAACATATCTGGTGTTTGTGTTGCTGGCAGGTGAAATAACAGACCCACTGGGCCCTCAGCCTAAGGTAGATCATTTTTTTTAAAATTCAACATATTTCACATATTACTGTACTGTACATACTGTCCGTTTATGGTGTGTTATCACAGTGCCATGCTCTCCTTTTGATCTTCAGAGGTTGGACTTTATGCCCTTCAACCCTCTGGCCGATCCAGATTTCTGTTTCTACGACAACAAGCTGCTGGATGCAGTGAAAGGGGAAGACACATACACTCATGAGTTTTTTCGCCTGCTCTCACTATGTCACACTGTTATGAGTGAGGAGAAGAGCGAGGGTGAGGAGGAGGTTAAATGTCATCAAACAATGTCATCAAATCACCATCTGTGTACCGTTTCAAATTCTTTTTCCTGTTTTTTTTCCCAGGAGAGCTACTGTATAAGGCTCAGTCTCCAGATGAGGGTGCTTTAGTGACAGCGGCTCGAAATTTTGGCTTTGTGTTTCGCTCCCGAACACCTGGAACAATTACCACCACAGAAATGGGACAAACTGTCACATACTCACTGCTTGCTATACTGGATTTCAACAACATTCGCAAGAGGATGTCTGTGATAGGTATTTCCTGTTATCCAAAGCATGTACTGACCTGTGTCACAAAACAAAAGTGTTTTAATTGTTCTGAATTTTATTGAGGAAAGAACAGTAGTAAAAACACGAGTTAAAAGGATGTGGAGAGCTGTTTATATTTCAATCCTTAGTAAGACGTCACTTTGAAAAGCTGACAACTGCTCATAGATTCTCAGTCTCAGCTGTGCCTTCATCTTTTAATACACACTAACAGACAGTGTATGAAGGATTGAATGCTTCAGAGGAGGGTGGGATGTTTGAAAATGATGAAGGAGCTGTACAGATGCATTGGAGAATTTTGTCTTCATTATAGTCATTCATTATATTCACTTCCAGTGCGTAACCCAGATGGCAGGATCCGTCTGTACTGTAAAGGGGCTGACACTGTGCTGTTTGAGAGACTCCACCCTTGTAACCAGAAACTGATGAGCATCACTTCAGACCACCTCAATGTAAGTAGCTTCCTTTAAAAATCTTGGATGGATGGTGGCATGGATGGAGCTGCACTGCCATCTAGTGTCAGCATCTTCAAGTCAAATATGAACCCTTCAGTGTACATTAACACCTAATGAGTTTGTGTGTACATTTGATTGTAGGAGTATGCAGCAGATGGGTTGCGGACCCTGGCTCTGGCCTACAGGGACCTGTCAGAGGAAGAGTGGGGGGCCTGGTCAGAGAGCCACCGCTACGCTGACAAGGCCAGTGACTGCAGGGAAGACAGGCTGGCAGAGGCTTATGAGCAGATAGAGCAAGATATGATGGTCAGTGACTATGTCTGAAAGTGTGCATACACCCACATGTGGCTTGGATCAGAATCTATTTTTCAGCAGCAGTTTGTGTCATTTTCATTGTGTGGCTTGTTTATTTCTCACACAAAATGTGCACTGCCTTGTACAAAAAAAACAACAAAAAAAAAACAAAGAAAATGGGAAGTTGTAATTCCTCTCTTCTATTTTACTGTAAAACCAGAACTGTGTCAGGCCTACAAAATTAGTAACTGTTTCTATGGCATTACTTAAAATGTCCAAAGTCCTGCTCAAGTCCTCTTTAATTCACTCAAAATTGTTTGTGTCTGTCTGTTGGCCTGTGTATCCAGCTCCTGGGTGCCACAGCTATAGAGGACAAGCTACAGGAAGGCGTCCCTGAGACCATTGCTGTCCTCTCTCTGGCCAACATTAAGATCTGGGTTCTAACTGGAGACAAGCAGGGTAAGAAACACATGTTGACACACTGGTTTTCACAAATTATGTTGATTACAATGATTCTATATATTCTTTCAATACTATCCAGTTTTACTTCCAACACCAACTCACGCAGTAAATAAGCTAAAAACTCCATCTTAAAACAAAAGTGGGTCTTTTATTGTCTCTGTAATACCTTCAATACTGTCACTTTATAAATGCATCAGTACTCTGACAGCTGCTCTCTTCATCATGTAGCTCCACTGTGTTCCTCTAACATGCATCTATCCTCTCCCCTTCTTCTCACACAGAGACAGCTGTCAACATAGGTTACTCCTGTAAGATGCTGACAGATGATATGACTGAGGTGTTCATCATCAGCGGACACACTGTGCAGAGCGTACGTCAGGAACTCAGGTCTGTTTATTTGAATGCATGGCTGCATGCCTTCTCGCTTCCAGTATATATATAAGTTCATACAGGATTAGAGTGTGCAGGCATGCACAGCCTTGCAACATTCTGGTAGTTTAAACATAGTAAAATATGCTGATGAAAGATGTTGGTTCAAAGCTGAAATGTCAGCACTAACATCAGGTTAAAAGTTACATCTAAATGAGTTTTGTTTTTCACTGTTTTCACCATCCTATACTTACCCCCTGTTTGTATGGTTGTGTTTGTAGTCTTTCTGGGTAATCCACCTCTCTCTCGTGTCTCATCGTGTACATAGTTGTTGTGTGTGTTGTGTGTTGTGTGGTTCAGATAACTCCTGCTGATATGGAGTTTGGTTTTCCTTCTTCTCCAGGAGAGCAAGGGAAAGGATGATTGAGCTGTCACGAACCAGAGATGGAGGCAAAGCAGAAGGGATGGAGGGATGGGCAGAGGCATGTTTCATGGGTAACGGGTTCAGAGAAGGTCAAGAAGGAGATGGCACTGCAGGAGGAGGAAGAGGGGGGAAACAGCTGCCATGCTCCCCTCCCCCTCCGCCTCCTGCCAACTTCATGGACAGTATCTCTGGAGAGTTTGCCCTTGTCATCAACGGTCACAGTCTGGTATGAATAACACCCTGTAACACATACAATCCCAGCAGGGACCAAAAATACATTATTTGCATTCTTCTTTTACCCATTAACCTCTCAACTCTTCTGCCAGGCCCATGCACTTGAGGCGGACATGGAGACAGAGTTTGTGTCCACGGCCTGCGCCTGCAAAGCAGTGATCTGCTGCAGAGTGACTCCGCTGCAGAAAGCTCAGGTGGTGGAACTCATCAAGAAACACAAGAAAGCCGTCACTCTGGCCATAGGAGATGGTGCCAACGATGTCAGCATGATCAAAAGTGAGTGAGATGATGAAAACGAACTAGATTACTACTACTACAGTACTTCTTTTACAGCTAGATTAGAGTTGGTGTGGAGAGAAAAAGGAGAAGTGACATGTCCACCTTTAAGCAATGGAAATTCTCAGAAGAAGTGTGGTAGCAGAAGATGTTTAACTACATTGTGTTACAGAGTGAGTGACGGCAGCAGTGTGGAAACGTGTGTTGCAGCGGGTGCAGTGTCCTAATAAGGTCATCAGTGCATCAGTAGTGTCAATGTCCTTTAAAACACTGCAGACGTGCAGGCTGGCCATGCATACAAACATACATTGATCAAAGAGGGGACTGATCACAACAGTCACAAAAGTGACAACACCATCATCTATGTCATAATTCAGAGTGTTAAGTAGACTAATCAGGATAATAGATTGGATGAGTTCAAATCCACATTCCTGGTTGGCAGCACAAAAGCCAATTATTGAGGTTTTTTTAATGATCCACAACATAAATATCACAACAGTTATTTACCTCAGACTTTCAGTACAATCACTCAACGTGAAGCCTGTCAGTCAGTGTTAAACAAAGTCTTGTTGAAAGGAAAACAAAAAGAGAAAACCAGATGTGGTGGAGCTTCTCCTGTGTGTTCGGTGTGTTGTAACTGTTGCACCACCTGTGTGTTTGTCTGTGTCTGTGTACATGTCTGCAGGCATATGTGCATCTTTCTTGAAGCAAATTTATGCAAGCAGTACAAAGCAGAAATGCAATCAGTGGCACGGTGATAGGGTGGGGTTGGCTCACATCCTGTGATTTCTGATCTCAAAATTGTCATTCCTATGTCCCTGTGACTTTTTGTGAATTTTCAGTAATTTTTGTAGGCCATACTCAGGCTAAGGTGGAGGGTAAATGACCTTTATTAAAAACTAGTGCTGTGTTACCTGGTTGTGAGAACATGGCCAGAAAGTGACATCTGATTTAATGTCCTAAACTTGATTCTCTGTTCATCTGTCCAAACTACAGGTGCTCATATTGGAGTTGGTATCTCAGGTCAGGAGGGGATACAGGCTGTGCTGGCCAGTGATTACTCCTTCTCCCAGTTCCGCTTCCTGCAGCGTCTTCTGTTGGTGCATGGCCGCTGGTCATATCTGCGCATGTGCCGTTTCCTCTGCTACTTCTTCTACAAGAACTTTGCCTTCACCATGGTGCACTTCTGGTTTGGATTCTTCTGTGGATTCTCCGCTCAGGTCAGAGAGAAGAGCTCATGAAGGAAATCAGGAGTTACAGCTTTAGTATTGTGATTTTAACTCTTTGTGTATGTCTTTGTCTCCTTTCTGTTGTAGACAGTGTACGATCAATACTTCATCACACTCTACAACATTGTGTACACCTCCCTCCCTGTGCTGGCCATGGGAATATTTGACCAGGTCTTTAACTTTATGTACTTACAGTATTCTGTATATGTGTGTATTCTTTTTTTAGTACAGCCATTATGGTCTTTAGAAAGTGCTTACACACTTAACACCAATAGTATGGTCAGTGCTGATGTTAGCGTTTTGATGAAAACACCAAACCACTGTGAATCTTATTTTAGTAAACTGAACCTCTCACTTCCTCTCTGATTGCAGGATGTTCCCGATCACAGAGGTCTGGAGTATCCAAAGTTGTACGAGCCCGGGCAGCTCAACCTACTCTTCAACAAGAGAGAGTTCTTCATTTGCATTACGCAGGGCATCTACACATCAGTGGTGCTGTTTTTTGTCCCATATGCCATCTTGTCTGACGCCACTCAAAGCACCGGTGTGCCCCTTGCTGATTACCAGACATTTGCGGTCACAACAGCAACGGCCCTGGTCATTGTGGTCAGTGTACAGGTGTGTACATCTAGAGCAGTGTCAGGTGTCCTCACTGCTGTAGTTAACCACTGTTTGTTCCACCATCACCATGCCATTAACTGTGTGATGTTGTAGATCGCTCTTGATACGGGCTTCTGGACCATCTTCAACCACGTGTTTGTGTGGGGCTCTCTGGGCTCCTATTTCACCTTCATGTTTGCACTGCACTGTCAGACTCTCTTCAGGATCTTTCCTAATCAGTTCCACTTTGTAGGTTGGTCCCGTTTTACCATTATTCCTTTGCCACGTGGGCACAACTTTAGCCAAGATAAACCCACCAATACATTTGTATTATGTATTGAATTCTTCCTGATTGTGTCTGTTTGCTTTTGTGTGTACAGGTAGTGCACAGAGCACTCTATCACAGCCCGTCGTGTGGTTAACGATTGCACTGGCAACAGCAATATGCATAGTTCCAGTTTTGGCATTCCGCTTCCTCAAGCTGGATCTCAAACCTCAGCTCTCAGACACGGTGAGAAAACAACATTTTCTAACACTGATGTTTCCATCGTCTTTGTTGCAACACAAACCAGTGAATTCCCGGTATGTCTGTTTGAACCTGGCCACAGTCAATGATTAACTCACACAAAAACACAACTGCTCATCCCAGTGTGTGTGATGGTTACTGCCCGCTAAATACTCTGCAAATATTGACTTAATCAGTGTACCCTAATGACACATGCTGCCTTCAGGAGGTGGATATGTGTGTGCCAATTTAGTAACTGTGTCTTGAGCTAGCTGAGCATGCAACCGAAACTGCTGTCAAGGTGGTGTGAAGAACTTCCTTTTTTGATTTGCATATATATTTTCTCTACAGTTTCTGTTTTTTTTATGCTGTGTCTGTAAAGTGCAAAAATTCCAGCACTGACTATAAATGGCAGAAGCAAAATGCAAAGAACACAACTGGCACAAAAGAAATTAGGTTCCATACAAGTTTAGATGTACCAATAATAATGCTTCTTTGTCTCTTCTCTTGTTCCTCTTCAGGTGCGTTATACTCAGTTGGTGCGGCAGAAAAGACGTAAGCCAATAGGTCGTAGCGTGGGAGGTGCATGGCGTGGTACCGGCAGTGTGTCAGGTCGTCTTGGCACTCGTGGTGGCTCCAGGAGGTCAGGCTACGCCTTCGCCCACCAAGAGGGCTTTGGAGAGCTGATCACTTCAGGGAAAAATATGAGGCTGTCCTCTCTGGCTCTTGCCTCCTTTGCCTCCAGACACAGCTCCAGCTGGATTGATACACTCCGCAGGAAGAAAAACACTCACACACATACTCCCCCCAGCACCTCCGGGGAGTGCAGCCCAGCACCCAGTTGTGTTTCTGTGTCGGTTCCACCGCTTTCAAACTCTTCCTCAGTTCTGGGTGGCTCACAAGATACACCAATAGAAGAGGAGACAGTCTCAGCACCAGCTCAAAATACACAGACTGTCCCTGCTGTGTTCACACAAAACACACCAGCTCCAGAAGCCGCTGCAACTCAAGGCCCAGCTCAGCCCAGCAGTGCTCCCACAGCAGGGAGGTCCCATGGCGGAGACTCACCTGGGGGTTGGACGCTCTCTCTGGGGACTGTGCAGGTCAGCTGCTGACAGTTAATAGATAATATACATTAGCACAGTTCTGTTATGTCTGTGTGACTCCATGGTAACCTTTACTGTTTTTGTCCAATAGGAAGCTCTGTTTGGCAGGAAGGGTATCCCAACTCGTTCCAACACACCCAGCATCCCAGACTCATCCTCTGTTACCAAGGAGACTGGCCAGATTGAGTGAAATTTGCACATAGATAGATGAGTCCCATATTTTTCACTGTGGACCAGATGTTTGTGCACACAAACCGGTTGAGCTGGGCAACCGGAGCGAGCACACACTCTTGTCTCAGAATAAATTGATTTCATCACAGGAGGAAGTGGAATATTCTGATGACCTGGACTTTCCCGGCTATAAATTAATAGTGAGAAAACTGAACAGTTCCCACAGTCTATGAAGACTGAGATTTTATGTATTTAAATGAAGACAGCAGCAGGTGCAGAGACAAAAGAATATTAATTGTTTAAAGCAGATTGTTTCTGCTTGATTGATAAGCCACGCAGTATCTTTTTTTAAACGATGAGGTGCAGGCATTATTATCTGTTGAAGTTTTCTCCAGCCTCTGTGTTCAGTATAGTTCTCAGTGAGAACGGTGTTTTACTTAACAGAAGAATTTCTCTTTTCCTATCTCCATGTTTTCTTTTTTGCATCATATTGATGTGTTTCTATCAGCCTGGTTGAGTTGCACCTTAAAGCAAACTTTCTGCGCTTTTGAATGTTGGCCTTTTGTTTGGGTCTAACACAAGCATGAATGATGATGTAATGAAGAATGCAAAGGCAAACTGCCACGGGTTTACTTTAGCACATAAAAGTGCAGATACACTTTGTGAAGTTTGTCAAATTCTGGATCCTACATGTCGTCATTTTGTCAGTAAACAGTTATAGTATAGTGCTTTACGTTTTTGTTTGTTTGGATAACGATGCCTTAACACAAAAATAATGGTCTACTTTTCCCATTTTCGTTACCTCTACCAAGTTCCAAATGTTCCTGTCAAATACAGACCCCAGTGTAGTAAATTATTAAGTAGGTTAACCAGTGGAACCCTGGTACTACAGCTGTGATCTGCAGAGCTTTTTTGTGCAGTATGAGCCCGTCTGACTGATTTAAGCAGGGATCTCGATCTTGGTGGAAATACAGAGCTATTGAATAAAAAAAGTCATTTGTTTCACAAGGAGGAACTATTCTGTCCTTGCACGTTTCATTTCATGCAGCAGTGTTTAATAGAGACATGAAGTGGTGAAGCTAAAGTGAAAACTTGTCCTGAGTTTAACCACAAAAAAACATAATAATGCTCTCATCTTGTGTGCATCTAAACACAATAAGAGAATAATGTTTTTTTTTAGATTTACAATATAAATTTATAAATAGTGCTGCTTGAAAGTTTGTGAACGCTATAGAATTTTCTATATTTCTGCATAATTATAAACATGAGCCAGTTTTCACACAAATCCTGAAAGTAGAAAAAGAGAACCCAATAAAACAAATAATTCACTTTACATGTGAGTGGAAAAAAATGTGTGAAACTTTGCTTTCAGTATCATCTGTGAAATCTTTGTGCAGCAGCAACAACAAATAGCAAGTAGAGGTTTCCATTACATACTGATTTTTAGCCCATACAGCCAGGACAGTCTGAGATGTTGGGGGTTTCCTCACATGAGCCTCTTGGTGATTCCACAACATTTCAGTTTGAATAAGGTTTCTGACTTGAACTCTGTTTTTTTAACCATTCTTTTGTAAAAAAAAAACAAAAAAAACTTCTTGTTATTGTCTTTCTGCATGATCCACATGACACGTCCTTGTTAAATTCACTGGTAAAATTCATTGTTCCAAAATCCTGGCAAGTCATCTTGGTTCTGATGCAGCCAAACAGGCCCAAACCATGATACTACCACTATGGGACAGGTTCATACACTGGAAAGGAGCAGCAATCTTTCTCCCAACATGAAGTTCTCATTAAAGCCAAAGAATTCTAACTCTGGTCTCATCTGTCCACAGAATACTTTCCCAGCAGCCCTCTGGTTTGTCCACATGAGCTTTAGCAAGTTGCAGATAGGTATCAGTGTTCTTTAGCTTTGGAGCTTGCCTTTGGTGCCTCTGTTACCTTGCCTATTACATGGTATTGTATTATTGTTTTTTTTTTGAGTGAGCTTTGTTGAAAGACCACTTCTGCTAACCTGGCCTCATCCTTGTGCTTATAATCACATGACATTCTGACTTTCAAATACCACGCTGCTTCTAAGGAGGGTAACAGTGGACTTACTTGATGTAGTAGTGTAACCTTTTCCAGCCTGATGAGCAGCAACAAAAGATATATGTATGGATTTACACATGACATGAGGACCAGACTTTGATAGATCACTGCTGTTTAAGTAAAACAGGGCACTGTCTGACTTTTTCCATTGATTGAAAACACCTCTGACAGATGAATTCTAATTTGGCCTTCAAATAAAAACTGCTAATTTTTAAAGTTCACATACTTTTGCCACTAAAACATGTGTAATATTGACAAATATTCCCGAATAAATAAATGACAAAGTGAGTTCTATTTTTCTAGTGTCTATTGATGATTTGGAATCATATTTATGTAAAAATATAAGATATTCTACTGGGTTCATGTAACACAAACAGCATTAACAAAAGAAAAAACAGATAACAGCACAGGATTAAATGCACATGTGGAGGACATTTTTCCATAATTAATATTATAATAGCAGGCCTATACTGAGCGTTCTTGGGGGTTTTTATTGTGAGGAGGATTTCCTCTGTGTAACGGCGCTGAACAAGGGGAAGAGCTCTGGGATTTCACAATAACGGGTGTTACTGCTGCAGCAGAGGAACTCTTTAACTCTCCTCTCTGTCACGGAGACCCATCAGTTGTTCATCCGGTTTTTTACGGCGTAAGAAAGAAGTCCGATGGGAGTCAACAAAGTGAAGTTGATGTCGTAGACTTAAGTGTCTGGACTCGATGATAGAAGCTGCATCATCAAAAAAATGTGGCTTCTTACCTTCTTGCTGTGCTTTGTTTGCGTCCCGACCATCTGCAGCATTTTTGACGGGACCTGTCCCAGAAAAGGTAAACGTCACTACTCATGTGTCACTGTGTGAGAAACTATAAGTGAGGTTTATTCAATATAAACAATGAGCTAGAGATTTTTTAAAATCATCCAAATGAAGTTAATTACACAGAAAATTAAAGAGAACAGTTCTTTGATTATGTCAGCACTTGAAACGATATGAAGTCAGCTCAAAAGGTTTCAAGTTAGAAGTTCAAAATAAAGAGTTAATTTTTATCCACTTGACGCTTGTTGACGCTCTGTTTCTTTCGCTTTTATAATCACGCAGATCATTCAGACTATAAAGTAAAGAGAACAATGCTTTGATTCGGTGCATTGGTATTTATGTCTGTTTAGTCAGTCCTTTAAGCAAAAGTGAAAGCAATTGCTGTCATTGTTTGCTAAGCTGGAACTGATCTGCACATTTGTAATAATGTAATAATCTGGATGCATAAATAAGGCTGAGGGTCAGAGATAAAATATGAATAGTTGATTTTTCAATGAACTATCCCTTTAAAAATTGAAATGAAAATAATGAATGATTAAAATTTTTAATTCCATCTGTGTTTTTGATGTTGATGTTTTTGGGGGAGAGAACAGGATGGAGTTAGAAATAAGCATAGTTGATGGTTATCACATTCAGCCAGTCAAATCCAGACCAATAAACAAATCATCTCATCTTTAATGATCTGTGTGAGATCTGAGCAGAATGAGACAATCAGAAAGAATAGGAGTATGTCAGAAATGCAAACAAGAAAGACATGTGGACAAAAAGAAAACCATGACAGATACATTAAAAGAGGAAGTTCAAAAGAAGCTGGTTATTCTGGTTATGCAACATTGCGTCCTCTCTGTGCCATGAGACCAACAATCAAAGCAAATTGAGTCATACAGTATTACGGGAATAAAGAAGTCATTCACATGGACAAAGTTCACACTGTATCAACTCTATGTGTTTCTGTGCAGAGCCTCCTCCTGGTGTGTTGGTTGTGCGTCCGGGCATTACCTTGTTACTGACCTGCAGTGGTCACATAGAGGTAGATGGAGTAAAGGTCAGCTTGACCAAAATCAATCCAAGAAGCAACAAAAGTGAGCGTTCTGCACAGCTGACAACAACCACCGAAAAAATTAGCTCTGCAGCTTCAGCTAAATGTGATTCAATGAAGAGCAATGAGAGTGACGTATCCCACTCACAACAGACTGAGGCAGGAGTCAGCTCTGCACCAGGACACACAGCTTCTCCTCACATCCTGCAGCCGTCGAGTGCAAGCACACCGCTGGAGAGCAATTCCAACAGGGAGGGTGGTTATGATGGTGATGAGGAGGAGAAGGAGGAGGAAGAGTCGGACGAAGGGAGCAGGGTGACAAGAGGCATAAAAACAAGGCCTGTGTGGATGTGGAACAGGAGCACGGTAGGGAAAGGAGACAGAGACTGGGGAAACATCACATTTAGGAGCAGTGGGACCGTTCTGACTCTGGCCTCAGTGAGACTGACAGACTCTGGGAAATTCACATGTCACCACAGAGGGAAAGAAAAGTTTGCTGTAAAAGTCATTGTTGCAGGTAAGTTACATACGATACGATAATCCTGTATTGATTATCCTTTATTCGAGTAAATTCTCAAGCAGCCAGTTAATTATTAGTATCATCATTAATACCAATGTTGATGGATAATCAACATTTCTCTGTTTTCTCTGATAGTACCGTAAGTTAAATATGTCTGAGGTTTTGAGTTTGTAATCTGCAAAACATCAAAAGATGTTTATCTGAAATAATTGATTAATTGGGGGGGGGGGGGGCTGAATGTACATTGGACAGGTCAACTGTCTATCACAAGACAAACACACCAAGTACCCACGCAGGCAAAGAGGGAAGCCAGATGACAAGAATCTAGTGCTCTATAATGTCACAATAAAACCACAAGCACTTGTTCAGGAGGACAGACATGTGGGTTCAACTGCAGCAAAATGACTGACCTGTGTTTATATAAAGGAGGAACGGAATATACACCACAAAACCAAACATAAAGCTAATAATAGTAGTGAGCAGTGCATGTCTTTGTTATGTTCTGCTGCAGATCCTCCTGAGAGTCCCTCTCTGTTCTGCTACAAAAAGTCACCAAGAGGTAAAATTCGCTGTGAGTGGTCGGCTCAGAGGCCCTTCATTAAACCACCTAACTGCTCCCTCTTACTGAGTAAAAGGTAAGGACACACTCTGTTAACACTGAAATATTTGTGTTAGTGTCATGCATTAGTAATGATAGCACATGTATTGTGTGAGGTCATGTCACACAGCATGTCTCTGTGTGTTTGTTCCTTCGTTGTGTGATTGTTTTCTTCTCTTCTTCTCAGCCTGTCAGAAAAATCTCGTCATCTACCGTGCTCATACTCCTCTCAGCGGTCCCGCTGCTGGTGTGCTCTTGACTACAATGAGGATGAGCAGAGAATTCTTCACATGGTCTACCTGTGTGTGACGAGCATCACAGGCAATGCCACCAGCTCCCTTCTGTACTTTACACCTCTGAGCATTTGTGAGTGACCGTCCGTTAGAGTGATGTGAAGCAGTATGAAGCTGTGCTCACAGTGATTCCTCTTGTTTCTTCAGTAAGGCCGGACCCTCCGTCAGATGTGTCCATCAGACAGGTGGAAGGCCATGAAACAAGGATACAGGTCACCTGGAATTTACCATCAACCTGGAAGCTGAATGACAGAGACTTTGCGCTCATCTATGAGGTCAAATACCGACCTTCCATGTCCTCTGTTAATAATGACCAGGTACAGTACACAGGACTTTTACTCAGTATTCAACTGAAATGATCAAACCCTCTGCTGTTGTTTAAGTTCATTGTTTCTCTGTGTGTGTCGACACAGGTGAGATCAATTGATGTCGGGCACTCCTACACCATCATGGACACAATACCTGGTGTTGAGTACATAATACAGCTTAGAGCCAAGGACGAATTTGAAGGTCACTGGAGTGACTGGTCTGCCCCTGTCTATGCCAGGAGTTGGACAGGTAACACATTTCTATTGACAAAATCTAATAGTTTCAGACGTGGGAATAACACCTCAGAATAACATGGACAATCTAAGCACATATGGAATTATTTAGTCAGTCCAAATGTATTTAATAAAACCAGAATATGGTTTATTTTACATTCTTGATGACAGCTTTGCATGCTCTTCTCTCAGTCATCTCCATGAGGTAGTCACCTGAAATGGTTTTTGAGTAACAGGCTTGGATAGTCATGACTTAATCTGTAGAATTTCATGCCTTCTTAATGTGTAGACACCATCAGCTGTGTAGTATTGATGCACAGGCTATATGTAACTGACTCAGAGAATGCTGCCAAAAGTAAGCAAAGCAAAACATGGCTACTTTAAAAAATGTCAAATCTAAAACGTACTTTTGTTTACCAATTGTTTACTATATAATAATATACGTGTACCTTCACAGTTGGAATGTCTTCAGTATTTATCAGCAACATAGAAAATAATAAAAAATAAAAAAGACTTGAGATCAGAAAAAAACAAACACTAATAAAAAAGGTGTTTAAAAAACGTTTTTTTACCGGTAGTCATGAACTGTCTGTTTTAAAAGAAAGTGAAACCTCTTTGAGGTTATTTATTTCTAGAGGTGTGAAGTAGGTTAAATGCTGCCATTTTTTTAAGATTAGAGAAAGGTGGGATAGCCCTGTCACCTGTCATTATGCTAAACTTAGCTAGCTGTCTTCACATCGGACGACATTACAGGGGTAATCTGAAGAAGGTACATGGTCATAATAATCCAAGTGTTCCATTGATCCTTTTAAGGAAGTCTTAGTGTACAGTCATTCTAACTTCCCCATGTCTCCTGTATCTGAGACGAGAAAAAGAAAAAGAAATTCTTCTGCTTCATTTTAAAATATTCATGATAACTTAAGAAACCCTTTAGTTGTTTTGACCCTTTAGATCTATCTTTTCATTTCTCTTCACAGCTCCAGTCACATTGTTTGATGATTCGACAGCCACAGTGGTAAGACTCTGAACTGTCAGTCAAATGTGTTATTTTTTCACTCACTTAATTTATTTTCATGCTTTTTCTCATGATTAACAGTTTGAATTACCTGACCCAGAGGACTCCGGCTCTGGTGCAGATGATGAACCTGCTGGTAGGTAACACAAAAAAAGTGATGATTAATTTTATGAGAGTGACTGTAGAAGACAGACAGACCAAAAAAAGGTTGTTAGTGTTGAAATTCCCCTCTGCCCCACTGGGTTTCAACAGGAAACCATGTCATCATAATAACTCAGGCT
This sequence comes from Parambassis ranga, assembly GCF_900634625.1. Lineage (NCBI taxonomy): Eukaryota > Metazoa > Chordata > Actinopteri > Ambassidae > Parambassis > Parambassis ranga. Next base: position 15,483,066 of record NC_041036.1, read on the forward strand.
CAACAACGAAACAAGCCACAGGAGACACGGTTCCTCACACTTACATGAATCTACACCCAAACACATATTACAGAGAATCCTTCACAGTCTTCTCTTCTTTTTGCCACAGGTATTGTACCGTACTCTGAAGGAGAGCTGCCACATCATATCATCTGGGTCTCTGGTGTGTTTGTTGTCCTCTTCTCAGTCATTTTGGCTGCATTCATTTTCAGGTAGGTCTTACACCATCAAAGACAGAAAGGGCCAATATAACCCTCCTGGCTACCTAAACAGGATTTTTACAACATGGACAAAAACACAGTCATGCATGCAAAAATCTGCAAATCGATGTCCAAAGGGGATAGATCCATGCATCTAACTAATCTTTCATGTCCAAAGTCCCCTCAAGAAAACTACTTGACATATGAGTGATTTTAGCCAGCAGGGATTACATCGTGGTAGATTACCTTATCTGACATAGTTGATCATGTTCAGACAGTTCACTGAGCACTGGGAGGGAGGCCACCAGAGGAAGGAGCTCCTCAGAGGAATAAACACTGAGCTTTAAAAGTTTCATTTGTGCATCTACTTGAATAAAAGAGTAATACAATTTGTGTCAGAACCAAAATTTGATTTATTATCTAACACAATATTACAGTCCCATATTTATTCAATCACAAAAAATATAATGTGCTTTTTTTTTTTTTGTTTAGACACAAGAACAAACCACGCAGTCACAGTGTCAGCTCCTTGAGTGGTGACCTGCCTCCAACCTCTGCCCCAGCAACCCCAGAAGTGCAGGCTCTGGTGACCTTTGATCCTTTGTGTTACAAAGAACGCCCACTCACTGATGCAGAAGAAGAGGAAGAACATGAGGAAGAACAGACACTGAAGGACAGGATGGAAGCCACACACTTCGATAACACAAGTTACTTCTTTCTGCATAGGGAGTGAGGATACGGCGAGGAAAAGAGAACATGTTGTTCTGCTGGAGTGGTTTTCACTCAAGACACAGACAAGATGAAACGTGACATCTCCAATGTACATGAGTAGGAAACAAACTCAGGACCACTTGTATAGTCTGTACCTATCTATCTCATGACTAAGCTATCTTAAAGACTTTTGTATTTTCTAACACCAGCATTTTATTTTCTTTACCCTATGCTAATTTAAAATGTGTTATTTAAACTCCAGGCAGGCCTAAAGGCCAGCAGCTCATATTCATGTGTATATATTGTGTTTTAACATTTATCAAATACCTCACTCACACCTTGCTGCCATCAAAAGTATGTCCACATGTTTCCTGTGTTTTACATTAGACGTCCTGTTGTGTGTTGGTGGGTCCCTGTCATAAAAGAGTTTTTTTTTATTCCCTGAAAAACTCAGAGAAGAACAGAGAGTTAAAGTGATATAACAGGCACGCTAGACTTAGCTGTACAGTTATTTTTTTATACGAGTGGGAATTAGAATAGATAATAGATTTAAATATTGTTGTAAAAATACAAAAAAGTTGTACTTTAGAAAAAGCATAAAGACCTTCTAATGTTATGAATTTATGTCATTATTTTGCTTTTGTTAAATGTTAATTTAGTTTATTTACGAACTCCCTTATTGTTTTCTCTGCTCTGCTGCCACCTGGCGGGCGCTGCCATTTACTGTATATATGTATATGGTTTCCATAGCAACAGTTGTAGTGCGACCCCAGCTGCAGTGTCAGTAACAGGTGACCGTTTCTGTTTCATATGTTTACTGGATGTAGATATATACTAAATCCTCACAGCACTATTAATGAGCCTTGTGTTGTTGTAGAGAAATAATGGCTGGAAAGGGCGGTTTAACGGAACTAGACGTGGGTGTGTTGAGTGCTGAGCAGCAAGAGAAACTGCGACAGTTTAAGGTAATGTCCGCCGACAAGCTAACCACGTTAGCTAGCATGACAGCTGCTGTTTGGCTGCTGTGTTCTGATGTGCGTTTTGCTCTGACTCTCAGATTAAGACAAGAATCGACAACGAGAAATATCTGAGGTCTCACCCAGAAGTAGAAGTACTGATAGGGGATTTTCTAAGGTTTGTTTATTTTTTACTAGTTTTAAAGGAAAGTCAGCAAATTAAAGAGCTAACCGCGCTCGGTGTCCGCTCTTGTTGTTGTCACTCATTATTAGAAGAAGTTCCCTTTATTTGGATGGAAAATACTCAAACAAACAGAGCGTCTTGCTCCATTTCGCCTCTGTTTTGTGGTCATTTAGCAAATTGCTCTTACTTCCTGATCCGGCTCTTTGGCTGTGGAACTCTCTTTGCTTTCTGTGTCTGTCTCTCTCCCTGTCAGTCACTGCTCACGTAAACATGTAAACATGTGCACGCATCTACAGCATCCAGGTGGATGCTACATGTCCTGCAGTCCTGCATGCAGAAGTACCACAACAGAGGGGTACAGCATGCATTGCAGGCAGACAGGTTTTTTATTGGGGTGCTTAAGGGGCTGATGCATTGTAGGAATGTTGGCTGATAAGTTTAATTTTGAACATTGTTCCTTGTTTTAACTGCATGTGCAAATACCAACAGCTACCTTTGGCTTCACATTCAGTTGACAACCCATGAGTGTACAGTAGTGTAAAATATTTTTATATTCAAAAAATATAAAGATAGATGAATAAACTGATTACCCTGTATTTTTTATTTTATTTTATTTTACTTAAATAAATCCAACTAAAAAAACCACTTTGTGTAAAATAAATATTTGTGTGGGGTTTTGTGTGTGTATCAGACATTGTCTCCATCAGAAGTATGTGCTGTTTTAACGTAAATACTTCCCCGGCCTTCGTGCTGCTACTGAAAATAAACAAATGACAGCCTTAAAGGTTTGGTCAGGTGTAAATTTGATTGTAAAATTATTGATGTTTGTAGAATAGTGATGCAGGATTCTCTGTCTGGCTTATTGTCAAAATAGCCATGAAAATAGTCCTTGGAATATTTGTAATTGTGTAGATGTATTATTATTTGGATTCTTATTTCTTGTCCTCCTCTCACAGAGATGTGCTTGTCAAAAGGCCGCAGGACATCCGTGAGTTCGCTGCAGGTGAGTTTTGATCGTGTTTATGTTTGTGAATTTATGGTCACATTTTATGAATTACTTTTCAAAATGAGTGATTTTGCAGCTGATAGTTTAAAGAGAAGATGATACCAAACCAAGAACTGTTGAAAAATTCAATTAAATCCAAAATCTGTACTCACTCTCACACACAAGCACAATCGTACCCATTAACAAGTGTCACTGATGTTTTTCAGATCACTTCACCAACCCAAATCTACAAGCAAGTACTGCTTCCAAAATGAAGGAAAACAATGACATGGAGTGAAAGCACATCCGACACTGTCAAACATGTGTGAACTATGATACACAGCCTATGGGATGGACACAGGATGGCAGCATGTTTGTGTCAGGCCACAAATTTGATTGCTATCATGTTTATGCAGGAAGCCATCTACCAGAGATGGTAACAAGCTTTCCTAATAAGAATGATTAAATTTAATGAGAAGAGGATGTCCTGGGGGGGATTGCTGTGTGTTGTTTGTCACCTGATTGTGAAGAGGTACATCAAGAAGGCTTAATTGTGTTGCATGCACTCACTGTTGCCAAGTGGACATGCTGTGTCCACAGATCTACTTTAAACACCACGTTTCCAATGGTCTTATACAAATGTGATGCTGCTGCTGACGTTGCTGCCAGCTGTCTTTCAGGAGCTGTTATTTGCCTGCTTTTTCACGGAGAACATGAATAGAGCTTTTAGTGCGAGGTCCTTTGTTTTTTGTTTGTTTTGTAACTTAGATAATGTAGTAATGGGCTGCAGTTTGTGTACTTTATCAGCCCATCACCTTGTATTTGAAGCATGTTTGATGTGGGTAGTAATGATGACATTATGACTTCCACAAATAAACAAATCTGTTCTGCTCCTTAGTTTGTCGCATGCTGTTCTGTATCATCGACTTTATGACATGAGCAGCAGCTTTCCTGAGGATTTGCTAAAGTTTTTCTTAACAAATTTTCTTTGTGACATCAGAAGTCTTTGACCTGTCTGTCTTTTTCCACTGTCTCTCCATGTCTTCCTCTTCCTCCCTTTCCCCTCCCTCTCTAGAACACACACACACAGTGTTGTATTAATGCCGTGCACCTGCTTTGATTTAGTCAGACACAGGTAACCACCCTTTCAGTGAGATCAGATATGAAGTGAAGCCAGAGAAAGAGCACACGTATTCTCGCTTCGTCAACTTCCTGTTAATAATTTCACTTTTTTAAAAAAGAAAATCGACAAGGGAGAAAACATTCGGTAAGTAATAACAAATTTAAATAATCAGAAAGTTACTTTTTTCATTCTTTATCATATAGCAAAATTATTTCTGATGATATTGAAAGTTTAGAGATGTGTGTAGTTTGTATATTATGCTGAATTTTGGTGGTCGTTTATTTAACATGCCTAAATCATTCTTAGGAGTCATATAACTTGTCAAGACTTTACATAGTGAGCAAAACATTAAAGATTGAACTTTACAAGAAAACATTGAAGGTCCTAACAGTTCATGTTAAATTAGTCATTATTCTTATCATTGCATCATCATGGATGATCTGGAACTATTTCTGGAATTCATTGGACACATTTAAATGTCAAATTTATGGAAAGTAAACCAAATTCTAACCTTTAAATTCCTGCGAGAGGGAACTATGCAAAGTGCACTATAGAGAAGTAATGTAGGAAGAAGCAGACATTTTGTTGTTCCACAGTACTTCATGTACATTACCAAACCTGTTTATCACAGCATGTTATCCTCCAATGTCCACAGACCCTCCCATAGGATAGGTAACAAAGATGGTTTCTAGGATGGTTTAATTACAAGTCCTCAGAGGAGGAAGTGAGAGAAAAGTAAGAGGTCGCTCACATGGACACAGTTTCCATAACAACGACAAGACATATGACAGCATGCAAAGAATTTATACCTGTGTCACTAATCATGTATGTATTGATGTTAATATATGCTTTATGTAATCCAGCAGACAGAGGGGGCTTTTTAAACATGGCTCCAAAAGGAGGTTTCGTATTACTCATCATGGTCTTTGCAGCCCTGGGTAAGCAGCAAAACCACATGCGCCTGCTATTATTTGGTTAACTGTTTATTGTCTTGTGGACATGCACATTGCTAATGTGTTATCTCAGCTTATTCATATTCCTTACCACTGTGTCCACCCAGCTAAACCTCTAGATGCAATGGCTGGAATGAATGATGACTACAAGGACACTGCCAAAAAACTGGTGAGTAATTAAAGGTCGCGACCCAGGGCCGGCCCAAGCCTTTATGGGGCCCTAAGCAAACACTATCATATCAAACACTATCACTATCATTACCATACCATCTTGTTTGTGTTAATCAATGTTATTTTTTTAAATGGATGGATTTCTGGTGCTCTTGGGGGCCCTAATTTGTACTCATATAATGATAACATAATTGTAGTTATTCTGGGCTCAATATAGGTGGCTACAGTTTTTCAATCACAATATTTGTGTAATGATAAGTAAGTTAATGGGTGCCGTCACTCATAGGAATAAAATTTCATTCAATAGTGGAAATTGCACTGCAAATCAAACCCTGCTGTTTTATTCTTAGAGAGGACAGATGATCTGAAACTGGTAAACATATTGTGTGGTGCTTCTGATTGATTTGATTTGTGTTCTTTTAATATAAATGCAGTTTGATGTCCAACAATAATTTATTATTTTGGGTTTAAAATTGAGTTTGCAATAAAAGAAAAGTTAGTATCATTGTAATGTTTAAATTATCACATTAAAGAGGATTTGAGTCACAGGCTGATTTACAGCTGTTTTACATTTTAATAATTGGTCTGGAATATAAAACAGATGGTGTTGTCAGTCTGCTCTAGAGCTTTTTGTTTCCATATTTTTTTAACAAACTTCACATTAATCTTTAGTACAATTTTTTTCTTCTGACCTCATAGAGGAGACATAACTAAATGCCTCACCTTAAGATAAGTAATCTCTCTTTTTTTCATCAGATGATGAAGTGCAAGAATAAGGGTGAGCTAACACACAATATATGTTTGTGTACAGGAATATTGTATTTGCATGCATTTGCAATTTAAAAGGTCAGATTGTGAACTTGAACATAACTAATCCACTTTACAAATTGTAATCCCAGTGCTGAGTATTCAAATGTGAGAGCACATGTAAACATGCATGGTAAATACTTGTCCTGGTTCTTACAGGATACCCGATGCCTCCCATGATGCTGATGAAAAATGTCTTCAACAACAGGTAATTTTCTGTGAGACTCTGCTTGAGGTGAAGCTAGCTGTGGTCCATCCGTCTCTTTTAAACCAGCGTGATGCTGATATGTGCGCATTTTCTCTGGCTCTCATTGTTTTTCTTCCTAGTGACCTGCCAATGGAGGACAGAAACACAGGCCAATCCAACACCCTCATATCAACTTTCCTCAATGTCCTGAATTCAGTCACTCAAGACAGAAAGAAAGGCTCCAACAGCCCACTCCCCATGGATGCTCTGGACATGGTGTGCATACATACACTCACCGCATTTGCTGCACATCACTTGACTTCACAGCTGTGTCTTTTCTCTCCTGTTAGACAAACAACATGTGGAATTGCAGCAATCTTCCAGCCATCGTCAAGCTAATGCAAAACTCCTCTGTCAGTACACCAGTGACAAAATACTTGATCAAATCCCTGATTGATTTAATGCTGCTCTCTGACTCATATCTACCATCTTGTCTTATTTCCTGCAGGAGTCATCTACATGCTACATGAAAGCCTTTGTGGCCCCTCTCTGCTGGATGACTTTGACAGGACAGAGTGAGAACAGCTTTGACTCAAACGACTATGACACGCTGCTGTCGGCTGCCAAGCCTGTGGTGCAGGACATGCCCTCTCAGAGAATGACCCTTCCTCCTAAAGTGTTGGGCCAAAATGTAAAAAAGATGTAAGTTTATTTCTGTGCAGGTACTTTTTCCACTTCATTCATAGCTGCTTTTCTTAGAACTATAAATCTTCTGCTGGCTTCTAGGATGACTATGCTGCAGGAAGTGTATGATCCAATGTCTGAAAGCCAGAAGAGTCAGGTGGTAAACTGGGCTAAAGAGCAGATCAGCCAGAACTACCACAACTGTACAATGAAGCCATCATCGGACTCAACATCAAGTAAGAAGTTAAAACTCTCTTATGTTGTTAAATGTCATTACACTACTGACTTCTCCAATTTAGACAGAACTACTCAGAATTACTGGTCTCGATAGCGTTTGTTAACTAAATGTCACAGTATTGTTTAATGTTTAATTATTGCCTTTGAACATCTGCGGGCTTGGCCCACTGGTTTGTTATTATTATGATGAGTGAACAAACTGACAGAAACACTGCAAATGGGTCTGTGGCACACCTCGTAGCACACTCATTTGCATTGTGTTTGTGTGTATGCAAATACTGTACGTTTGCATGTTAAACCAGGAAACCATGCAAAACACAGGCCCTTTCACAGACAACTGAGTAAGAATCTGATGGTTGCACAGCAAACACCAACATCTAATACATAAACTCTTACAGGCCTGGTTGTTGTTGTCCCATTTAAAACACATCTGTTAATTAACTATTCATCGTGTAGCATCGATGGAACGCTGCAAACCTTCACTGAAATGGCTGGATGATGAGGCACTGGCAATGATGGGGCCTTACCTTTCCGGTTTAGAGCCAGCTGATGTTGATTCTTCTCCCAAAGAAAAGGTGCGGTGCTCTTTAATGAGGGATAAAAAGTATATGAATCTGTGAAAAGCAAATGTGAGAAGTTTTTTTTTCTTTCTCTTTTAGCTGTGTAAATTTTTCAACTCAACCCAGTTGAAATCTGCCATAAGTCAAGCAACAAGCATGAACCCCAGCCTGAGCAAGAAGTTTCTTCAAAGAATTCAGGAGTGTTTCAGTGGGCAGGAGTTCCCTAAGCATGTTGATAAGTGTGTATTCATGCATTTAAGTGTGTACATTTGTCCATTAATACTTTGGGGGGGACAGAACATGTCATATTCAAACAAAACCCATGGTCTCAATATCTTCTGTTGACTAAATGTCACAGTATTGTTGAGTGTGATTGTGGATTTTGTTGCCTTTGAACTCTGCAGGCTTGGCCCACTAGTTTGTTATTATTACGATGCTCCAGATTTAACTCCAGAGCTCAGCAGGAAACTCCTCTCTCAGCTAGAGGACTGTGACAACCCAGCAATCGCAAAGGTATTTTCTATGTGTACCAGTGTAGAGAAAAATCCAAAAGCATCATGAATGTCAGTAATGTGATGGTTATTCTTTTTCTCTTCATTCTTTCCTCACCCAAGCTGAAGAAGCACCTCGTCACCTCTATGATGTCAGGTTCCAGCAGTGCTCAGACATTACAGGACCTGGGAAGCAGTGTCACCTTATTGACCTCCGAGCAGTTATCTGCAGTTTCTGACACCAAACTCAAAGATGTTCTCAAACATGTGGGCACCAGCATCCAATGGAATAAAAGCCAGGTGCACACTGTGGTGAAGAAACTGCTGGGGGATAAGAAGGTGAGTCTGTAGTACCAAGGTCTTATCTCAGATGACTACTATCCCTTGCTTTATACACATTCTGCTTCCCCTTAGTGTGAGGTGTCAGGTGAAGAACTGATGTCCCTTCAGTCCGTTGCAGAAGGTTTGCCAAAATGTGTTTTCAAGCATGTAAAAGCAAATGAGATCCTGAACGACACAGCGGCCCTGAAGAACATCTCCAGTAGAATGAAGAAGTGGCAGTCAGTGGCCTTGCTGCAGGGGGTGAGATAGCAGAAAATATAAACTCATTAACTGAAACAGATGGTTGTGAAATAAAACAGTAACTTGTGCTGTTTGTTTCTAATTTTCCCTGTAGCTCGGTGAGGACCTGAACGCATCAGAGCTGGTGAGGAAGTTACCGGACACTTTGCTTCACAGGGTTTCTCTTAGCAAACTTGAAAGAGCAAACATCACTTCTTTGGACCAAGTGGAGAATAAAACATGGAGTCTGTCACAGGTAACATACCCGAGGATCTCCCCCAGGACATTGTATTGCACATTTTTGTCCTGCTTTAAAATGTCTTGTCACATGGATCATTTTTTACTCATCTTCTTCCTTGATGTCGTTTAATTAGGCAGCATACCTGGCAAAGCGGATGCAAAACCTAAAGATGCTTGACTACAGGTGAGGAGGACAGCTATTCTACCAGAAGTTAATTTTAATACAATAACGCAACTTTACAGTCATTAAGGATCATTCAACTTTCTGGTCCAAGCATCAGATTATAATTTACACTTTACATCATTGTAGTCTACAAAACACTTGCTTTTAAGTATATCTAATATGGCTCTATCTTATACAAATACAATTGAATTGAAGTAGTAAAATACGCCACAAAATGATTTTTCTGAAACACACAAGAAAACATCATTAAATTAAATTCATGCTTACTGCAAGTTATTTAAGGTATGTGCATGTCTTTCTTCATTGTCTGAGGCAGGAGGCTGCACTCCATCCTTCAGGGCCTAACCTGTAAAATGATTGACAACGTTTCTGACAGTGGAACACTGGACATGGCTCAGGCCCTTAGTGCATATCCACAGTGGCTCTCCAAAGTTCAGGTAAGTATTTACTCACACAAACATTTAGAAATAAATCATGTATACATTGCATAGAATGCAGCTACTGATAAATGAACTCTCTTCCAGGCAGGATGTGCTGCCCAAAAGCTTTTTGCAACTCTGGAGAAAGAGAGAGCTGACTACTTCAAAACCATCACTGAAGAGGAGCTGAATATGATTCCCACATTCTTACTGATTCACCTCCCGTAAGCAAACAATTCTTTGTTTAATTAAAACACACTATCATAAACTCTGAAATTGTTCCCTTTCATTCTTTCTAGGCCTTCAAAGGTAAAGGATCTGCCTGACTCCGTGTGTCCTGCCTTCCTTGACAAGATGGAAATGGCCAACCTGACTTTGTTGTCTGTCCGTTCGCTGTCCCGCCCTGCACTTGCTCAGAGGGCTCTGCTCTGCCTGCCAAATACACACCAAAATGTAGAGCTTCGATCATTCACATAGCACATTGGTCCATGCATTTAGCAGCAGCCTGAGATGTTTACTGTGAATTTACAGGGGGGTCATTTATCTGACCTGACCGCCAGAGATGTGTCCAGGCTTGGACCACTCCTTTGTGAGCTGCCACCCTCCCAACTGCTTCTCATGGCACCTGACGTCCTCAACTCCAGCCTCCAGGCCATGGCTTCCTGCCAGTACATTCCTCAGCCCCACAGAGCAGATCTAATTCAGCTGGTCAAAGAGACATTAGGGTAAGACATGCTCCCAGTAGACAGAAGAGTTGTACAGAGAGAGACAGAGAGCCCAATGTATTTGTTGTTGGTTGTCTGTAGGAATCCATCTGATTGGCCAGCTGAGACTGTGGAATCAATGGGTCCCCTCCTTCTTCTGGATGATGAGGCCGTATCCTCTTTGCCAAATGAAGTTAGTATCTATCCTTATTATCCCCAAATTCCTGATTACCCTGATCCATGCTCAATGCTTTACCTGTCTCTGTCTCCACAAGTCATGGATGAAGGATGTTTATTATTTCGTGACCTCTCGCTCGGCCCATGCTTCAGCAGCCCTCAATAAGAAATTCTTCAAGATCACCACCACATTAAATTCAGCACGTAGAAAGAGAGGTGAGGAGGAAGCAGTTTGCGTTAATTGTTTGTGATACTGTGCAAACTAAGTGTTCATTTCTGTTTCTGTGTGTCTCTCAGCCAGTAACATGGAGCCCACTCAGCAACGGATTGAAGAATTGGGGATGAAAAATGTCTACTGGACAGCAGCACAGCTGGACATGATGTCCACAGACACTTTCAAGGCTACAGTAGAAATACTTGGGGCGATCCCTGATTATAGTGCAGACCAGCTGGCTGTGCTCAGTAAAAAAGCAACCGAGGTACAGTGGAGGAATTGATCCTCGATCTGTTTATTCAGGCAGCAGATCGCTCAGCGATAGAGGAAAACGTTAATTTATTGTTTTCTCTCCTTAATTCAATTTGACAGTTTGACTCCAGTACCTTCTTTATTTTATCCCAGTTCCAGCTAACATGAGAAGTAAGTGTTAGTGTGTTTTTCTGCAGGCCTTTGGTCCAGTGTCACAGATGACTGAGAGCGATGTCATGAAGCTGGGATGTATAACTCAGGGCTTTGCCAACTCTGACCTGCAGCAGCTCCCCTTGTCTGTGGGCAGTCTGGAGGATATTGCACACTGTGGCTGGAAAGAATCACAGGTGATAGAAATAGTTTCACACATCAGCTCACCACTGTTACTGACTGCCTGTATTCATGAATTGACTGTTTTTAATAGCTTGAGCCAGCTTGGAACGGTATTTCTAAATACAACAACCTGACAGCAAAGGCGTTGGAGGCAGCAGAGATGGTAGCACTGAACCAGTTTATCTGTGGTCTAAGCCCCAATGAGGTCCAACAGCTCAACATAGACGCCTTCAGGTCTGTGCAGCACACTTAACTCGCTGTTCTCTGGCATTACCTTCAAAAAGATGTAGCCTCACAAAAAAACTCAACTAAAATAACACCTCCAGAGTGACAGTGTTGACATGTGTGTGTGTGTCACAGGGAGGCTGTGGGCTTAATGGATGGAATTCAGTGCTCCATCCAGACTGCGCAGCTGCTAAAAGGTCTTGCTGTGTCTGCCTTTGGAGCCCCCAGCACCTGGACTGAAGCAGTAGTGTCTGACTTGGACAACATCATTGGTATACCTTCCTGGGGGAGAAAGTTTTTTTTTGTCGCACCAACTTTTCAATAATACATTTTCATCTCTGTCTCCTTTAGCTGGGCTGAATGCCACTGAGTTGGCTTCTATGAATGCGGCAGTCTTTTCATTCCTCAGTGAGACTTGCATCCCACTCATTCCTCCACAAACCTTTGCTGCAAGTACCATTATCTTACCTTCTCTCTCCCATTGTCCTTTGGTTGAGCCAAACTTATAAAGGAACATTAAATAGTTAAAGTGACTGCTATGTTGCATAGCATTATTAGACGGGAACATAAGTGAATGATGAGGCCAGTTTTTTTGTTTGATTCCAAGTACATGAATCCATTACAGTTATGTGACTGTTGTGATCATTATGTGTAAATGTAGAATGCCTCATTAATTTCCCCCTAGGCACTCTCTGCTGCTCAGCTGGAGGCTCTCGGGCCTGACAACATCGCCATGGTGACTGATAAACAGCGAGCTGCACTGAGCAAGGATCAACTGGCTGCTCTTGAAAAAGCTGCAACTGGGTATCGTGGGTCAACCCCATCACAAAGCACTGCAGACTCTGGTAAAAATCACATAACATGCATAACGATTGCAAGAATGTTAGCAGTATGAAGGCTCCACAAGGGGGCACCAAAAATTATCATCTTTCCACACTTTTTCATTCTATCTACCTGTCACTATGCTGTCCAGGAGCTCCATCACTGAGTGTGGAGGGGATCACAGACTTCATGAAGCCTCTTCTCTTTCTCCTCATGGGGTTCCTCCTGCTGTGAGAACAGGCTCATCGCATCCATCTACAAAAACCTGCAAGGGCCGTAGCTGCAGTAACCACTTCCTGAGCTGTTGTCACTATAGAGCACTTGAGACACCATGTAACTCTTAACCTATCTTGCAAGATATATTTTGCATAGAGTGAATTTATGAATGTAGGAGTGTGACCTATTAAGATGCACAAAGAAAACTCTGTTTTACTTATTCTGTCATATATTTATAAGTAAAGTATATTTTAATAGAACGAAGAGGAATATTTAAGACTGAAGCCTTTTGTGTGGGTCTGCTGTCTGGTAATCTTACATGTACCGACAACATGCAGTGTAACAAACACACAATAAAGAAAATTAAGATACTAACAGTTGTTGATGAGATATTAGAAGTAAGTTTAGGTCATCATGCAATATTTTATTCACCTTTTTTTTTATAAACATTTGGTTAGAAATGGTTTGCCGATGCACAAACAAACAAATAAATAGAATAACTGGATAATGTCCTGAGGCAATAAGCACACATATCACTAATGACATTAAAATGATGGGTTGTTTTTACAAGCTTCAAATAGCTGTCACCTTTGCAATGTGTGTGGTAGTTGCATGTTCTATGAAACAACAGGTTATCAGATGAGATGAACAGCTAAATCAAAGGTACTGCTAAACATAAAACTAAATCAAAGCAAAGCAGCCAACATATGAGCCACCCACAGCACATGATGTCTAGAGAACAAGTGTCCTTTTTGCAACAGTGCCAAAGACCCATACAGGCAATATTCTTAGGAGGACAGCTTAGGAAATAGATCAATTTTTACAGTAATCACATGTAAACAAACATACCTCACCAAAAAAAGTTACTTCTATCTCCTGTTTACTAAGAAGGAATAAATCATATAATCTGATGTAAATACAGTACAGTTCCATTTACAAACATTGAACGGTTATGAAAGTTTCACACCAGCAAATATAGTGTGCCTACATGGTGACCATTTTCTTTAGCAAAGACTGAATTTCTACTTTCCCGGAAGTTATTGGTCCTCATTCATTTCAGTACAATGTAAATATAAACGTTCAGAGACTTGAAACGTACTGGGTTATCAAAAACAGTAAATATTTAAATGATAGGCACACGTTTCTTCCGGATCTGTCTTTAAATAGACATACCACTACCATTCAAAAATCTGGAAGTAAGAAGAGACACCTCATGATGAGGCTTTGATTTACTGTAATGGGGCTTGAAATGGTTTTATTTTCCCTTCTCTATAGTCTCTCCAGGTCTCTGTATCTAGTATAGTTTTGTTTGTGTAAAAATATATTCATAGTCATTATAAAGGGTTACCGAAAATTACTTCTTTTTCATAAAAAATTAAATTTTCTCTATATGTTGCACATCTTTAAAGAGTCACCTTTCTAAAGCCAAGCTGTAAATGAATTCAGTTAGCCACTGAAATGTACAGAAGCTAATGGCTGCATTCATTTATCTAAAATATTATTGCATGAATAAGAAAATGTCTGGCAATAAGTTAAAGCCTACTTAATTCTAAATAAATCAACATATTCTCATCTATTGTAATGATTCTCTAAAAAATATATTAAAACAAAGAACTTTACAGGACAACACTGGGGTTTCTGTTCAAGAATCTCCTCAGCAGAAAATATGAAATCAAAAATGACTGAATGAAATCAAATTCCATCATTGTTTGTCAACATTCAAGGACACAGCAGGTTTAGATTAATGAAACATTCACAGTACTCTGCAGGCACAGATAATGCGAGTGTGGTCACAGAGGTTACTCACCAAGACCTTCACTGAACACAGAAAGCGTTAGACCCTGAGTGATGGAGAGCTAAGGCCTGCCTAGGACAGTGAGAATCACATTGACTCTAAAAGTCTGATCTTTGGCTTAATCAGTACATATGTGCACCACTCACACTTCCATAATAAAAAGGCACTTGTAAATACTCTTCCAGAGAATTAAGTTAAGTTAACTTTTCCTGCATTTCTTGCATTGATGAAAGCCATACCATGAGTTCTGAAGTGTGTATTCAGATCTGTTGCCTTTTCAAAGTGTTTGCCACACACCTTGCAGGCCAGGGAACCCTCCTCTTCCTTCCACTGGCCTGTGGTGGGCTGGCTGGAGGGTGAAGCTGGTGCAGAACCATTTAGAAAATTCTTCTCCTCGTGGTTTCTACTGTTAGCAGGGGAGTGTGCTGGCTGCACACTAAGAGCTGGCTGGTTGTCTTCTCTCACTTTGTGGATGATGAAGCGATGGCGTGACAGGGAGGAAGAGGATGTGAAACAGGCACCACACTGTAGACACTGCAGGCCGCCGTCTTCTGTGGCACCTCGTCTGTGCTGGCTGATGTGCTCCAAGAACGTGGCCTGAACCTCTGTGGTGAAGCCGCAGGGTCCACAGCGAAACCCAGACTCAGGATGAGAGTAGGTAGCAGGAGCAGATGAGGAGGAGGAGGAGGCCCGTAACTTCTTAACTGGACTCATGCTGCCTGTAGACTCTTCATCCTGCTCCATCTTCCTAACTCCTCTGTGTCTCCAGCGAGCCCCCAAACCGCTGTCATGTTCTGAAGAGCTGTCAGCTTCATCTCTGCCTCCCTGTGATTACAGAGGATCACAGAAAATTATGACTGATGTTAGAAAAAAAACCCATGTCTTTTTGTTTTACTTCCTGTAAGAGAATAAGTGGCTCACCATCAATGTGTCCTGTCCCCCAGTGTCCATGCTGTGTCTCAGCTGAACATGCCTGTCCAACATTGCTCTGCTGCTGAAAACTTTCTTACCCTCAGCGCAAAACCTTAACACATACAGACACACACAAACGTCCTCTGTTGTGATTAAGTGAATGATGCACTTGAAATATGATTCAGAAAAAAAGTTTTTTTTTCGTTACCTTACAATATCTGAGAGGTCAGAAATAATGGAGGATACTCACTGACAGCGAAAGCCACGGTTGATGTTTTTGTGTTTGTCTCTGATGTGGCGCCTCATACTAGAGGTGGTGGTGAAGGAGCTCTCACATTTGTTACATGGAAACTTCTTCAGAATCTACACAACACAAAAACACATGCTGTACAATACTGAATATACTGTTCCATCTGTTCATAAAACCTGAACATTGTTTAGTGAATGTGCATCGTAGCACCATGGTGGACCTCCACACCTTGCCATGCCGTTCGCTCATATGGCTAATGTATTCCTCCCGGTCTGTGTAGCATGTGTGACAAGAAAAACACTTCCACCCAGAGGGAGCCTTCACTCTTTTTGTCTTTACTTTATCTTCTTTCTCTTCACCCATCCAATCTTCACCATCTGAACTCTCTGGTTTTACTGAAGGTTGAGATCCAGAGGAAGCAGCAGGATGCGTAGGCTCTTCTTTTAAAGTCTTGTGGGTCTGAACAACAAAGAGAGTATAATATTATGACAATAACTGAGCTACATAAGACATTTTATAAACAAACTTGTACCTTGAAGTGGTCCAGTAGGGAGCTCCTCTGAGAAAACAGCTTAGTGCACTGTGGGCATTTAAACACGTGCACTTTCTGGTTGATTAAATGAGTGTCAAAGTGGGCGTACAGCAGTGGCTTGTGTGTAAACACTGTGTCACACATGACACACTTATAGATCAACCTGTAAATAGACAAAATAAGGTCAAGTTGTTAAAAGTGAAAGAATGCGGAGGAATGAATCCTGAAACCCAGAACTGTCTGGTTTGGGTGCTTTTGGTTAGATGCCTGAAATACAGTAGCTTACAAGATTGTCACAACAAAAAAAGCAGTATACTGTACATTGTCTGTCCTTCAGTGAGTGTTGGATGTTGGGCAGTAATGTGGCTCTGTATGCTGGGGGCAGATTTGAAAGCCATGGGGCAGCTGGGACACTTGTGGAACATGTCACAATGAGCCTGTTGGATATGAGACTTTACTGAGTTCAGCCCTCCAAACACCACCAGGCAGCTGGAACATCTGGAGAAAAAAGACACGTGGGAAAAGAAACAGAGGAGAGAACTGATTGGTGTAACAGTGCTGTACACTTTAAAGACTATATGAATACAATCGTACCTGTAGCCAATACGGCGGGAAAAGTGCAAACAGGTATCACTCAGGTGCTTTTGCAGCTGTGCCTGCTTGGCTGTGCAGCCACACTCGGGGCAGACATGTGGCGCGCAGCCTTGGTGGATGCGCTGATGAGCAGCTGAACTGCAGCCATTAGGCAGGAGCATGGGAGGAGAACATTCTGTGCAGGACTGCAAAACAGAAGAATACAAAAGTGGCAGGTACCAAAGGAATCTATTAAGTTGAAGGCCAGTCAATATACTGTATAATAAGAAAACAATTTTCTGCCTCTTTCTAACACAAGAACACACACAACTTACAGTGCTGTGTGCTGGTTTGATTTCTTGGAAATGATCAGCCACCTCCTCTTTGCTGCTGAACTGAGTCTGGCACTCAGGACATTTTTTATTAATGGACTGGGCTGCCTCTGCTTTCTTGGTTGATCCTGCTTGATGTGCTGGAAGTCCCGGCTTTGGGGTAGCCTGACCTATAATATCATGAAGCACAGAATGAAGACATAAGAGATGGGGAAAGTAAACCTAAAGAATAACAAAGGAATGTTCACACACACAATCATCACATCCAAAAATGTATAAATAATGCTCTCTTAACCGGCTGCAGTCGGTTCAGGCTGGGTGATCATCTGCTCCACAGGTACAGGTTTCATGACCAGGTGTGAACACTGCATGATCAGGCCTCTCTCCTTGTGCTCTCTGGCATGTAAAAGCAGGCTGCACTTGTTGAAAAAGGCCAGCCGTTTGGCACAGTGATTGCAGGTCACCTCAATCCTCAGTGAACGCCTGTCATAGTGCTGTACCAAACTCTGCTCCAGGGCAAAGGTATCACCACACTCCAGGCAGCGGTAACCCTGCAAGGGAGTAAACATAATTCCTCTTAGAGATGGTGATATCTGTAGAGCTATAGGGACATACAAAGCCTTATATATTCAGTTAACTATCAATGGAGGCACATTTTAAAAGACAAAAGACAGGATGTGCATTACATTGTTCCAGATTAATCAACTCATTCATTGGTTTAGTGCAAATGATGACAGCTTACCTGTGCAGGTAGAGAAATGCCCCACTCTGCTGGAAGAGGGGAGTTCAGATCTGGCTTATAATTGGGCAGCAGGTTCTTGTTATTGAGGATTTTGTTGAAGGCCTCTACCAGGTTAGTCTGACTCTTTGATATGATTGCCCCCGTGCTGTTGACAATGGATGCTGGTCTGCTGCTTGCCTGAGGAGGGAGCACAGGTAAAGGAGCTGCCAGTGTCATCCCACTGTTGAGAGTCTTTTGACCAAGGCTTCGCAGGTTGATGGCACCTGGGCCGACTCTGGAAGAAGAGATGGAGGGCAGTGCTGCAGTTTTTGTGATACTTACTGCACTGGGGAAAACTTTAGGCTTGGTGTCCCCTGTTGTTTTCTCTTTAACTGCATTGGTACTTTCTAACGTTGCAGCGCAGGCATCCTGGAGAATTGTGACTGCAGACAACTGGGGCTGCTGTAGTGAATCTTGTTTGGATCTTGTGTTATGACGCTGTAGTGATGGCTTTGAACTCTCCAAATCCTTGGCAGTGACTCTTCCACTTCTTTTAGGTGTCACACCAGTCACAGTTCTTGTGATGCTTCCTGTAGGCATTTTGATTTTAACTTTGAGTGAACGCAATGGAGATGAAACTTTCTTTGCATCACTGGCATCCTCAGTGCCTGCATCACAGTTCTCCTCATTAAAAGTTTCCCCATCTCCAGCCACCTTTTCACTCAGCTCTTCATTGTCACCTGGTTTGTCCTCTTGACTGTGCTCAGTTTCTCTGAGTTCATCTTGTTGATGGATTTCTTTGTTGTTCGTGGTAGGATCTTTTGTTGAGCCCAGATCAGGGCTGCTGCTTCTGGGGACAGCAAGACCCATCTCAGAAGGAGGTGGACTCTCAGGTGAGTCCCTCTCATCTATCACATGCTCTGGGTATTTCTCTTCTCGGACTGAGCTTGTTCTGACAGACAGGAGGCAGTCCTGGGTGCTCTTTGGCTGAGAAGATGAAGGAGGTGAGCTGGTCACATGTAGTTGCTCATCCCCCTCATGTTTAGATTTATTTTGAGGTTTTTTGGGTGCCGGAGAGAGATTAGGAGGATGAGGTATAACTGATGAAGTAGTTTCAGCAGACGCAAGAAGTTTAGGCTGTAATTGTCTTCTGTGTTTAAATTTAGGAGGAGGTGACATTTCAAATTCTGGAGTCTCATGGATCACCAGTGGACTTCCTAAATCAGGTTCTGAATCATCTTCATCTGTGTGCATTAAATCCTTGATTTCAGTGTTTTTGCTCCCATTTTGTGCTAAAGGGGAAGAGCCTGGGTTGTCTTGAAGTGGAGTGGAACGAGGAGAAAAATGAGGGCTGGCAGTGTGTGGTGAGAGAGGGGGTGATGAGAGGGGACCAGCAGTAGTTGTAGACTGAGGGAAGAGCAGGGGTCTCAAACTGTTTAGGACCTCGTTTGTATGCTGCACTGACCGAGGCTCCGCATTTTTATCACTGTTATCCTCAGCGTCATTCAGCATAGACCTCAAAGGAGAAGACTGCGACCATGACTCTGTGTGTCCCTGAGTGCCGAGGACAGATTTCCCAAAGCCGTTAGCAATCTGGGGTGCCATGGACACATCAGCAGGCAGTCTGGGACCCAGCTGTGAGGTGAGGTCATCCAATCTGTCCTGAACCTGAGAGGCTAAAGCACTGCTGGAAGGATTGTCTGTTTTATCCCTGACAGACTTCTCTTCCAAAGACTCTGACCGAACCACGTTCTTCACAATAACACTGACCACAGGTGGGTCACTTTGAGGGGCAGGAGGGCCAGTAAAGCATGAAGCCAGCCCGTCCTCTCTCTCAGCTGCGTTAGCCCCCACAGCATCCCGTTCCTCCTCTGGGCTGGACTGAATGGCCTCTTTGGCATCAATGTCAGGAATGTCAAAGGCTGCCAGCAAATCATCAAAGTCTGGGGTCTTCATGTCCCCCATTGCCAGCGCAAGGCTTAAAACCTATCAAGGCAACACATGAGATAAAAAATGGATGCATTTAATAAAGACACGTTGAGAAAAATCAGCCTCGAAAGTTTCGTGACTAAAATCGATTGCCCGGGTGTGAGAGCAAAACAACAACGGTAAACAGTACGGCCTGAGTATACCACTCTACAAATGACAACAAACATGTGCAGAGAAATATGACGCACAGTTAGTTTCTGACCTGTCAAACTCCACTGTCATATGCAACAAGTGGGTGCTTCTACAGCTAACTTTAGCAATTAACTGCTAGCTGGCCTTGCTAACGCCGAACAGCTGTCTTTCCTCAAGTAGTCAAAAACTAAAATTAGATTAGTGTAACACCTAAGTCTTTAAATTACTATGTTGAAAGTGTGACATGTTTGCTTGAAGTGAAGCTAACATAACAAATCGCGCTTGTAGTTACTATTTATTACCTGTCAGCAGCGAAGTTGGTTCCAGACTTTCCTGTGTCGCAAAGGTTTTACGTCATCAATCCTGCGACTTCCCAACCAGAGCGGCTCTGTTCCCAACAGCCTCCAAAACCTTTACAGTTCAGTGTGGTCTCAAGCAGAACTCAGCAGCTGTCCTACATACTTTCGAAGTAGTAGGAAATACTAAAATGCCCTCTTCTTTATTTCGTTTACATTGACTTTTTTGTCATTTAAAAAAAATAACTTTCAATCATATATCCCCAGTAAACTGTTTTAAGTTACTGGTTATATAGATGCATGGCTTTACATTGTTTTAAAATATATTTAAATATGATATATTTTTTATATCTTTTATGGCACATTTACAACATACATTTGTAGCCATTTTGAAATAGTAATATATAGTATCATAACAGCCATAAATCCACTGATATTTTGGAAAAGTGATTACACATTAAACTGGTTGCAACTAACACGACTGTATACAAGCATTTATTGTGGAAATTTGTCTATGTATGTGAGTAGTTACAAAAATATTCAAACTGATTCAAATGGGAAACAAAAACAGGTGTGATCAGAACAGGTCCCCAAAACCAGAAAAAGGCAAAGGTTGTTTACAGGTTACAGAAACATAAACAAAAAAATGAACAAAACCTTTAATTTTCTGTAGAGAGTACAACTGTTACTGCGAATACTTTTTATTTAACATCTTGTATATCAAGCCCTTCTCTCTGGATGTTCACTTCTTTTTCTCTTCATCCTTCTTGGGGTCTGGTTGTTTACTGCCTGTCTGGGAGGCTAGAGAGCCCATGGCGTTACGAATGGCCTCATTGTTGGGATCAACCCCGGGAAGGTTTTCTAAAACACTCTGAAGGAACTCTGGATCCTGCATAACATCATAATCCTCTTCATCCTAGACACAGATAATGAGAATGTAAGTAAGAGTCATACATTTTATAAAAACCTTTAAAGAAAAAAAAAAAAGAAAAAAGAAAAAAGTCTGAGTTCACCTTAGCCTCACTGGAGTCCATGTCAGCACCTGTATCCATGTCCTCAGCACCAAACTCTACAAGACAAATGGAGTATAGTACAAAACATGAGTTAAAGAAATCCAACAAGGGTGGCCTTTTATAACCAGGGCCATAAGCTAGTAATAGATAGATTACTGAATGTAGATAAATGTGGGAATCTGGAAAATTCATTAATATATATCCATGTTTCAACCTGCTCCTGCTCCCTGCATAGACATCTGCAGAGCATAGGCGATCTGCTCATCTTCTGTCATGCGACTGAAGTCTGGCAGTGCAGGTGTGGCTGAGTTTGTATGTGGAACAGACATCTTCAGCAGGGCATCCTCAGACTCTGAAGCAAAGAGAAAAAAAACATGCAGCATGAACACACACTCATCCATCCATCATACTGTAAGAAACAGGCATCTACGATTATCAACTCACCATCTGCAGTAGGGGAGGAAATTCCAGCTTCAGCAGCTGACGCAACAGCTGCTCTACGAGCTTCATCCTCCTGTCGTTGTCTCTGCTCTTCCATGGACACACGCAGAGCCTGGAAAGCAGAATAAAACAAAAAGTGTCATTAAAACAGCCTTTACAAACTACACACATTAAAATACAGCATCTCTAGTTCTCTTTCTCTAGTTCTCTCTCACCAAGGCCAACTCTGGGTCTGCGCTGGGATCCACTCCAAACTCAAAGTCCCCAGCACCCAGGCCCAACACTGCACCTCCTTCTCCAGCCAGGATGGGTGACGACAGCAGGGCATCAGCCAGACTGGGGCCTGGAGGAACTGTGACCAGGTGGGAGCCAGCGCCCTCTTTCCCATTAAGTGTGTTGATGAAGGCCGTCAGTTTCTCTGTGTTGATCTCCTGCAGGGGACAGAAAAACATAGTGTGAGCACAACATAAAATACAACATGAGATATTCAAGAGGTTTAGTGTGTGTGGAGCTATGATGGAAAATACCTCCTCTCCAAAGTTAATGATATCCACATTGACCTTTTCTTTCTTCAGGCGCTTTGCCATTTTAACCAGCTACAGGAAGAGGGAAATTATGTCAGTGACACAAACACTGTTTTATCAGGTGCCAGATCAATTTAGACATGAGTCTGTGTAGGCCTCCACCTTGGTTATTGTAAAGCCACAAGTCTAGTATAGGCTGAGTAAAATGCCATGCAAAACTAGGGATGGGGCCGATCCGATCCAGTATCGGGTTCCGATACCAGCTTAATTAACGGATCGGAAATTTCCGATCCAACCTGGAGAAATTTCCGATCCAGAGTTAATGACTCACAAGTGATCCCGGGCTAGGTGACGTGTCTGTGCTCCAATGAGACACTGACAGAGATGACACGCCTCCTTTAAGGAAATCCTCTGCAGTTTGCAAGTAGCAGTTTAAGCATTGAGCGCCATACAACATGTCCGCTGTGTGGAAATATTTTACGGTCGAAACGCCACAAAGTAAGACAGCAACGTGCAATGTTTGCAAAGCCATCGTTCCGAGAGGTGGAACCTCCGTTGCGACGTTCAACACTACAAATATAATTAAACACCTGAAAAAGCACCACTCGAGAGAGCACGAGGACTTTTTAACCAGGGGGCAGAAAGAAGAGAAGAGCCGCCAAGAATCACTTCTGGAATCATTCAAAAGGCAAAATAAACTTCCAGCAGACAACGTAAAAGCCAAAGGGATTACAGAGAAGTTGCTCAACTTCATCGTACTTGATGACCAACCCTTATAGTGGTGGAAAACGAGGGGTTTCGCAGCCTGATTGAACACTTGCAGCCCAGGTATAGTTTACCGTCCAGGAGATATTTGTCAGAGACGGCGCTACCTGAACTGTACAACAGAGTGTCAACCAAGTTAGCCGATAAGCTAAAAGGAGTTCCAGCCCTGAGCTTTACCACAGATATTTGGACTTCAGATGTCTGCCCAATGTCACTGATAAGTCTCACAGTGCATTGGGTTGATTCAGATACACATAGTCTCTGTAGTGCGGTGCTTCAGGTAAAAAAGTGCAGGGGTTCACACAGCCGAACTACAATCGCAGCCTCCATTACCGAGATGTTAAATAACTGGGAGATCCATCTAAAAAAGGTGCATGTCATTCTGCGGGACAATGCCAGTAACATGAATTTATGTTGATCAGATGCACATTGTTCTATTGATAGTGTGAATATTTTTTAAGCTTACCCTTTTATTTCATGTTTGACACTTTAAAACTGTTTTGCTGCCTAGTGGTGATTTATATTTGTGCTGTTTAATTCATATGACAGGATTTGTTTCTTGGATGGTGTATATTGCACTAGTATCTAGTAATCCTGTCTTGAAATTTAAATAAATATCCATTTAAACCCTTAAAGTTGCATATTTGTTTTCAGGATGGGATTTCTGCCGTTTTCTAACCTCATACTTACCTCAAGTTGCTTTTTGGAGAGAAGTTTATTACAGCCTCGTAAAATCAACAATAATGATAATAATCATAGTGATATAAAAGCAAATAGAGCTATGGTATCGGAATACTATAGGTATCGGCAGATATCCAAATTCAGGTATCGGAATCGGATCGAAAGTGAAAAAATGTGGATCGGTGCATCCCTATGCAAAACACCAAAAAAGTTAACTTACTTCTTTTTCATTGTCCTCCACTGGACTGCCAACAAACGCAATGATGCGCATCTTGTGGTTTTTGCCTTGTCTGTGCTTCAATGCCAACTACAAAAAAAATACAGCAAAAGAAAAAAGACTACATGAGTTCACAACATACATTTATGTGATTTTTGACAAAAGTGATGCTTTATTTCTTAAAGACAATTTTACATGTTAATCAATGGCATGAGTGGTGACTACATTTAGGTTAGCCGGGACCCGTTATGGACATGATATCTCACTAGGACTTAACCAAACAGAGGTGTTGTGCCAAATCAGTATGTCTGCTGCGAAAAAGGCCTTCAGCTTCTCTGAAGGCTATGAACTGTGAAACATACTTTTGATTCCCAACCCACTTGCTCTGTGAAGCACTCCAACCCACCCCCCCCCCCCCTTGATGTCCTGTAAAAAACACCTGTTCAATGTATAGGGACAAATTGCAGACTCACATGTGCCACCCTGATGCCAGTACAGAAGCTAATGTTTCCACGGGGCTGCACAGCATGCAGCTTGGACAGTATTCTTCCTGTATCTGGAGTCAGTGTGGTCAGAACCTCACAGTTGCTGGAGACAAAAAACACCTGTATTATTATCACAGTTTAATAGTCCACAGAGAAACTGAACTGTCTCTTACTTTGCCATGGTGATGAGGCCCACATTGTTTTCAGGATTGCTGCGGGTCTTGGAGTGACAAACTATATTAACTGCATCCTGCTGAGCCTGCAGTCTGGTGGGCAGAAAGTCTCCATTTCGCATATACTCACTGTTGTCCACACTTGGAAAAATAAACAGCAGTGTAAACAATCAATTTATTTTTTTCTTTCACAGAATTAACTCTGGTTGCCCTCCAACTTTACCGCATTACAAAGATTAAAATAGCGATTCAAATATTCTATTTATGTGTTTAAAGCAACTGAATTGCTAAATCCCTTTTTGAGACTCAAAATGCTGTTTTAGAAATACACATGTACACAAAATTTAATTATTTATTCGATGAGTTT